>NC_143190.1:72955000-73265000 GCF_051530095.1 Phoenix dactylifera | reverse complement strand
TCCAGTTCCCGACTTTTGTCACCGCTGGCTCCACGCTTTGTGAGGGCCCCACGGGGAGTCGGGCCGGGTAATCCCTTGGGCTAGCGGGCCCAGTTAAGTTGAAACGGCTCAGACCGGGACTGGTCTCGATCTCTCCAAGTCAGAATCCCGGTCTATAATTCTAGAGGATTTTAAGAACCTTTCTTTCCTCTGGAATGGATTTTCAGTGCTGCAGCAGCACGGTAACAGTATAGTTTCGTGCAAGAAACTATGCACCTGTTCACCCATAGTTCCTTCCAACTTCCCCACTTTTATTCTTCTCTTTGTTTCTTTTTGCAGGCCTGTGCATGCATGCGTGTAGTGGATTTTCAATTATACATTTAAGCAGCTCAGATTAAAATAGAATTTGTTTAGGATGAGCTGCTAATGCACACGGGCCAGAGAGATTGACACAGTAAAGGAATGAAAGCAAATGCAAATTTGCCAAGCTCGCGCTCCATGGGATGCAAGGATACAATACCATTTCCTCTTTACGGCAATGGTAGAGAAAGGGATGCATACCACAGTGAGACAACTCAAGTGCAAGATCAAAGTTCTCCTTTTAGCTCCTAGAAAGTTTCGTTTTCAGAAAATCTCGTATGCATTGCAACCTTCGACGTAGGAATTTCATCCCCATTCTCACCTTCCTGAGTGGAACCTGGGGAACTTTGTTGCTGTACTGCTCTTTGGACAGCACTATGGTACTTGAATGACCGCATGAAACCAAGATTGTTTTACCACAACAAGCTCAAATCAATTGACGAGGATATTCTTTTTCTGAAAACATAATTCACGAGGCTATTCATTTTTCATTCCCTTCTTCAGCTTCTTTGCATCAAGGTTAAAAGTGTTTTAAAGCATTTTGTCCGAGCATCCATTCAATGACCAAGCCAAGTAAACGGTGCATTGTGCATTCTACTTTTCAACGATTGATAAGTAAATTCTGTGCTCCACGAAAAAATATAGGGCTTAGTCTACAAGCCCGCCCCTGAGAGCGAAGTTGGAAAAATCGCTGTTGCCGTATCCAATGATGCTAGCGCAGTCAGAAGAATGGGTCAAGTGGGAATTGATTCGTTAAGAGTACCTCGTATTTAGCCCACTCCAATCCCCACTCCTGATCCTACCATGCAATGCAACAGCTTAATCTGAAGCAAATATTACAGATGCTATTCCCGGGTAGCTTCATTTAGGGTCCCTAGAGCATCACTCTCATTTCATAAACTCTTTACAGGTAGCGTGTAAATGCATCAGATGTCTTGGGTCGGAAACAATATGGCCCGTTTAAATGCCAGTTTGGATAGTTGCTATGCTGGCCTGTAAGTTAAGCATTCATAAAAGAAGCTCGCTGAGGAGAATAACAGAAAGATTAACAACCAGAGCCTGCTGTTATGGATCATCAAGGTCGACCAGCAACTTTCAGCCCAGCTAGTTTGGATTCCATGTCAAAGACGTGAGATGGAATGAATATGTTTTCCAGGCACGTAATGGAAACATGGACATTGCCCATCAAGGGCTTATAATGCTTAAGAATGTATCAACCACATAGAGTTATCATCATAAAATACATATCTGAGGTGTAAAGCATAGGAGCTCCTGCAAAGCAACAAGAATGGCATCAATTCACTCGAATCCAATACAGAAGATATACTCAGGAAATTCTAATAACTGACATGATCTATCAGTCAACATCAAAAACCAAACAATTACAGCAGTCAAAAATAGCAAGTGAGGTTAAAAATCTTGAAAGCTAGGAAGAGAGTGAGGAGGGACACCGAGCCAACAATCTTGAGGTATGGAGCCTCATTGCAGTCATTGCAACTGAGTAAATTTATTAGCATGACAGCACACAAACAATGTTAGAGAATGCATCTTACTGCTGATAGCAGATATCTGAGATATGTTTACTCGACTTGAGTCATCCAAAAAGGGTTTGTGATGCTTACCTGATGGCTTGATTTCAAATTAAGATGAATCAAGAAGGTTTCTTGTACATTATTCGACAACTGCTCTTTTATTCGTAGTATGAACCGTGACGAATATATAATAAAGACACTTTAGAGTAACTCCTCACACCACGCAGCTGCATAATATGATGCAGAAAAATTTTTAGTTGTTAAAGCTCCCACTTCAGTGTAGGTGCAGAAGGTCACTATTCCTGAATCAGCAAAAACCTTGGGATGCAAAGTCCAGCTTATCTATGCATCCGGGTCTGCCCTTTGGGATCCAAGAAAACTAAAATCTAAGAGTAGACTGGTTTGGTGACAATGTTTGAGTTTGGAAGGGAAAAAAAGGAAGGTTTGTTGGATAGAGAAGGTAAAATTGCAATACTAAAGAGCTTTAGGCATGGGCCTAAAGAAAGCAAGTTCTGGTTTTCAGGTTTTGATTTATAGTGTTTGCTGAAGGAAGCAGGGGTATGCAATTATGTGAATGAATTTAATGGCTCAGTACAAAATACTTAAAAGTGGATTACTTGCGTAACCTGACCCAACTTGACTGAATTCATCCACCTTTACTCAGAAAAAATCATAGCAGAAGCATGTCCTTTTTGTATTCTCATTCTATTACTGCTCAAATTTTGCTATGATAACTAAAGCTGATGGAGAGAACTGAAACTATCAATAGTCGATATATGTAGAGATTTTCATAAACTACAGTACAAAAATTAGAAAGGCACATTAGAGCCCTGTTTATAAGTCATGGACAAGGGTTGTTCTGTTCATTCTCTTTTTATTTATCACTTTCTGTTCATGTGTTGGAAGCCTTTTGTCTTCTTCTCTTTTGTCATTTTATGAAATAGTTGTTTCATAGGAAAAGGTCATTTCACAGAAGCATTCCTAAGATGTATGTATGGTTAACCCATCAAAATCATTTGCAGTGGTTATTTGGGCATTGATTTTGAGGATGTCAATGAAGATTATGAAGGCCATTTATTTCCAGAATGCTAGTGCTGCAATCAACTTCTTTTGTCAGCCCAATATACCTTAATTATTAAGTTTGCTTTAAAAAATGAGTGCACCAGTGATTAATTATACAGGTTATTCAAGCCTCCATCATGACACCTGGTTTTCTGCAGAAACCTAAATGAGGAAAAGTCACTTACACAATTACAGTACCCTCAATTAAACCAGAGCTAGTTCCTTCAATGATGAAGAAGAAAAACAAATGATGGAACAAACAAAGTTTCAAGTAAACCCTCTATAAAATGTTTAAGTAACAGATAAGCAGGAGTAGAAAATATAGAAATTTTGGTCAAGTATTATCTAAAAGAGGATATAGGCAGAACTAAAGAAAAGAAAAGGAGAGAAACTATAGAATTTAGTCTGCATTATCTTAAAAAGGATCGGGTAAAAATCAAGAACAAACTTAAACTAAACTCTTTCTTCTTTTTTTTAGTTTCATAATAAACACCTAAAATATGGAAAACATTTTCCATATCTGCTGGAACATTCAAATTCTTGTCTGATTAACTGTAAGCTTGTAAAAACTTGCTTGTAGCATGATCAGATTTTCATTGGCAGCTTTTGAGATTAATACAATGCAATCCATAATCTAACTAAACTTAAATTCTTCATAATTCGTTACAACCATGGGAAGAAATCATTAAAGACTACTCGGTTATAATAAAAATAAACTCAAATTCATCTTAGCTCGTCACAACCATGGCAGTTTTTGAGAATAAGTATTTCAAATCAAAAGTACCTTCCACCCAAGAACTTGGATGAAACAATCTAGTTGAACACCAAAACGATGACCAAATAATTAAAGTTAGAGATCCACGAGACAAGAAAATCCTAGCTTTCAGATTAGAGTCATCTAATCGCAACCAAAGGCTCAAGAAATGCAAGCCTTTTCCCAAATTAAACAACAGGAAAAAAAAAAACAAAACAAAACAGTGAAAGAACAAGACGCAAAATATGACATTATCAAAATCCTAACAAAGGGTATCTAACCTACCTCAAGATGACGCCTTTCTTGGACTCCGGCCCTCGCAGTCGGGGCTCTCGCCAAAATTCCGGGAAGGATACTTGGCGGAGGTGACGCCGACCTCGAACACGAGATCGTCGCCGGAGGACCGGATGCCGGTGATGGACCACCACCGAAAGAAGGCTCGGACCCGGATCCCGTTGACCTCGGAGATCCGGCGGTCGTTGAGCTTGCCAGTGATCCTGGAAGAGTAGGCAGCGAGGTAGTTGTCCGGGGGAAGCGTGATACGGCAGTGGTCGTCGAGATCGACGGCGAAGACGCCAGAGGTGCGGTTGAGGGAGTAGCCACAGACGTTGGTGGGGAGGAGCCCGACGGGGAAGCCGCTGCTCTTGAGCTCGTCATAGGCGGAGCTAGGATTAGGGTTAAGCTTAAGGTTAGGGTTACGGTTAGGGTTAGGGTTACGGTTAGGGTTAGGGTTTAGGGAACGGGAGGGATGTGGGAGAGAGAAGAAGAGGAGGGAGAGGAGGAAGAGAAGGGATCTGGCGGCCATCTTCCGTGAGGGAACGAAGGATCCCTGGCCAATTTCTTCCATTATATTATATCATAACATACGGAAAAGCCGTTAGTTACCGGAGGAATGTGTGGATTGATATACACACGCCCTTTTCTCTAACACAATACCCTTATTTTGGAATTTGAAAATTTTGCATATAAACCCACGTCAAAGGTTAAAATAAAAGTAAACCTTTCATTGCCTTTTTTTTTTTTTTTTAATACTTGGTTGTAACTTTGTCCAACGTTAACCAATAACAAAAGAAAAATTATATCTTTGGGCTACTATATAGTTCAAAAAATAAAGAAACAAGCTAGAGAATATGATTGCTCCAGGCATCAACACATAAATTTTCTTAAACTCTTCCGAGCCTTTTGACCATGCATTTTTCAAAGAAAGAAAGAAATCTCTATTGTGATATTATTAATCATTAATAAATGCATGTAATCATTTTAACTTTTTAAATAATTACTCTACTCTTATTTTTTTCTTTTTAGTTCCAAAATTATTTGAATTAGCTTTCGATTCCCATACTAAGCGACAACTTATCCTAATAAGACATTTTTAAAATGGTTGAGAGCATAATAACTAATTTTATATTAATAATGATAAATTGTTTTAAGTAATTGGCTATGGTAAACATCTCCATCTCAATAGAAATTGACTAATATTGACATCGAGTGCCCCCACATGATATCTAGGGCATAGATTCTTATTATTTCAATTGATATAGACTATTATATTATAAACTACTAATTGACATGATCCTACTATATTCATTAAGATTATGATAATATATCAATCAAATTCTTTTCAAGCATTAATATTTTAAATATATTTTATACAAATATAAATAATAAAATATAAAAATATTTAATCTTAAATTTATTATATTGATCAAGATATGAATATCTCGAATTGTATAAAATGTGAGATGTTTTCATAATTTTCTACATTTACATATATACTGGTCAAGATATTGATTCATCTCACTGTAGGTTAGAATGGTCACTCATTAAGATAGGCTACAATCTTTGTATTTAGAAATCTTAGTAGTGACATAATACTATGCAAGAAGCCAAGAATACCACAAAAGAAGTATGTCTCTCTAATAACAAGGTTAGATGGGGGGTTAGATGCCAAAATGTCTAACTTAGGAGTATCTAGTATAAAGAGAGTACAGATATCGACGTTAATTTTCTTTAAATATATTTATGTATCCGACCAAATGGAGCCCCCAGCTCTCCACCCAAGTCACAGAGGAGCTGCCACCACGTCGCAAGTGCAAAGAATCGATGGATGTTTATTCACTCAATTCAAGGTCCAAGTTTCCGGGTTCTTTTAAGGATACATCTTGTGTACGAGCTACAAATAGTTTAACACGTGGTATCATTAAATGAACAGGTGTCACGCGCTAGCCACCTTTTAAAGCTTTATACAGATCGAATTCGCGAGGTTCTTTTGACCTCGATTTTTTTGGGGGGGGAGGGGGGTTGGGTGGGGGGTGAAAGGCAAAATTAGAAATTGGACACCCATAAACACCAAATCTTTCTAATAAGATTGTAAAAGACCAGATTTACAGCCTTTCTTAGCAGCACCACCGCAGCTAAAATTTATTTTCTTTTGTGTATTTTTATATATTAGTTCATAAAATATTTCATATCTATATTTATATTTCGATCTGTATCACATGTTGTTTAAATATCTTTCAAATTAAATATCTTTCAAACTAACATGTATGTGAACTGCAACTACCAGTCAACCATCATCATGCATCATGTGGGGGCATGCTTCTTAATATCGACAATTTGTTAATTCCAATGCTTGGGTTATAGTGCTTAAAAGGTTTTTTTTTTTTTGCCTCCTTTTTTTATATGTATGCAGCGAATGCTAGATTTGTATACGTTCTTTAAGGTCTACTTGGATAATTTTGCTTGATCCATAGGGGGTTCAGATTGTACCTTTCGTGCAAAAAACGATCAATCTATTTTTTCATATGTGCACTGTCAGATCAAATAATAACTACTACAAGATCTATGCAGGTAGATGAAGGAGAAAGTTTAGAGTGTTTTGAGATCTGTACGAAGAATGATCTAACGATTGACATCATGAAAGAAGATTAATCATTCTTTCTCGTGAAAGATACAACCGGAATCCATACATAGGATATAGGTTGATCTAGGCTTTCCATTCTTTAATGTCGGAAATTATGTTCCTTTTAGAGATCAGGCTGGACATGAAATCCTTTAATGCGGGAAATCTCATGGAAATCCACACTTACACGGTGTTTACACTACCTTCATTGCAATTAATCAAAAAGGGAGTCCTTTTTATAAATATGAACCATAGCCCACCATGAAATAATGTTATACTATGGTGTGTGCTGTCCTACTGCAAGCAAGGAAATTAAAACCATTGTGAGCATTCATTAGCATCCACTTCGAAAGGAAAAACGCTATCCATTAAAATTGCTTTCATGTCATTAGGCTCGGTAGAAGAATAAGATTATCCCTACAAGTTTTGTTCATGTTACTGTTTCTCCCAACAAAGCCCAAGCCCAATATGAACGAACCAGGCCCAGGCCTATGCATGATACATGATTTCTTTTTGATTAAAGTGACATAAAAAGCCCGTCTCAGTAATATTTTCTCCGATGTACTTCCTCTTCCTGACGTTCTTCAATCTGAGAGTGCCATGGTTTTTAGCTCAAAATGGAACAATAGGATAGTTACTCAGCTGTGAAATTGCTTTTTATCATTATACTCAGCTGTGAGACTTCTATCATTATACTTGATGCGAAAACCATTGCTTTTTGGCTCGGCCGCCTTAATGCGAAAACTTCGACGGGGTTGAGGTCGCATGTTAAAAGGAGAAATTATACCCTACACGGCATGCACCGTGTTGGTCATGCACGCCGCCAATCACATCTGTTTATTTCTATAGCGGTGCACTGAAACGAGCACTCAAGCAGTTGTGATTGGCAGTATGCACAGCCATGTAGCGCACGACGTGTAGGATATAATTTCTCTATGCTAGAGCCAGATTAGATCAAAAAATTGACGGAGATGCCTCGCAATGGCGGTATAAGCTCCTATAAAGCAACACATCAGACGATATTCCTAGCTTAGAGGATGCCAAACAATTGTTCTCTGCTTGTAATCCTATAGTAGCAATATATATTTTTCCATGTCCCCAAATAAAATATGGAGGGGAAATATGTGAAAAATCTAACTTCATCAACAAACGCAGGACAAGATAGGTGAGGCAACGATCAGGTGCAATGTTCTAGAGAGGTGGCTCTGCCTATTTGCATAGAATTTATAACATCCACAGAAGTAGTTGATCGATTCAGTGAGAGCTTGAAGACTGTGTGTTGGTGCCTTGATCAAACGATGCACTTTTTGATGACTCACGGGCCACCCATAGCTCTGCGAACTTGACCTTGGAGACACTCTCCAAGACCTCAAAAGGAGTGATGTCCCCCATCACAACCACCTTTTTGCTCTCCAAGTCTACTTCAAAGGAGGTCACTCCTATAGTGAGAAAAAAAAAGAGAGTTAATGAGAGAGCGAGGGATATAATAATTTAGTTTTCCACTACTTCTGATGGTCACACGCATGGATCTCTCATTGCCTTCTTTTAAGTTCTTGATAAAATTTAAGAAGTTGTTCTTAAGGAGTTGCTCGCTAGAAGTCCACAAGTTCATGCTACTTGAGACTTCAAGGAGTCATCTACCTTCCCAATGGGATTGATTTCTCTCTAGCTTCCTTGAATTATCCCCTTATTCCAATGACTCCATGTGATGCTATGTACTTTAAGGCAATAGAGCCCTTGCCATTGATGAAATCATGAAATACATTATTAAGACCCTCATAAGAATTTTCAATGTAGGAGCTGAAAATGGAATTGGATCGAAGGGATAATTATTTCAAACAAAAAAGAAAAAGAAAGTGCAAGCATTTTAATCTATCATATTCTTGGGTTTTTTAGATTCAAAAAGGACTTCTAAGCTTGTAGGAAGCTGCAGATCTTGCATGTAAAAGAGGAAAAAATAATCTTAAAAAATATAAGACTGAATTGAGAAACAGGTATGTTAGAGAAGATATTCGCATTCCCAATTATTTTTACTACATCACTCTGAAATCATCAATTGGAAGAAAATCTAAATCTTAGCACGCAATGTAGGTGCCACTTGACATTTATATGAGAAATTTAATTGTTAAATCTGAAGGGACAAGTTCATGAGAGTCCTGTATGTTTCACATGCTCCCTGTTCAGTAATTTTCTATATCACACATCCTATATGTGGTAATTGAATTAGCTTCAGAACTACATGTACTCAAAGATAATAAATTCATTTCACTAATGCAAGTAATTTTTTGTTCACAATAAATTGTACAGCAAATAATTCTTAAAACCTTATAAAGGATGTTCTCAAGAAGTAAGAAATTCGATACAATCCGACATTACTCCTTGACCCTTTCCATCTGTTCCTCAGGACTTTGATTCATTTAAATGCCAGCAGATATGATGAAAGAATGGAGAGACTTCTAAGAAACCCTGATTTCACAAACTTATCTAACATTTTGAAGTGATAAATATGAAAACCAAACAGTACTATACAATGCGTGCTGATCTTCCCATATTTACTTCAAATTTCATCTTTCCCCTCTCTCTATATATAATTGTTCATGATAGCATAACCTTCCTGTTAATTAGTAGGTCTGTAGATGAAACAGTAGTCCTATATGTTTGAGTTTTATATCACTCATATGCTTTATGCTTAGAGATTGTAGATTATTATAATAGATGTGAGATTCCACTCCTTTCACAGGAAAAATAAAAGGAAAGAAGCAGAAAAATCTTGCTCATACCTTCCATCTTTGAGATGTGTTTCTCCACTTTTCTTGCACAGCCGTAGCAATGCATTGACACTCTTAAAACTACAGTCTGCATAAATGAAAAGCATGGGATTACAGTGAGTGACGAAAAGGTAGAAGAAAAATAATAATAATAGTAAGCTTGCTTCTTCTACTCTGAAATATCTTCTGCTAGGAGAAGATTTTAAGAAGGAAGTAGTATGAATACTGAAACTAATGTAAATCTAAACATAATAAAGAACAAAGATTGCCTTAGGCTCGAGATGAAAAGCCAGTGTCTTGCTTCCATCAACAGTCTCTCCAAGCTTTAACGTCTGTTCTACATGACTTTTCATCAGAGCTTTTCTCTCAAGATTGTCTTCTTCTTCTTCCATGGGATTCATGCAAAGACAAGAATTTGGATAGTTTGAAAGAGAGAAAAAATCCAAAAACCTGTGAAAGCCTAGCCTCCCCATTAGACTCAGAACTACCACACTGCAAAGCTCGAAAGAACCCAATACCCTGACACAAGAACCTCCCTGTATTCCTCTGGGTAGAACACCTTTCGGAAGGGCTAATTCCTAGGAACCCCACGAAAGACCAAACTTACATGACTGAGCAAGTTAAGTGAGAAGACACACACACATACATGGTCCCATCTCATAGTTAAATTCTCCAAAAGAAAACAATATCAAAGTGGTCCAACCAGTAAACCTCACTTGTGACTGGTTTTCTTCATCTGACCATCCTCCAAGTAATAAATGCATGGCAACTTCCAGCAAAAGGATGTCAGCGTCAAATTCTGGTTGCCGGCAGACAGGCGGGTGCAACGCCCAAGCGACTAGGTGCTCAAGAAGAAACAAGAGTCAAATAATCAAGATATTTATTATTCGGGGGTGGGGCAATTAAATCTCTCCACTGAAGAATAAACAAGCTATTTCACGGATTAATGTGGGAATCTATAGCTTGAGAGCATGTGAATGGTTAGCCAAAGAGTGGAAGGAAAATATTTACAGGTGAGTTTGGTAAGAATTCTTATGATAAAGTTGGTGGTATCATACAATATTAATGTTACGTAATGCATGCGCCAATTAAGTTCTTCTGGACGTCATCTAGTAGGACCCTTAAAGGCTTGAATTATTGCCATAGAAGCACCCAATTATGTGTCGCATACAATTGCAATGAAGAGAACTATAGTTAAGTATGAATTGGCCTGCCAACCATTACACAAATGACAGAGAAAAACGCCGATAAATTTAGTCTTAATACGTATGCAAATATGGCAGATATGTTGACAGTGAACAAGATCTGCAGGTATGCATACATAAGAATGGGTACATATATATATATATATATATATATGGTCATCTTCATGGCTCCATATTTAAGATTAATCTTGGATAGATGCTAAACTTGCAATTCTCTCACTTGAAATTTTGGATAATGGTGCCAATTTACTTCTTAGGCATGATACGTTTGGGTCTAACATAGTCCGGCACCTCCTGAACATTAAAGTAGTTGAATAGTTCTGAACATCAAGGCATCTTCTCTGTCTGAGGTTGGCAACCTTCAACTCAAGGAAGACCACCAAGGGAGCTGGTGGGTGGAGGATTCCTGTGGAAAAAGGAAGCAGACCATTCGAGGAAAACGTGACAAGAGGCACTTTTGAGCACTGTGGGCGGTACATACAGCTTCATCCTTTGATTAACTAACAAATTCAAATATTTATTTATTTATTTATTTGAAGAGTGTAAGGCAAGAGCATTTCCTTTATCTTCTCTCTGCAAGTTCATGGGCCCTCCTTTCTCACGCTCTCATGGGATGAAGGTTCTTGCGGAGGTCATGTTATTCGCGTGTGACGGTGTGAGTCACACGCACCTCGCTTGGTAATAAAAAGAGAAGAGATGGAGCACTGGGGCCTTTTTGCCAAGAAATTATTGGCCGGACTAGGTCCGCCGCTCAGCTAGTGGATCAACCCAACTGCGAAGCAAAATGCACGAAGATAGATGAAAAAAAAAAAAAAAAAGAGCTCCATACATGTAGATTCGTACATGTTGCATCGCGGTTGGATCAGCTCAAGACTTGGTCTGACTAAAAAGTTCGCCTTTTTGGCCCATATATGCATGCTTGCAAGGTTGTCGCTCCACTGGATCAGCTGAAAAATCCGCTATGGGCATACTAATTAATCCAAACTCCAAGCTAAGCGAGCTGAAATCGATCATAGAATGCCATTTTTTCACCATCATATGTATTCATGAGATCATCTAATGAAACTCTTTAGAGCTAAGCCAAGAAAGAGGAAACAAGAAGGCGAGAGACATTAGTCAAGGCAGAAATAAGTATTTTGATGTTTGTCATAGCCGGATGTTAGCGTGTGCTCCATCCTACTCTGATTCCATCTTTTTATTTCTTATATAAGGAAGCAGGTCCAGACATCATATGAGGTGGTGCTTTAGGTTGCACCATGACACCTCAATCAAGGGCGGCCCTCAAATTCAACCTGAATTGGTTTGCCTGGCCTTTAGCTTTTTCAGTCTGAGCTAAATGTGGGTCAAAATTGCGAGTTAGATCCATATATAGGTTGGATGTGGCGCAAATCTCACACCTGATTCAATTCATGAGGTTAAGGTTTTACTTGAATCTGGGTTGGGCCAAGTCATGTTTTGATCTCGTTGCAAAGTTTCCAAGAACACTACCAATTTTGTTCCCATACCATTAACCTCCAAATGAGACATTCAAACTTCGTACCCTGTTCACTGCTCCACTTGTTCGGTGGTAATTCCATGCTTAGGCTTAACAGATCCACTGAGAATTGGCTGAATGTGTAAATATATAAATATAAAATAATATATTTTTCTTGTTGACTATGAATTTTATACTATAATTTATGTTTGAGTTATCAAGATAGATAAATAATATAAATAGCACAAATTTTTAGCTAGAGTCGGATGAAAAAATGGGTGGGCAAATAGAAAGGAGTCGCCGATTTCAGGCTTGTAGAAGGAATCAATGAGGCGAATTGCCCCCTAACTATAGATCATATCCACCGGACGAGAAACTCAATTCCACACTGCTACTGAGTCGTCGGACTTATCCACCTCAGGGATTCGTGGAATTTCCTTTTCTCACATAATTTAATTGAAGAAACGGTTTCATCAAACTTCTAATCTACACTCTCGTTTTTCATATTATGCTCTACCCTTTTGCATACCACTACATATCAAATTACATCCTATTTCTAGTTTAGCAAATTATGTAATCAACTAGCCATGACTCAATACTTTTCGAAGCTACATTCTGATCCAAACACCCATGCAAGTGCATATATATTCACCTTCAAATTGTTGGGAAGCAGTGACCGATAATAGCGGCAATGCAACAGACAAGGTGCTGAAATAGGAGCATGGTATACAGCTTGGTATCAAAATAATGTATCTCGCAATATAGTGATATCATTCTAAACAGCCGCAATTCCAGAAGGAGTCCAGTTTTTGCTCCTTAAAAAGCTGGGCCGGATTATGAGGGAGCGGGGTCCACGCAAGGCCCCATGACTTGTCGGGTAAACACTGGACGCGAGAGCACGGTAGTTTATTTAAGAAAAAATTATAGTAACGTTCCTTCACTGCCTTAGCGTTAAAAAATTCCAAACCAATCCTTTAAGTCTCCAAATCCTTCCAGGGTGATCATCCAGCCCCCATCCAGAAAACACCATTAGCTTGCCATTTCAAATGATCAAAATACCCTCACCCTCTTTAGACATCTATGAATGTCCTTTGATTGTGCGGATGCATAGAGTTCAGAGCATTTTGTGACATGTGCAAAGGGCGATCCTTTTTTTTTTTTTTTAGCAAAAATGGTTACTCATTCATATAAGTCTAACCTGAGTACAACCATCTAAATCACGTGAAAGTAAAGACAACAAAGGAGAAGAAACATCTGATCCGAACGTCCACAAAAAATCCCCGGAGTGCCGAGCGACATAGAAGGCGACCCAGTCTGCAGCCCTGTTCGCCTCCCTAAACACATGAACAGCCTGAAAGCCGCCCATCGACTGAGCCATTCTGCATGTCTCCCGGATAAGGGGGTGACCATCACCATACCTGTCCACCTCCTGGATCCAGTCGATCACCACCGCTGAGTCCCCCACAAGATGCACCCGCTCCACACCAAGCATCTGCCTGGCATAGGATAACCCCTCCCAGACAGCTCGCAGCTCTGCCCCAACAATAGTGAGCCCAGGTGTCCGGCGCCCACCTTCAGCAAGCATCCTACCATAGTGGTCTTTGATCACAAAACTAATCCCTCCAGTCACGCGATCCGCTGACTTGCTGCCGTCGAAATTTACTTTGAGATAGCCAAGGGGTGGGGGTACCCAAGAAACAAGGGCAAAACGGGGCGCTGAAATAGCGTGAGTACTCCAGGTGTCCCTGGCTATCCCAGAGGAAATTACAACGGAAATCGCAATAACCTCCCTCGCGTGACGCGCCGCTCTGTCTACCACCATCCACGGAGGCGACCGCCTCCCCTCAAAAATACCAGCATTCCTGTCCAGCCATATATGGTAGGACAGGTACGCCCTAAGGATCCCATCCTCAACAGATCTAGGACTCCTCATGGAATCTCTCAATAGCTGCACCAGGTCCTGTGCCGAGCCCACCGAGTCTGGTAGTGGGGCTGGTGACCTTCGCCATATCTCATAGGCCCTGGGGCACTGCAGAAGGACATGTTCGATGGTCTCCTCAGTATCACCACATGCCTCACAGTACTGAGGGACCCGCATACCGCGCCGGACTAATAAACTCCTGGTCGGAAGGCATCCCCAAGCCACCTTCCAGATGGAAAGTGCCACTCAGGGATGAATCCGAAGCCTCCATATCCAACCACCCGCAATCTGTCGGCCTGGCTCCCTACTGAACAGGGCGTGAAGATCTCTGACCCTCACTCGTGACTGTCCCGTCGCTCTCCACACTAATCTGTCAGACCCCCCTGGGGACTGGCAAAGACAAGACCAACTCCGCCAACTGCTCCCCAAATGCCTCCCGAATCAACCCCACCCTCCAGCAGCCCCTCTCAGAGTCCAGTAGATCGCTGACCCTGCGCCCTGATAATCTCGCCGAGTCCACCAAGGTCAGCAAGCGACAGATCGGCCACTCGGTCACCCAGCTGTCTTCCATCACATCAATAGAGCGACCGTCCCCAATGGCCCATCTGATCTTCGGGAGCACCACCATAGCCCTAACACACACCTCCCTCAAGACTGGGGAATGATGACGCCCAGCTCGCACCCCAAGTCCCAACCCTCCATACTTGGCCCTCATCAAAAAGGACCACATACTCTCGGGCTCCAACACAAATCTAGCAACATGCCTCGCCGCTAGTGCCTCCCGCCTCGCCACCAAAGACTGCACCCCCAGACCACCTACGCTGATCGGCTGGCACACAACCTCCCACGTCAGCAAATGGATACCACCTCTACCACTGCTCCTCCCCCAGATAAACTCCCTGAAAAGTTGCTCAAGGGATCTCAGAACTGACACCGGGATCACGGCATGGGACAGAAATTAGATGGGGACTAATGTAAGAACTGAGCGAACCAAGGTAATCCTACCCATCATGAAGAGTGAGTGTATCTGTCACCCCTCTAACCTGCGTCTGATGCTAAGCTCAAGAGAGGTGCAGTCCCAAGTCCTCAACCGTCGACCGCAGAGTGGGATCCCCAAGTATGTCATCGTACCCGCCTGCTCACCCACCCCCAGTATCTCCAATATGGAGTGCTTCACCGCCACTCTAGTCTTCGGGCTAAACATAACAGACGATTTGGACAAGTTGACTCGCTGACCCGACACAACACAATAATCCCGAAGGACCTGACTTATCATCCGGGCCTCCTGCCTAGACGACTTGGCTAAAAGCAAGCAATCATCAGTGAAGAGCAGGTGAGAGATCGCAGGGGCCCCCACCACCGGTCTGTAAACCTCCAACTCCTGACTGGCCACCACCGCCTGCCGAAGAGATCTAGACAGCGCATCCGCACATATAATGAACAGCAGTGGGGAAAGTGGGCATCCCTGGCGCAACCCACCAGATGACTCAAAAAAGCGGGACGGCGTACCGTTCACCAGAATAGCAAAAGAAGAAGCACTAATGCAGCCCATGACCCACCTGATCCATATCTCATGAAACCCATATCCCCGCAAAGACTGCTGCACAAAGTCCCACCTCATCCTGTCATAGGCCCTCTCCATGTCAAGCTTGATCCCCATCAAGCTTCTCCTCATCGGCGCCCTTCCAAGGTCAAACATAAACTCCTGGGCAATGAGTACATTGTCAGATATACTCCGCCCCTCCAAGAAAGCCCCTTGCTCTGGGCTGATGAGCCTAGGAAGAACACCCCTCAACCTGACAGCAAGAATCTTCGTCGTGACTTTGTACAGAGTCGTACAAAGGCTAATCGGACGAAAATGACTCGGCTCCGAAGCATCTAGCCGCTTTGGTAACAAGGTGATGAACGTCTGCTGCCACTCAACCGCCATCACAGCCGAGCTGAAAAACTGCTGTATGGCCTCCGTCACGTCACGTCCAACTATCATCCAATATCTTTGAAAGAACACCGGTGGAAATCCATCCGACCCCGGGGCCTTGCCCCCCCCCCCGAGGGACCACACCGCCTCCCTGATCTCCCTCTCCGAAATCGGCCTAATCAGAACTGAAGTCTCCTCCTCTGTAACCCCGTCCACTGGCAGCGGAATATCTGCTAGACTCGCACCTGCCGACTGCTCTATCCACCTGGCCCTAAAGAAACTCACCAAAATCCTCTGGATCATATCCGGATCCTCCGACTGCTGCCCATCCTCACCTCTGATAGCTCTAATCCGATTCTGATGCCTTCTAATCACTGTCGCCTGGTGGAAAAATCTGGTATTTCTATCCCCCTCCATGATCCACTATACCCTCGCCTTCTGTCTCCAGAATATCTCCTGCTGTCTGAGAAGGGCATCATGCAGAGCCAATAAAGATTTGAGCTCCCCTACCTCCTCATCCAGAAGCCCCCCTCCTCGAACCTCCTGAGCCTGTAATCTAGCAATGGTCACCTCTGACTCCTCAATCCTACTAAAAATATTCCCCACTTCCTCCCGGTTCCACCTCCTCAGTCGCCTCCTCGCCAACTCCAGTCTGCAGGAAACCCGATACATGGGATCACCCCTAACTGGGATGCTCCATGCCTCCCTCACCACCTCCCATGATTGCGGATAGCAAAGCCACAGCTTCTCGAATCTGAAGGGGGGATGCACTGGGGTGTATGCATCTGTACACACCAATAAAGGGCAATGATCGGACGCAATCCTGGGTAAATGCCTCACTCGGTGATCCAAAAACCTCTGGACCTACCCAGCTGTCGCACAGGCTCTATCCAGTCTCTCCCAAACTCTAGCACCACCCTGCTGATTGTTGCACCATGTAAATCTCGGGCCCGCAAATCCCAGATCTATCAGTTCATTAGCAGTCAAGAAATCCTGAAACTCCTTCACCTTCCTCTCATAAGAGAAAGGCTTGCCCCTCATCTTCTCCTGAGGATCAACCATACAATTGAAGTCACCAGCCATCATCAAAGGATAACCCTGACAAATCAACTACGATGCTTCCTCCCAAAGCCTCCGTCTCTCCCTGAAATCAGTGCTAGCATACACCGCTGCAAGGACCCAAGGGGCACTAGTACCCTTCGAGATCACCATGATCACCTCTTGGTCACAAACATGAAAGATGTCCAATCTGAAAGATCCCTGCTTCCAAGTGACAATAATGCCACCCGACAGCCCATGAGACTCCACTGCGTAGAATCCCCACGATCTGGGAATCGCTCTTCTAGCCTTCTGTAGGCTCCTCCCGGACAAGCGGGTCTCAAATAGCACACAGATGTCTGGACTATGCTGCTGCACAATCCTGCGAAAAGCCGGGGCAAAGGAAGGCTTCCCCGCACCACGGCAATTCCATAGGAGAACTTTCATTGATCACTCATGGGAGTATCACAACCCACTACCCCAGGGTTCCAATCATGAAACACCGCCTCATCCGTACTCCCGCCACTAGCCAAGTCTCCTAGTAACACCCTCTTCGCTACTGCCTTCAGTTGGCTCAAAACCAGATGATGATCATCTCCACATTCAGGCTGTACCACATGGCTAAAGCAAGAGGACTTCACATGGTCATTTGAACCCCCTACCACAGCCCCCCTCTGCCCACTGTCAGCCTCCAAACTGAAGCCCCAAGCCCCCTCAGCACACCTAGCATGCTCCTCTGATCTCTCCCCTTCACTGTTCAAACGTGCCATATGGCACGGTAGCAACACTGCTTGAGCCTTGGGGCAGCCTCGAGGATCATCCCCCACTCTGCTAGCCCCGGAACCATCGACCGTCACCTCCCCAGCGGGCCCTTCCTTTGGCCCCACCTTGCCGGTCAATTTGGCCGTCGACGTCTCCCCCAAGCCGGAGAGGTTAGCCGCCGCGGACAGGGATCTGTCCATCTGCTTCCCCACGGGTACCGCATCCCCACACCGGAAGAGGCCACCAGCACACTTGGACTCCCCCGCACCGCCCGGGGGGGGCGATTACAAGCTGCCGAGTGGGGTGGAGGGGAACTCCTACTCCTCCGGTGATCCCCCAGCCGACCCTTTCCGGTTGGAGCAAACCCCCCCCCCCCACAGGAGAGAGATGGCGCATCGCGGTCGAGCCCTTGGGTCTACAAGGGCTCCTGCTTCGCTTCCTAGGGCTCACACCTAACCCACTGAGACATACCTTGGGTTCAGGTCTGACCCCACCCCGATCACGTCCACTGCCAGGTTCGCCCCCTTCCTCGATTGCAGCCCAAATCGGATCAGCATCGTCCCGGTCCGAACCTAGCTCTTGGCCTGACTCAACCCCCGCTTCCGCTCCCTGGGAGAGTTTACTCGGTCCGGCCTTGCTCACACCCACACCGGATGCCGAGACATCCTTCTCCGGTGTCCTCCGTCGGGCGAGCTTGGTAGGCTTTTGCCACCCCTCGGCGTCGATCGGATAAGCTTCATCTTCCGTTCTGTGTTCGGAAGGTTTCTTGCCGGAGCGAGGAGAAGTCGGCATCGAGTTCAACCTTGCCCCGGACTCACTTTTCTCCTTTCCCCGAGCCTGCTTCGTAGCTGCCCATGGATATCGAGAGTTACTTGTGACCATCCACGGTCCAAACGCCGGCATTTCCTCTGGGATATCACCTTCCCTATTCACCTGGTTCGAGCTCTTCGGGAAGTCCGTCCCTTCCACTTCCTTACCTTTCCCCTGGACCTCCCCCAGCTCCGCCGCCCCACGGGCCGTCGAGTGGTAGAGACACTCCACAGCTGCATGCTCGATCCGACCACACCGAGAACAGGGTGCCGGCAGATTTTCGTAAATGAAGCTCTGCCAGAAGAGCTCCCCTGCCCCCTCCGAACATCCCCTCACCAGAGTGCCCGGCTTGAGTGGGACGGAACAGTTCAGTTCGATCTTAACTCTGGCAAAGCCGTACCGCCGCCCCTGCTCTGTGACTCCATCCAAAGCCAGCGGGATCCCGACACTAGATGCTATTCGAAGGATAGTGGGCTTCTTCCAGTAGTCCAATGGCAGCCGCGGCAAGCGAAGCCATACTACCACCCTTCCTACACCCTCCTCCCCAGGAATGAAGTTAGGGTGCCACCGATCCATAGCAAGAAGCTGTCCGGCAACCATCCACAGGCCATTCGCCATCGCGGCCTCCCGATCCCCTTCATTTGCAAAACGGACGGCAATGAATCCGTCCATAAGCATAATACACTCCACCTCATAGCCCAGACGCCCCACCCGCTTGATCTCCCTCGCTACCCAATCCGCCGGGACACTTCTTTCCAAGCTTCGCACTAGTACCGTTGTGCTCCGCCACTCCGCCCGGTTCCCCTCCAGTTCCTCCTCGGGAACAACCACCACCTCAGTGAACTTCCTCTGCAACATCTCCAGCTCCAACAGGGAAGTCCGATGACACGTCCATGTTTGCCTCCTCGGCTCACCCTTCGCCACCTCTGCCCATGTGCTACCCTTCGCACCACCCCCAAGAGCAGAGACTCTAGGTCCCTCGGCCTTCTCCGGAGCCGGCATTGCCGAGCCACCCCCAAGGTTGGCCGTGAGCCACTCCCCCACACCTGTTCGACAGAATTCCCTAGAGACCCCCTAGGTAGCGCGAACTTTGGCGCACCCGCTCTCTCTCTCTCTCGCTCTCTCTCTCTACCGCTCTCTGGCCCACCACTTTCGGGTATTAGCCTTTTTTTAAGAAAAAGGTACTTCACTGTGGGCTATATACTAAGTATGCTTTGAGACTGTGCAAGCAGATGAATGAAATTCTAGTACTTTGAGATCTGTGCAAAATGGTGATCCTTAACTATGGGTCATACGGTAAAAATGCTTTGAAATCTATGATGAATAAAGTTCATAGTGCTTTAAGAACTGTGCAATGGGTCCTTAAATATGGTCATATGGTAAGGGTGCTTTGAGATCTATGTAGGCGGATGAATGAAAAGGTTTGGAGTGCTTTGTGATTCGCAGGTGGGGGATCCTCAGCTATGGGCCATATATTAAGGATGCTTTAAAATTTACGATAAATGAAGAAAATTTGGAACACTTTAGAATTTGTATAGTGGGTGATCCTTAATTATGGGTCGTATACTAAGGATGCTTTGAGATCCATGTAGGTAGATGAATGAAGGGGTTCGAAGTATTTTGAGATCCGCATATTGGGTGATCCTTATCTATGTGTCATATACTAAGTGCACTGAGATCTATGTAGACAGATGAACGAGAGAGTTTGGAATGCTTTGAGACCTATGCAGTAAGTGGTCGTCCTTTAAGATCTTGCAAGTTGATGAATGGTGCTTGAAGTGCTTTAAGATCTGCGCTGTGGATGATTCTTAATTATAGACCATATACTAAGGATGCTTTGAAATCTATACAAATGGATAACTAAAATTTAAGTGCTTGGAGATCTATGCAATGAATGATCCATAACTATAAACCACATATTAAGGATGCTTTAAGATCTATGTTAACATATGAATAAAAAGGTTCGAAGTGCTTTGAGATCTACATGGTGAGTGATTCTTAGCAATAGACCACATACTAAGGGTGTTTTAAGATCTGGTTCAGAGTGACTTATGATCCACATAATTATAATCTTTCACTATGACCATATACTAAGAATGCTTTGAGATACATGTAAATGAATAAAGTTCGGAGTGCTTTGAGATCCATACAATAGATGATCCTTTTTCCATGGATTATATACCGAGAGCTCTTTAAAATTTGTGCAGAAAACTTTAGAGTGCTTTGAGATGTGTGTGATAGATGACTTTAATTACAAACCCCATATAAAGAATACTTTGAAATCTATTGCAAAAAAAAAAAAACCTTTGAAATATTCCCCTATTTAATATATATCAAGAGTATTTTTTTCTACAATCGCCTAATGCTATTATAGGATGATCACGTGCCACTACTCTATCAACTGAGATATTAACGGAGATGAATGGAAGGGCTACTTTCAGAAGATTTGAAAACTTAAAAGGGTTAGTTTGAAAAATTTTAAAGATGAAGAGGTGTCTCCAAATTGAAAGTTTGTCAGTACAATTTGCCCTATATTTAGTGCGGCAACTCACTCATCCGACCCGTCAAGCTGGCAAGATGGATATAGCAACAAACATCAGAAAATGATAATTCCCAGAGACAATCTCTCAAGCTGGCCTCCAGCAACTAATTAGGAGAATTCAGATAGAGCACTATATAACATAAACACCAGTCATATTAACTTGAAAAAAGGTATACAGCAGATTAACAAGGTGCATTAGCTCATAGGACGAGCAATTCTACCCAACAAGACTCCACAGCAAGACAAACTAGAAATGAAAGTAAAACTAACCACCACTGCAATTTATTTCTCAACACTTCACTCCTAACAGAAGCTTGCCACCATTCTCACAAGCTTCTATCAACAACTAAACAATACCTGCAAATTCATAACTCGAACAGTCAATGGCAGTTCAGCAATATATGTTAAGCTATCACAAACAGTATAATTCCCAAATATCTTACCACAGTTCAAACAAGAGAATGCCACCCGCCCTGCTGCATAATGGTCTTCTCGCACGATTACAGCAAGAACAGGCGTTACATAGCTGCAGAAGCCAACAACGTAATGCACAGTAAGCACTCAACATAGCCACACCTCTATGATAATGTATTTGTAAATCTATGATGGTGCCAGGAAACACAAAAGTTGAAACAGAGGAATTTCGTGGAAGCTAATAATACAGAGGGTTTAAAATCTTATAAAGACAAGTGCAGGTTTGTAAATCCAAATGCAGCAATCCTGAAGGGACAAGACTCTACCAAAGTTGCCTCGTTTTGACACCAGGGACCATCACTATAAGCAGGTTCTTCCATACAATCAATTCAATTATCATAACAAAGGCAAACCCGCTTCATCAAGAACCAAGTGTCAACCGGGAATGCTGCTGGTATTGGTGTGCAAATTATCAAACATGAATCAATACAGTATACAAACATCGGATCTGAGGATCAAAGAGTTTCATCATATCCCTAAATAAGTTGTACTCTAATTCACCAAAACAGAACTTGCTAATACCTAGCAAAAGATGAGTCAAAATCATGGCATGCTCAATTGAATTAAGCTAAAACTTCAGCCACCTCAGATAATGTATCAGAGCAAGCAAGGGTTATTATATCTCCTTCTAGATTAATCTTTGGTTTCCTAGATGATTATGTTATGAAATTTGCCTCCACAAATTGAGTGAGCTTTCACTGGAGTATTAAGATATTGACAATTCCTCAATAGCACCAATTTTGATAGATTATCACAACCAAATCAAACAACTGACCCTTTTTACCTCTCATCAAGCACTAATAAACAGTTACATAAATAATAATTAGCCCCATAAAAGTGCCTGACAGTAACTGAGTTACTTGGAAACATAACCAATTGTCGAGAATATTACTCCACAAAAGATGCAAAAAGATAAGCAGCAAACAGCACCACCATGTCATAAGTTAAGAGCCTGGGCCTCCATCAGGCAGAAACAAGCGCAATTATATACATAACTATACATATATCCTCTCAAGATAAATGATATCTACATCTCTCAGGTCCAAAATCTAATAATTGGGCATCCAAATCTAAAATTCACACTATTGATCACGATTTATACCACTGAAAATATCTAACAGAGCCACTGAGGTGATAGCTCAGTGGAACCGGGCCTTATTTCCAACCAAGTGGTTCCGAGTTCGAAACGCACGGCCGTCGATTAAATTGTGGAAACTGGATGCTCCCTGCTCGGACACGGGGTCTGGGAAGGCTTATTGATCCGCTGGTAGCCTCGATGGTGCCAGGTGCGACGTACTCACACCAGGTGTCACACCCCTGGCTATGGCGCGCGCGGGGCGTGCGCGGGCTCTGCCATGCGCAGGCTGTGGCACTGGGCGCACGGCCGGGCAGAGCGAGGAAGTGTGTCGCGGAGCACACGCGAGTGGCCAAAGGCCGGCGCTGGCCTGTGCACGGGCTGTGCGAAGGAGGAGCACAGCCGGGCCAGGCGCCGGGGCGTGCACGGGTGTACGCACGCATGATGGCCACGGGCGCGCAGGAGGCGTGCCGGGCACTTAGCCGTGGCCAGGCCTTGTGCGCACTGCACAGTGCGCAGGTTGCAGCGCAATCGGCAGTGGCCCTGTGCAGCGGAGACAGGCCGGATCCAGCCTGTGCACAGGGGCGCACGCAGCGGAGTCGTGCACGGACGCTGGCCTATGCGCAAAGGCGCGCGTGGATGGGCCAAGCATGGAGGCCAAGAGAGCGCGCGGGGCGCGTAGGCGTCGGCCCACCTGCAGGCCGTGCGCGGGGCACGGAAGGGCGGACGCTGCGGCGTGCGAAGGAGGCGCACGCACCAGGCCTCGGGACGGCATGTGCAGTAGACGCGTGCCCAGACTTGGCCGTGAGCGGGCCGAGCGCAGGTGTGCGCGCGGCCAGGCCGAGCAGAGAAGTGCGCGCGCGGCGCGCGCACACAGCCGGCGGACCGTGCGCGGGCGTGCGCACGGCAGAGCGGCACTGGCGCGCGCTGGGCGCGCGCGGCCAGGTAAGCCTAGGGCCGGGCCTTGCGCCAGGACAGTGCGCAGGGCGCACGGCAGGACGGACGCAAGGGCCGCGCAAAGGGCGCGTGGCCGAGGCCAGACCCTGACCTGCGTGCGCGCGGGGTGTGCACGCGCAGAGACGGCGAACCAGCAGGGCCGCGCACAAGTGCGCGCGCGGCCGAGTGGCAGCAGCGCGAAGGGCGCGCGGGGCGCGCCCAAGTCCAGCAAGGCCGCGCGCAGGTGCGCACGCGGCCGAGCGACAAGGCCAGAGCAATGGCCGGGCGGGCCACTGCTGCGCGCAGGCAGGCGCGCGCGCGCAAGAGGCTGCGGGCGCAGGTGCGCGCCCGCCCAGTCAGGCGCAGGGCGCTGGCCGCACGCAGGCGCGCGCGCGGCCGGGCCTGGGCGCGCGTGCCGGGCGCGCGCGCGGGTGGACCAGGGCGCCGGGCGGCCCTGGGCGGCTGGGCAGACAGCCGCACATGGGCTGTTCCCTCAGCAAGCTGCAAGCGGGCAGTCACATGGGCTGTCCATGGACACTTGGCAGGCTGCTGTGCATTGGGCGGTGGCTGGGCAGGCTGCTGGGCAGCTGGGCAAGAGGAAGCACATTCCTCAACCGCCAAGGAAGCACAAATCCGGGTGAAGGTCTTGTTGGCCAATGGGAGGCGAGGAAGGCCACACGGATTGTGGTGCTAAGGGGTGGTTGCAACCGACTAGGGAAATGCCATCTCCAAGGGCACTATAAAAGGCCTTGGGCGGCTGCATTTGAGAAGGACTTGGACTTGGAGAAAGAGCTTGGAGGCTTGGACGGGCTGCTTTTGGGGCTGTTTTGAGGGTCGCCAAAGGAGTGCCGGGCCACTAGGCCCTTGGCCAAGAGGAGCTTGGCCAAGGCACGCTTGGCAGAAGCCAAAGAGAAGGCTTCCTTGCGGAAGACTTGTGAGCCAAGGGAGGGTTCCTTGGCCGACCACTTTGGGGTTCCTTGGAGGCTTCGGGAGGAAAGCCTAGGCCTAAGTGTGGGCTGAAGGGGAGTTCGAAAGAGGTGAGCTATCCTTGTACATGCGTCCACCAAATGGAGTTTTGTGAGGGTTCTATTTGGGGTTGGGGGCCAAGGTTGGCTGGGGGTTTTTAGAGGGGCCAATGTGGTGGCTATCTCCTCGGCTTGTGAGGAGGGATTTGTGTTGGTATGAGCAATACAAGCCTTCTTTCCCCTAAAGACTTGTGCCTATGTGTGTGCTTGGTAGGATAGGGTCTTGGCAAGGGTTTCAGCCGAGCCAAGACGCATGCGGGGCTTGATCCGGCCTTGGCGCATGCAAGAGGCTGACTAGTGGTGGGTAGCCAACTCCACACTAGTGCCGCACACCGAAAAGAGGGAGAACTCAAGGAAAAATTTGGTTACTCCATTCCGACCTTTTCAAGGGTGTGACACCAGGGGTAACCGTGCCGAAGCCCGAAGGGGTAACGAGCCGGACCCACGGGTCAGGAAGGTATGAGTAAAACCGGCCGGGGTGCCCAACACACAGTCATTTCTGCCTACATCGAACATTCTCCTGGCGGGGTGGGGGCCCAGTGGAGGCTGCAACGCGGGGGTGGGCTTGTCCCTTCCTCCCCCCCTCCCCTTTTGTCTATAAAAAAAAAAATCTAACAGCCAAAAATCATATTTTTGGGGATCTTTAACCTATGCATCAAGAAGATATAAAAAATGACGGTTTTCATTGTGCTAGTTTGCTAAAATACATAATAAAGCGTTCAAATTGAAAATCCACCTTATTTGACCATGATATACACATGTTAAAATATGTATGGATTAAAAATCAATAGATTTTAATGCTTAGACCATATCAAAACATAGGCATATCACTTTAACCATACATTTTGGAACCCATTTGATGTATAGATTAAAGACCATCAAAAACACGTTATTTTTTGACTATAGACATTTCTAATGATATAGATCTCATTGGTGTGGATCTTCAATTTGACTGCCCAGTTAAAATTTCTGACCTGAGAGCAGATACCATCTCCTCACGAGAGGAGTAGATACCTAGTGTTACAGGCGGACATGTTGAAACTTAAACAAACATAACTAAAAACTTTTTTCAGAACATACGAAAAGAGTCCAATTGATACTGGAAAGACGAGATTGTCACTATAATGCAGATGTTGTATTGCATGTAAATTTTGGGTTATACTTGCACACATATAAGAAGCTCGATGTAGTTTCTAGATAGAAGAGTTGATTCACTTCACTAGTCAAGTATACGAGACTTCCACCACACTTTTGGCTTTCAATAGATATTGCTAAGGGACGAGCATCCTTATAAAAAAAATTTACCAGACTCTCAATGTTCTAAGATTATGAGGCCTCATATACGAGAAGAACCCTGGACTGCACCACACAGGCCATGCATGGTCTCTAGCTGCATATGGGCTGCATAAGTGCAGCGGATATGCCTTGGAAGCCAGATGAGGTCAAGACTTAAACAGTCTGAGTTTCATATGCAGGTCCGGACTCGTGTAAATAGGCAGAGTGCAGAATGCTTACATTTTATCTCCCCTCCTCATCATGTGAAACCTTAAACCCCATCCTTTCCCTATCAATGGCATGTGGCAGATACCAGCCACAAGATGGCAATAGTCACCAACGGCTGCTGATGAACAAGCACGAGTATTTCCTAATGCTTCCAATTTCTCCCACTTACCCCCGCTTGTGGAAAGGCTAAATAACAATAATGTGTTATCACATTAATATAGTAAAACTCCATAAAACAACATCAACATCCACGACCAAATCATTTAATCATCACTCAGACATAGATCATGGTCCATACATTATATGATAACATCAACATCATAAGTTCTAAAATAACGACATACATGGTTTCAGATCAACTTGAGATCTGAACCAAAACAACCTCATTTGGTCGGTTTGGCCCAGGTTTTAACATGGATCAGTTGGTTCCTGCTCTGGTTTTTGAAGCCCAATTGCATTGGTTTGGCTCAAGGTCAAGCGGGTTAAGTAACCAAATCTAACCTGAACCAGACTGATCTATTAAGTATTATATAAAAATTATAACATAAAAATATATACCACTGCACAATTTTCAGTCACAGGTTAATGTTTTAAGTTTTCATTTGTTTAATAACCCATTCAGTTTTCTCGTTGTTATAACATATCTAAAATTTACAGTTCATTTTTTTGTGTTCTCTTATTGTATTCATATTTTTTGTGTGTTCTCTTATTGTTTGATGTTGTCGAATAGATTTTGCTCAAAAAGATGCTGTTCGATAGAATATTAGTTGGCTTGTGTGGTTTGCTGCTTGCAATTAATGGGCTTCAATAGAATAAAATGAACAAATTATTGCTGCTGAAAAAATTATGTAATTTTTAATAACCTGAGAACCAACCTGAACCGACCTGGTCTTGAATGGATTGCTTCATTTCAGTTCCAATTTTAGACAGTTTGGTTACAGTTCCAAATGTCGAGAACCAATCAGGTTCAGCTTAGTTTCAAGTTGCCCCCTACCGCAACCCATGTGCACCATTACTTTAAGATTGGTCGACAGTTCCATCATTTAAAATATATAAATAAAATACTCATCAAGAAGTTTCCAGAGCCCTTTTTTTTAAAATTAGAAAATAGGACACTGGGAAACAAATGTCTAACAAGAATTGTATCAAACAAGTACCTGTGTCCCATGTGTCTAATATGGACAGAATATAATTTAAAGAACCAATGTACCCTAGGATCGTGCAAGATTAGCATAAGGCCTATATACATAGTCATCAGCATTACACTCACAAATGCTATACAAGATATATTAAAATTCATAATAAAAGCATTAACACTTTTTGAGAGTATTATTACAGTATTGATTCTCGTATAAAAATTTCAACTAAAATGTACACAGTAAAAGATTACAAAGAAGAAAACAATACAAAAATCTAGATACATGATTCTTCTTCCATGGTCATCAATCAATAAAGAGGAACTAAAATAAGGAATTAGTCAAAAAAATGCCATGCTAGAACAGATCTAAAACCATTAGTTAACAGCTCTATAGTATATTATGCGGAAATAAATTAAATAATGATCAGACTGACAAGATATAAAATGGTGCCATTTGTATCATTAGTGCATCAAAATACCTTTTTTTCCTTTTCCGATTTCCAATAATGAATATCAGAGCTTGAATTTATATTATTATGATAGACAAATGCCAAAAAGAACACAAACCTAGCATTTCAAGGGACACCAGGCAACCCAACGTGCTCCAGATAAGAAGCTGAAGATCACAGAGGGCTAGGAAACGGGTCTGCAGGAATGAACACAAACAGAACTGAGAAAACAACAAAAGGTGGATTAAAAAAAAACATCTTGCAGGGAAAGATATCTAGGTTCCTGACCTTAAGCTGCTTATTCAAACACACTCAATCTTAAGTATGTATTTCACTGGCCAAAGTTCATCTCTGAATATCTGCTAAAACATAAATACAAAACTAAATAAATAAAATATTATATATATAATTTTTAACACATTCAGAAAGCAATAGCAAAGCTATTGGGAGAATTTGTGACTATTTCACAAATTCAGAAAGTACTCAGATTGAGATCAGACATGATTTAACATACCTACGAGGCTTGTTCTGGCGTTGCCCAAATTCGTCATTCACTATCTCTGCAAAATAGGTGAGTGAACTCAAGAAACTTACTATAATAAAAGGATTAGAAAATTTTTTGGTGAAAATAGATTTTGGTGACCGGTCATTTTACAAGTGCAACAAAAGAAGGCATGTATTAGTACTCTACCAGGTCTCTCTGGAGGTTTCCAGGAATTAGCAGGTTTAGCTGTACTAGTTTCCCTGCAGCATAGGAAATCAGTGGCATTCAGGATTTTATACAAAGCTTAAGAAAACACTGTAATATAACTCTCTTTTTTTTTGCAAAGTGGGGGGGGGGGGGGGGGGGGGGGGTGCTACACAACTACACATCAATACAGGAATTAAAATATCACACTGGAATCAAGCTTTGATCACCATAAGTAATGCTCTATGAGGTCAGATTACATGAAATTTTCAACTCATGCGCTCCTATACCGTATAATAAACCTTAGAATATCCAAGCATAACAAAGAAGTAATTCCTCTACCCAAGAAGAAAACAGAACAAGAAGCAATTCACTCTACTACCATAAACTGGCAATCATGTCGTAATAATTATCCCTTTTTTATTGTGTGTGTGTGTGTATATGCATATATAAAAGAGAGGGATATAAACTACATGTACAACTTATTGGCCAAAAGAGAAAAGAAGCAAAATAAGACAAAATAACATGCAACTATCTGAATGTGAAGTCATTGTCAAGCAAAAAGTCAGATATAAGTCATAATATTATCAGAAAACAAGAGTTAGTTGTCAGATGTGAGTTTAAGAACATCAATGACATACGAAAGTGTGCCAAATTTAACTCAAGGAGAAAGATTAAGATCCACACAATTATTGCATCTTAAGGCCTGGCTTATTTTCTTCTGATACCATAGCCATTATGTACATTAGCTTACATTGTAAGTCAGGACAATCACTACTTGATAATGTTAAATTAAAGAAAAAAACTGTATGTTTAAAACTAATTACAAACCAAGATTGCCTAGCACTAAAGGCAGAGAATCCCTGTAATATAAAAAGTATTAAAATGTGTTTCTTCTAGCAGAAGCCCAAGCATAAGTGACCAGCACCTTTGTTTATTCATTCTTATTAACAGAAAGGCATCAAAGAAAGTTCTCAGTAATTAATTTAAGTTACTATTTTGGAATAAATTAGGAAATAGAAATTGGAATGTGTTTGATGTAAACTCATTGCAATCTCGTTATTATTAAAAATAAGGGGCCTTCCAGCACGCGCTCCAGCCACTGTGGGTCTGGGGAGAGATAGATTTACGCAGCCTTATCCCCACGTGTGGAAGACTGATTCCATGTTTCGAACCCATGACACCCAAGTTTCGCCATGGCCCAACCTCTGCAATCTCATTAGTACGCAGAGGCATTTTACGGGGGGCAAACCCAAAAAGAAGGAAAGAAAAACTATCTATTCTTTCCCATGTAGCTTCAGGGTAGATTGACAAATTCCTCCAGAATGTAGCTAAATGCTCTTAACTGTACTGCAGGACAAAGCTAAAAGAGCTATAGTTAAATTACTTTAGTCAGCAGTAGACCATTTACATGGTTTGTTGAGCCCACCTCATGGGGCTGGTTAATTCTTAGGTCTCCCCTGACGTCAGTATCTGCACATTGAGTTCACTGGAAAAATAGGCATTCTCATGGGCCAAGAGCCACTCTGCTGGTCAGGCACAAGTTACATAGACCTGGTTAGATCTCCCTGCATGGATGGTGCAGTTTCAATGTGGATGAGGGATAATCTTTGACAAAAAAATGAGCATGAGCGATGTCTGAAATGGTGCATCCACTGAGTGACAAATGATGTTCCCGGAAGTGTAACCCTTAAGTAATGGAAACCTGTAACCTCCCCCCCCCCCAACTTTTTTTCCTTCAATCCAAGGTAAAAATAAATAAATAACTATTAAAGAAAAGAAATTTTTTCTTCCTCTTGTCTAGTTTTTATCAGAGTTGATCAGAGGCCAGATGGCCCGCCCAGCCCAAAATTTAGCAGGCCTGGACACTAAAAATAGGCTTGTTGGAGGGGCCTGGACAAAAAAGAAGGCCCAATTTACAAATCGGGCCGGACATGGAAAAATCAAAAAACAGCCCAGCTTAAGCCAGCTTAAGATTTTATATATATATATATATATATATATATATATATATATATATATATATATATAAAATTAACACTATATACATACATACATATATATATATATATGTAATGTTAACTATATTAACTAATAATCAGTACATTTAAGCCTTAAAGGTATTGATTATTGCTATATTGCCAAAGGTTGAGAGAATTAAATTATATTGTTTAGCTAAAATGTATAGTTTAGCCTATAATAGTGGGGGGAAAGAGAAATCAGGCCTCGTGGACAGGTTTGGATTGGCTCTTCAAGAATGGGCTAGGCATTAGGCAAAAATATAAGCCCGATGTTCAAGCCAGACCAGGCCTACGCATAAGCATCGGGCCTAACTTCTACTGTAGAGTCCGACCCAGCCTGGTGCTTGATTAGCTCTAGTTTTTACTAGGTTACCCTATGGATTCTTCATTGATCTTACTGGAAACTTATAACAGTCTCAATAATTTCTGTACTAAAATTATAGCCTCCTTCTATTGCATTATATTCTTTACTTATAAACTCTGACTGGCAAAACAAAGGTCTCAGGCTTTCAAGTTTAGATCCATATAATCAGACACCTTAGGCCACAATTACTTAAAATATTCTACAGAAGAAGGCCACAATTACCTAAAATATTCTAGAGAAGAAGTGCCTCTCCTGTTCGGCACTTGAATCACCAAGTAATCCTGGACACAGTTGATCATATTACTGCCCAGATCGAAGTTCCTTAGAATGCAAATCTAGGTTTCATCTACTTGCATGTACAGGTAGCAACATATATAAATTTAAACAACATATGAAGTCCGAAACAGAGAACAAAACAAAAGGTAGCTGAAAGTAACTGAAAAAACTACAAGTAGACATGAAAAGTGGAAAGGATATTCCTGTAGAGACTGAAAAATGATAATAAAACTTACCTGGAAGCAACTGATGAAGACATCTGTCCTGAAGGACGGGCATAATAACTACCATCAAGTGCTATATAGGGTGAGCAATATGATGCCCCCAAAGCCCCGGCAGCACCAGCTAATACCGGCACCCTGATATTCAAATTAGAAAGAAAAAAAATCAGTTGACAATTAATTAATGAAAAATGTGAAGAATTAGCTTATATCTCAAAGCAAGTTTGTAGCATGTTTTTTTCCAAGATAGATCTTTTATCAAGTTAGTTCTTGGAAGAAACATATACGCCAATCACATGTAAGTATGAAACTAATTGACTGAAATACCAAAAAAACATACATCACCAACCTACCCGACCCAATCTAGACATTTGATACATAAGCAAGTTACCATTAATCTATGTATCTATTTCTGATACATAGATGAGATAATTGAAGTTGAAACACTTTATAAAAAAATTCATTCGAAAAGATGATCGCAAACATGCAAATTGATCAAGTCAAAAAAGCATTCTGCAGTATACCACCAGCATATAAAACAAAGTCGGATCAGAATTGGCAGACAAATGTGATAAAAAGAAGGGAATGATGAGCTTCATGATGTCCCTGTTTCACAGCAGCAAAGGGAATAAGGTTACAGCTGTTTGGGGACAAATTCAACACCATAACTAATCAACATCTACTTCTAAATCTAGAATGGCTTTTCAGGAAAATACAATTAAAATGTAAAAAAATTATTTTAAAAAAACATCCAAACATGTCATATAAGGTACCTACATCAATTCCAGGTTTGGTAAAAGCAAATGACCAATTATTCAGCCTAATTGAACATGATAAGCAATGTGCATATTTACTTTACCAAGTCATTTCAGAATTCCCAAAACCAAGCTGTGGTTGAGCCACGTATCCTGGCAGAGCCATACCAACAGTAGGAACCCCAAGACCACCAGGATGTTGACCCCCAAACTGCATAACTGTGTACAAGAAAAAGGGGGGAAAAGGCATAATGAATGCTACAAAAATTAAGAAAAAAATTTTCTTCTTGCTGATATTCTAGGAAAAAATTTTATGAATGCAGCACACCATATTTAAAATAAAATAAGCAGGGCACAACCAATTTACAGTCAATGCTACATGATGGGGTAAAAAATTAGTAGCGGAAAGATCTCCACAATGCTTCTTGTGCAGCCTCAAGGCTAATATTATTATCTAATGCGGTAGAAAATTCCTCATGCAAATCAAAATGAAGAAAACGAAATTGAACACACCTGGCAACAGTGCTGGAGTACCAGGAAAGCTCTGGTCACCATGGGCAAGGCCCATAGCCCCAGTTGCTCCAATAACTTGAGCTCCACTGTAGAGAAAAGCGCCCCTTCCAGCTCCTTGAATACTAGTTTTCCCCTTTCCAACCAATGCTGTCTTGGATTTACTTGAGCCTGGAGGTGAATCAGTCTCTCCAATCTCAGATGAATTTGCCGATTGAGGTTGAGGTGGAGATGAAACTTGATTTCCACCGCCAGGCCGCTGACCCAACTGCTGAGTGGAAATTCGTAATGCAGGTTGATTTGGAGTTTGAGCTGGTCTCTGTTGAGCTATTGGGGGCTGGGTTTGAGCAGGAATTCTTGCAGCTTGATTATGTGACACAGTGGATTGACTATTTGGCAGTCCACTAATGCTTAAACCCCTCCCCTGAACTCTGGAATTAGAAGATTGACCAGAAGTGGTCGATGATAAGGAAAATCCAGATGACTGCAATGGAGAAATAGCCATGGTTTTTCCAGCAACTTGTCGGAGAGAATCATCAACATATAACCTATCATGAGCAACCGAATCAACAACCATTTTTCCTCTCAACAACGATCCAGATTGTGAAGGTGGAAAATTATCCTCCATCGGCGTCGAAGATGACAGTGTCTTATTGGCACTTCCAGTTTGTGCATTGCCTTTCTGAATCATGGAGACTTCTTGATTGGATGACCCAGAAGGGTAAAATGGAGGAGAAGCAGAACTTAAACTAGAAGCAAAAACTTGCTTCCTAGAAACTACTTGTTCTGGTTGCACACTTGAAGTTTGAAATGGGGATCTCCCTGCATTAACATTTGGTGTTGGTTCTTGAGGTTTGACAGATCTGAAAATGCACGTGAATATCACAATAAGCAAATCCCAGAAAAGGGGAAATTACATTTGTTGCAGAATAAAGGGGAAAGGATTCGATACTTACTGCTTGTTTTGAGTTGCAGGAGGCCCACTGTTGCTTTTGGGGATAGGTTCATAGCGCCTTGGCCCTCTCCCTCTCACAGACTTTGGAGCACGGCTTTGGTTGCCACCATCATCATAGTAAGCACGAGATCTGCTACCCCTAGCATAACCACGATCGCTACCCCGGCTTTTGCCGCCGCCACGGCCTCTAAATCGACCTTTGGATCTTCTCCTCTCCTGGAATACAAATAGAGTACGCACCTCTTAGAAAATTGCATGTGATTTCAGGACAATATGTTACAACTGAAGTTGAACACATGAAGGAAATGATAAAATGAGAACGCACTCAAAAACAAGATATCACCTCATCATAATGTGTATCTTTCAAATTCATCTCTTCAAACCTGTCATGCACCCAGGCATGATCATCTTTAGGGTCCCACAATTTCCGCCCACCAAACATACGCCTGGATGTAATGATCAAAGGAAAAACAGACCATTAGAGGAATTCAATATTTTTTACATTACATCAAAACACGAGGCAAAAAATGTTCCTTATTTAAGATAGAAAAAGAAATCAATAAAAAAAACAGCAAATGCAGCGACTAATAATCATTCTCTATTACATATCAAGGCAATATGCATCAAAGTTCAAACTGTCACAGTAAAACTAACTATATCATTTTCAACCTTCTATGAGAATAAGTTGCTGATCTCATGTAGCAAGCAAGGAAAAAAAAATTGAAACAAACCTATAAGATGGTCATCCTTTATACTACGAGAAAGACTGCAACTTGACTGAGTTATATAGATAACACACATGGTGGGGTAGGAAAACAGAATTGCAAAAAGAGCTATCATATGAAGAGCTATGCAGACAGAGTCAGTTTCATTACCAGAACTTAAAAAAGCCATTATTTTGTAATCTAAGAAAACAGAAGAACTTGAACAAGTACGACCACCGCAAAACAAGCAGCCAATGCTACTTAAACCACCACAAACAAACAACCTGACCAGCAGAATGTCAATAAAGCTACATGCTGTTACAAAATAACCCTACCAATAAAGCCAGAACTAGCGCAAAAACTGCACTACAAATATTGCAGCGACCGACCAGCAACACACTGCAACTGGTTCAAGACAATACACATGACACACCCGTAACTCAGGCCCTGTTTGGTCCCCAAATAGCCAACTAGGGTTTTGACCATTGGTAATGACCCGTTAATCAAATAATCATGGGTTATTACTGCTTGGTTGACATCTGTGGGTTAGTGGGATATGTTGTGGAAAAAAGTGAAGGAGAAAGAAGAAAGAGCTCCGGTTGTTAAATCTATCTCACCTCCCTCCGCAAAGCCACTTCAATACGCATTGACCAAATAACGATAACACATCATGTTTTGCAGTTGTTAGCCAGTTTAGAGGATAACAGCCCCTTAACTAGCATCCAAACAGGGACTCTCATTTTCTTTGACTGAAATTGGCATAATAAGAGTGTGTTTAGTAAAGTGAACCAGTGGATCAGCAAAATAAAGCATAAAAAGGGACTGACATCACAATAAAGTCTAATATTCTCAAAATGCCCGCACGTGCTAGAACAATATTGACTGTCATTAAGCAAGTCCATGAAGAAATTATCAAGCAAAAAAAAAGAAAAGAAAACCAAACACCACAAGTAAAGATGATTAAAGAATTGCAGAGGAACAAGGCAAAAGCTAAGTAAACCTACAATTTGAAAGCATAGCATATACAACTAAAATCCTCAGTTCGCTTTGGGAAAGAATATGCTAAACAATAATGCTCCATTCACACCTAGTGGCACCAACAGATGCTGGTGTGGTGCTCACAGACAGCACCAGGGCCCACCTCACACCACCTACCCTTATGTCTTGCACCAATATCCAACAGCCACATAGGACAAGGATCTATGCAGTGAATGGACCAGTTATATCCAGCAGTACACTCTATGAAACAAGCCCTTACAATTAAAGCCCCTATTATGGCTTCTAAGATAAGCTTGATGTGATCTTACATCATTTGTCCATATACGGGACGTGTCAGGATTTCAATGGATTTCAATGGAATTTTCTCGAGGAAAACAACAACATCTAAAAACTGAATCTGTTTTTACCAACAAAAAAAAAAAAAAAAACTGAATCTGACAAAACCACAAGTGAAAATTCTGGAAGGTACTCTGATGTGTCCTGAGTTTTCTCAATTTGATATTCAAAATCCAAATTTGACAGCAGCATTTGATGATGAAACATAGACCAAGTGAGGATTTCTATGGATTTCAATGGTTTCTTGAGGAAAACAACAGCATATAAAAACTGAATCTGACAAAACCACAAGTGAAAATTCTGGAAGGTACTCTGATGTGTCCTGAGTTTTCTCAATTTGATACTCAAAATCCAAATTTGACAGCAGCATTTGATGATGAAAATCCAAGTGCAGAATGACAAATAATTTACGTATTTAAATAAAAAAGAAAAGCAGTTCCCTTATTCAAGATACAACATATTCTACATGATCAAGATCAACCAAATCAAACCTAGAAAAAAAACCATTATATAAAATTTTAAAAGAGTGAACTTTCGTTTCCTTCTTTCTCCTATAAACGTTATGAAAGATATTGACTTGATACAATGAAAAACATAGAGTCGAAGAACGTATATGCTTCAGAAATCAGTGACAAGGGAGAGACATAGCAAACCGAAGGCCAAATAACAACGAACAGCACCTGTGGCGACCTCGGCCATTTTCCTGAAACCGATCATCATGCATGTAGAAAGCCCCGGCAGTCGGCACAGCGTACGGCTCGTTCTCCTTCTTCTCCTCTTCTACTTGATTCTTGCCCCGATATTCCACTGGTTCCCCACCAGATCTCCGGCCATCTCCAGCGGGCTCCGCTGGAGGATGCCCCTCGCCAGGGCTTTCAGCCTTCCCTGCAGAACTATGATGCCCTGCCTCTTCACCAGTCGACTCTTCAAGTTCCACTACTTCCTCTACGAGTTCTTCCTCCACTTCTTCCTCCGCCTCAAATTCCTCCACATCTTCCTCCACCCCGAATTCCTCATCATCTTCGTACACATGGGCTCCGCCCTGACCGTCCGACTCGCCATCAGATCCAATCCCCAGCCTTGGATCCCTTCTCGCCGGCTTGCCTCCCCCGTCCGACCTGTCCCCGTCCTCGTCGTCACTAGCCTCCCTCCGCCTCATCGAAGGCAGCGGCGCATCCTCGGGATCGCTCTCGTACTCCACCTCCTCCCCCTCCGCCGCCATGGATCTTTTCCCAAACCCTAACCCTCAACCAATCCACAAGAAAACCTCAAGAATTCAAATCAAGAAAGCAAAACTCATAACCCCCGTCGAATCGACGAATTTCCCCAAAACCCTCCTCCGATTCCGGAGATCGAGAGCGAGGAGATGCGACGAAGATCGCGAAGAGAGGAATTAGGGTTTTGATAGAAAGCGATCGGGCGCTTCCAGAGGGGCAAGGAGAGGTCTTTAAATCAAGGGATGGGGGATAAAGAAAGAGAGGAACCTTTTCTATAGCGTCGAGAGGGGAGAAGGGAAAATAGGGAGGAACCGTGCGAATATGGGAAGAGGGGACCGGAATCTTTAATCTCGATAGCGGCTTCCGACTCCCAATATTTTTCCCTCTTTTTTTTTCCTTTTTCTTTTTTTTTTTTTTAATAAAAGTGATATTTTATAAAATTCTAATTTAAGCACATCCTACCATTATGATAAAGTAAAAAGTACAAATAAGAAGGTATGTCTGCTGCCGCAGATGTCCAGAGGAACTCTTCGGAATGCCGAGCGACAAAGGAGGCAACCCAGTCTGCTGCCCGGTTTGCCTCCCTAAACACATGTACTGCCTAAAAAACACTGATCTCCAGAGCTAGTCTACGCGTCTCTCGGATGAGAGGTGACGATCACCATACATGTCCACTCCACAGATCCAATCGATCACCAAAGATGAATCCCCCTCAAGATGCACCCGCTCAGCACCAAATACTCGTCTCGCATAGGATAGACCCTCCCAAGCTGCCCGAAGCTCGGCCCCAACAATTATGAGTCCCGGCGTGCGGCGCCCACCAGTTGCTATTAGCCTGCCAAGAGAGTCTCTAATCACAAACCTGACGCCTCCAAACTCCCCGTCCACCGATATGTTGCCGTCAAAGTTCATTTTGAGATGACCAAGAGGTGGGGGCATCCAAGAAACAAGGGCAAACCTGAGCACTGTAATAGCGGTGAGAGTGCCCCAGATGTTCTTGGCCATCTCGAAAGAAAACAGTGCAGCAACGACTGTGACCTCCCCCGCATGTAGTATAACTTTATCCACCACCATCCTAAAGGGTGACCTCGTGCCCTCAAACAGGCCGGCATTCCTGTCCAACCATATGTAGTATGCCAAGTGTGCTCTGAGGATCCTTACCTCCGTAGAATTGGGACTCCACATGAAAACTCTGAGCAGGAGAATCAAGTCCTGTGCAGACTCCACCGAACTAGGTAGAGATGCTGGTGACCTGCTCCATATCTCTCCGGCCATGGGGCACTGCAAAAGAACATGAGTAATGATCCCCTCGATATCCGTACACACCTCATAGCATGAAGTGATACATAAACCTCGCCGAGCTAGCAAACTCCTGGTCGGTAGACAGCCCCATGCCACCTTACAGATGAAGAGCATCACAAGCGGAAGAATCTGCATCCTTCAAATCCATCCTCTCTCAATCTGCGGAGCTGGCTCCCTGCTGATCAGGGCGTGGAGGTCTCTGGCTCACACCCGCAACCGCCCCTACAGCAACCATACTAGCTTGTCAGGCTCCGTCCGGGCAGGGACAAGTAGAGCCAAGACCATCTCTGCCAACTGCTCTTCCAAAACCTCTCGAACTAAGTCATCCCTCCACCGACCCCCATCCGGATCCAACAGATCGCTATCCCTAAGTCCTGCCAGCCTGGCCGAGTCCACCATGATCAGTAGGTGACTGATCGACTGGTCAGTCACCCATCTATCCTCCAAAATATCGATGGATCGCCCGTCTCTGATGGCCCATCTAATCTCCAGAAGCACCAACGTAGCTTTGGCACACATCTCCTTCCATACGGGTGAATAGTGTCAGCCGACTCACGCTCTAGGCAACAAAGCTCCATATTTGGCCTTCATCAACGAGGACTACGTACTATCAGGCTCTAGCACAAATCTAGCCGCATGTCGAGCCACAAGGACCGCCCATCTCGCCACCAATGACTGAACCCCCAAGCCTCCAGACTTGGTCGGCTGACACACAACCTCCCACGCCAGCAGGTGGATACCACCTCTACCACTGCTCCTCCCCCAAATAAAGTTTCTAAATAGCTGCTCGAGAGACCTCAAAAGTACCACAGGAATGAAGGAGCTGGATAAATAATATGTCGGAATCGATATAAGAACTGATCGAACTAAGGTGATCCTGCCCATCATAGAGAGCGTGTGCATCTGCCATCCCTCCAACCTGTTGTTAGATGTATGCCCTAGAAGCCAATCTGGCTGACACATTGTTAATTCTAGGGACATAATTTTGTACTTGACTATTTATTATTGAATAAATAAAAGGCATCTTTTCATTCATATTATTTATGTGTCTATGAATCGTCCAAGAAATTAATAAGATAATGATGCATATTCTTAAGAGTTGAGAATTTGAGCCATATGTCATTGGTGATTAATTTCTAAATGCTCCTGATCAATGGATCATCACGAGGACGGTGATCGATCCGATCAGTGCACAGATCACTTTCCTTCTGGATGGACGAGACTTGAGTCCACAGTGTAGGGACACTGAAGTGATAGTGCAGGTGCTTGTTAGAGAACAAGGGTACTGAGCGTGACCAAGACAAGAAGTCACTTGGATGTCTATCCACTCGTCAGTGACTTGCTTGATGTTGCAGTAGTGTGACTGGTCCTTTGACCTGCGGTGCTTCGGCTACTCACAGGGAGGTTATTGTAGTTTGACTGCACACATACATGGTCCCTAGCCATATGGGTCCATGCAGTATAGATTGGCTACAGTAAGTTCACTGTAGGAGTAGGGTATGCACCTATAAGGAATCTATCGACCTTGATAGATAAGGAGAGATCCTATGTGATTTATAAGACTAAGTTCGTAAGACCTCGGCCGGGGCAGTATGCACAGTGGAGAAAGAGTTTTCCACTCTCGAACTTAAGTCGAATAAATCTTCACATATGACAGACGATGGGGTTTGACGAGTTGTCCATGACCTCCGTCCTGTAGGGATCCACGATAGTAGGACTGTATCATACGATAACTGCACCTAGAGGTTCACCATTCTATTCTGCTGGGTAGCCACTATATGCTGCTAGGTGTCACTGGTGGATGGTGGGACTCATAAGGATTATCTTGATGATCGATAAACCCTAATGAGTTGAGTTGGAATTGTTCCAACCCATTGAAAGGAGTCTTCAATGATATTGTGATAGAGATCACAATATATCTCACTACCAGTCAGAGTAGAACCTATGGGGTCACACACACTAGAAGTATTGACCGATCTGATGGTTGAATAGTGATTAGGAATCACAAGTAATCAATTCGATTGATATTCAGTTGAAGAAGGAACAAAGGGAATTAATTAATTGGACTTGAAACAAGAGTCCTACTTCGAGTAGGATTCCTAAAGTCCTAATTGGATTAGGACTGGGAATCCTAGTTGGAGTAGGACTGGGATTCCCACTTGGATTAGGATTCCCACAATCCTACTTAGAATAGGATTTTTGAATTCAATGTGAATTCCTACTTAGAATAGGATTCCTAGAAGTCCCAATTGGATTAGGACTTCGGATTCAAATTGAGTCCTAATTGGATTAGGACTAAAATTAAATACATCCTAATATGGATTAGGGTTTCTTAAGTCACAATTAATTATTAATCTAATGAATCAATAAGACTCCTAATTGGATTAGGATTGAAGAGTTCAATTGAGTCAAAATTGATTCAAGTACTAATTGGATTAGTACTTACCTAGATTGGATCCATTGGTTCACCCTTGGGCTAAGCCTAATAGGATTAGGGCTTAACCACATTAGGGCAATGCAAACCCTAATGTGGACTAGGGTTTACTAAGAGGGAGGGGCGCAAGCTCCTCCCCTTGATCACTTGGTGCGGCACAAGAGAGGGGGCCGGCGCCCCCTCTTTGGAAAGTCATCTAGGGCTCCTACTTTGGAAGAGCCCTAGATGGCTATAAGAAGGCTTATGAAGCCGGCGCCCTAGAGCATTGAAGCCTCTCCCTCTTGTGCCGTGGCCACCCTCTCCCTCTCCTTGTTTCAGCCGCAAGCAAGGGAAGAAGAAGATCCAAGTGTTGGCGGCCTCCTCCCCTTCCCTTCCTTCATCCAACGCAAGGAAGAAAAGAAGGCTGCGTGGGGATTCTTCTTCATCCTCTTCTTCATCCTTCTTCTTCCTCTTCTCAAGCATATTCAAGAGTTGAAAGAAAGAGAGGAGATCAGCCATCAAAAGACGTCTTTGCAAGGGAGCTAGCACTCCGGGAAGACAAGAGATCTTTGATCAGGTCCTCTGCTTCGTGTGGATACCCGTAGAGGCCGGACGTTTGAACGGCTTCAAACGAACCCTCAACCTAAAACCACGAGCTTCAGTTTGCGGTGATCATCTACCCGCACAAGGTGAAGATTTGATCTCCCTAAAAGTTTTAAAAGTATTAATCCTTATCTAACTACGAACGGTCTAGAAACAGCGTTCATGCGATGAACGTCGATCCCGCTTATGCCGATTTCGCTGCAATCTGATTTTTGTTTTAAAATATCAGCGGCATAGGCGGGTTTCCAACAGTGGTATCAGAGCCTAGGCTTCGTAGTTTAAGGTAAGAATTAACTATAAGTAGGCTTATTAGATCTGAAAATTAAATGATCATGCATGCTGAAAATTTCTGCATGCAGAATTTTTCTAGGGTGCTGATTTTTACATGCTAATTTTTATATGATAAAAGGATGATTCTAATAGCATTGTTAATGTGATTACAAAGTTTAGAATCATGATTAGCATGATCAGCAACCTATGTCATGAGATAATCAATTAATTATCAGATCTGAAAATTATAATTGTTGCATATGGTGATGATCATAGGATTCAAACCCTTTTGGTATCAAATGTAATGACCTGCGATGTGATCTGCGATGTCATGTAATTTTTCAGATGCTTGCATGCATCTTATTTGATGTTTTGAGAGGCCTGCGTGCCTCCTAAAAGGAGATGTAATTTATTTTTATTTTTATTTTACATCTGGTTGTATTTCTGTGATGTGATGTACGTCAACGATCAAGTCGAAGATGATGCATGAGATGATCAGGGGTCTAAGCGGTTGATGGCGATTGGATCAAGAGTTGGTCAAGGATCGAGTCAAGGAGGCTTGGAACCTATTCAAGAGTTGAAGACCAGTTGATCGATTGACGTGCATGTGCTTGTAATACGACCTAACTAGAATCCATGATCATCACCGATTTAAAGTTTAGCTTTAATTATTGCTGCGATTATAAATGCCTGCAATGCGCCGTTTGCATGTGATGTGAATGAGAGTCGGGTAGATAGGTTTACATGTGATGTAGCAAACCCAATTGAGACCTAAATCAAAAACCTCCTCAATCAAGTCGAGAGTGAACCGACATGAGCAAGCTATATTAGATTAATTGATCTAATTGGTGTCTAGGAAAGCATGAAAGGTGGTTACTTAATTAGGACCTTACTCTCTGAGTAAGGGGAGCCTCCCACCTGCTTACCTGGCCAATTGTTCGATTACCTCTTATGAAGGGCTCAAGTTGCAAACACTAAGACCTGATTAACCAATATTAAGTCAATAGGTCTTCCACTGTAGTAGAGCTGCTAAAGCCTTTTCTGATGTTGATTTGTCTCGGCTGGACACAGTGGTCAAGTTGCATCCGGGGGCTGGACCTCTCTATAGACATGAGATGTTGTAGGGTAAAGGTGGGGTTGGGCACCAATAACTGTTAGGTGAGGACCCAATGACGACTTTATTCCTACGGTTATACGGTGGGTCTGACTTAACTAAGAAATGGGACCAATAACTGTTAGGTGAGGTCTTCATGGCTTAGAGACCAAGTTACACTGCAACATGCTTGAGAAGCATTGTACAAGAGTTGTACATTCATCAATCTATGTGTCACCAATAACTGTTAGGTGAGGTGGCATGTAAATTGGTGGGACCGCAGTACCTACTAGAAATCCTAGTCGTGTGGGATTTCCGTTTCCCTACCAGAGGAGTGTGAGGGATTCGAGAAAATAGTGAGAGTTACATTTGTTCTAAAAGACCTTAGAACAGATTAGGATCAAGTACAAAAGTCTAACTAGAATCTTTACTCTCTGCAGACACAATGTCAGCTTCAAACCCTTTGACCCGTATTCTTGAGACCAACCGATTGACCGGAACCAATTACAAAGACTGGCTTAGAAACCTCAAAATTGTTTTGGACTGTGAAAAAATAGGCTACATACTCGATTCAGATATCCCCACACTACCAGCACGTCCTACTGATGTTCAGCGACAGATGCATCAAAAATGGTTGGATGATGACATTAGAGTCAAGTGCTATATGATGGCATCCATGTCCAATGAACTCCAACGCCAGCATGAGAATCTCAAGACTGCTAGGGACATACTAGCACACCTGCAAGAGTTGTATGGTGAGCAGAGTCGCACAGCTCGTTTTGAAGTGTCCAAGAGGCTCTTCAAGACAAAGATGCGCGAAGGGCAGTCTGTCCATGATCACGGTCTGACCATGATCAAAGACCTTGAGGAGCTTGAGAAGCTCGGGATGAACATGCACAAGGAATTACAAGTGGATTTGATCCTACAGTCACTTCCTGATTCATTTGGTCAGTTTATAGTAAACTACCACATGAATAAGATTGAATGCACTAAGACTGAACTGATCAACATGTTGGTAACTGCTGAGGGAGCCTTGAAAAGTTCAAGGGGCAATGTCCTTGCTGCTGAGTTGACTTCTGGTTCCAAGAGAAAGTCTACTTGGAAGAAAACAAAGCTTGCTAAGAAGCAGAAGAAAGACAAAAAGCCGAAGAAGGAAGTTCAAAAGAAAAAGGCTAATGACAAAGGAAAATGTTTCCATTGCAATGTCGACGGCCACTGGAAGAGAAACTGTCCTTCATACCTCGAGAGCCTGAAGAACAAGAAAGGTGACACACCTTCAGAAGGTATAGACTTGCTCATAATTGAAACTAATCTAACGGTTTCTTCTACTTCTAGTTGGGTTATAGATTCTGGTTCTAGTGCTCATCTATGCACTACCATGCAGGGTCTAAAGGAAAGTAGAAGGCTGGCGGAAGGTGCGGTAACCCTTCGGATTGGCAACGGGGCAAAAGTTGCTGCTGTAGCTGTGGGCACCTACCATCTGCGACTACCGTCTGGTTTTAGTTTATTACTTAGAGACTGTTATTATGTACCTGTTGCTAGCAGAAATTTGATTTCTGTTTCATGTTTAGCACAGGAAGGTCATGTTTTTACATTTGACAAAGACTGCTGTTCTATTTATTTAAGAAATAAAATAGTCGCACGTGGTTTTATGATTGACAGTCTCTATCATTTACATATGGATGTATCTGTGAATGTTACCGAGCAAGAAGTGAGTGCCAAAGGGTCCAAGAGATCCAGAGATGAGATAAACCAAAGATATTTGTGGCACCTCAGACTTGGCCATATTGGAGAAGATAGGATGAACAAAATGGATAAAGATGGGCTTCTCGGCTCATTGACTTTCGAGTCATATCCAGTTTGCGAGTCCTGTCTTCAAGAAAAAATGGCTAAATTGCCCTTTGTAGGACATGGGGAGAGGACCACTGAAATACTTACCCTAGTACATACAGATGTATGTGGCCCATTCGATGTGCTAGCCAGGGGACGTTATTTGTACTTCATTACCTTTACCGATGATTATTCACGGTATGGGTATGTGTATCTTATGAGACACAAGTCTGAATCTTTTGAAAAGTTCAAAGAGTTCAAGAATGAAGTAGAAAAACAAACTGGAAAACCTCTTAAGGCTCTTCGATCAGATCGAGGAGGAGAATACCTTAGTGGAGAATTCCGGGACTATCTCAAGGAAAATGGCATAGTCTCACAGTGGACACCTCCGGGTACACCTCAACTCAACGGGGTGTCAGAAAGGAGGAATCAGACCCTATTAGATATGGTCAGGTCCATGATGAGCTTCACTGATTTACCTATGTTCCTTTGGGGAGATGCCTTACTCACAGCGATTTATTTATTGAATAGAGTTCCCTCTAAATCCGTTCCTACCACACCGTATGAGATATGACATGGTAAGAAACCAAGTCTTGGTCATCTCAAGATTTGGGGATGTCCGACCCACGTCAAGAGACTACAGGCGGACAAACTAGAGGCTAGGACCATAAGTGCTCGTTTTATAGGATATCCTAAAGAGTCATTAGGATACAATTTTTACGTCTCAGAGGATCACAATGTGTTTGTGAGCCGTCATGCCATATTCTTGGAAAATCAGTTTATCCTTGATAGAGATAGTGGGAGGAAAATTGAGCTTGAAGAGAAAGTCTCTGAAAAGCAACGAGTCATGGATCCTATTGAACCCATTCATACAGAGCCAGTACACGATGTCCCTCGACCACCTCGTAGATCTAGTAGGGTCTCCCATCCTCCCGATAGATACTTAGGTATACTAGAAGAGGATACCGAGGAAATGTTCCTAGTGGGAGATAGGGATCACATACAGGATCCCAAAACCTACAACGAGGCGATATCTGATATCGATTCCGAGAAATGGCTGGAAGCCATGAAGTCAGAGTTAGACTCCATGCATTCCAACCAAGTCTGGACCTTAGTAGACCCACCAGAAGGTATTGTACCTATTGGATGTAAATGGATCTACAAAAGGAAAATAGGTTCGGATGGAGAGGTAGAGATCTATAAGGCAAGACTAGTGGCGAAAGGGTATAGTCAGCGCGAAGGCATTGACTATCAGGAGACCTTTTCACCTGTAGCCATGCTAAAATCCATCCGAACATTGCTTGCCATTGCAGCATTTCATGATTATGAAATCTGGCAGATGGATGTGAAAACTGCATTCCTGAATGGACATCTTGATGAAGATATCTATATGGAACAGCCTTTGGGTTTCACTTCCAGTGATGGAGATCACAAGGTCTGCAAGCTGCAAAGGTCCATCTATGGACTAAAGCAAGCATCTCGGAGTTGGAACACTCGTTTCGATGATGCAATCAAAACGTTTGATTTCGTCAAAAACGAAGAGGAACCGTGTGTTTACAAAAAGGTTAGTGGGAGCGCTGTCGTATTTCTCGTACTGTACGTGGACGACATCCTCCTGATAGGAAATGATATTCCCATGCTAACCTCGGTCAAGGTCTGGTTGTCAAAAGAGTTCTCCATGAAAGACCTTGGGGAAGCATCCTATATTTTGGGAATAAAGGTCTATAGAGATAGATCTAAAAGGATGCTTGGCCTATCACAGAAAATGTATATAGAGGAGGTGCTGAAGAGGTTCAGCATGGAAAACTCCAAGAGGGGTCTCTTACCCCTAAGGCATGGAATTCATCTCTCCAAGAAGATGTGCCCCAACACATCTGAAGAGATTCAATGCAAGAGCAAGATACCCTATGCATCGGCAATAGGGAGCCTCATGTATGCCATGCTATGTACACGACCTGATATAGCTCTTGCTGTGAGTGTCACAAGCAGATATCAGTCGAATCCAGGTGAGGAACACTGGACAGCTGTAAAGAATATTCTTAAGTACTTGAGAAGAACTAAAGATTTATTCTTAGTCTTTGGAGGATCATCAGAGTTGAAGGTAGAAGGGTACACAGATTCAGACTTCATGACTGATGTCGATAATAGGAAATCAACATCTGGATATGTGTTCTTGTGCAATGGTGGTACGGTGAATTGGAAGAGTTCTAAACAACCGATCATTGCTGATTCTACTATGAAAGCTGAATACATCGCCGCCTCTGAAGCTGCTAAGGAAGGCTTCTGGTTCAAGAAATTCATTGCAGAGTTAGACGTGATGACATCAGATGCCATAACACTCTACTGCGATAATAATGGCGCCATAGCTCTTGCTAAGGAGCCAAGGTCTCATCAGAAGTCCAAACATATAGAGCGGCGCTTCCACCTCATACGCGACTATGTTGAGAAGAAATATGTAAAAGTGCAGAGAGTAGACTCCGCGGATAACGTGGCAGACCCGTTCACTAAGCAGCTAAGTCAGCAAAAGACTGAAGCCCACCTTGAGAAGATGGGGCTTAGATATATGACTGATTGGCTTTAGTGCAAGTGGGAGATTGTTAGATGTATGCCCTAGAAGCCAATCTGGCTGACACATTGTTAATTCTAGGGACATAATTTTGTACTTGACTATTTATTATTGAATAAATAAAAGGCATCTTTTCATTTATATTATTTATGTGTCTATGAATCGTCCAAGAAATTAATAAGATAATGATGCATATTCTTAAGAGTTGAGAATTTGAGCCATGTGTCATTGGTGATTAATTTCTAAATGCTCCTGATCAATGGATCATCACGAGGACGGTGATCGATCCGATCAGTGCACAGATCACTTTCCTTCTGGATGGACGAGACTTGAGTCCACAGTGTAGGGACACTGAAGTGATAGTGCAGGTGCTTGTTAGAGAACAAGGGTACTGAGCGTGACCAAGACAAGAAGTCACTTGGATGTCTATCCACTCGTCAGTGACTTGCTTGATGTTGCAGTAGTGTGACTGGTCCTTTGACCTGCGGTGCTTCGGCTACTCACAGGGAGGTTATTGTAGTTTGACTGCACACATACATGGTCCCTAGCCATATGGGTCCATGCAGTGTAGATTGGCTACAGTAAGTTCACTGTAGGAGTAGGGTATGCACCTATAAGGAATCTATCGACCTTGATAGATAAGGAGAGATCCTATGTGATTTATAAGACTAAGTTCATAAGACCTCGGCCGGGGCAGTATGCACAGTGGAGAAAGAGTTTTCCACTCTCGAACTTAAGTCGAATAAATCTTCACATATGACAGACGATGGGGTTTGACGAGTTGTCCATGACCTCCGTCCTGTAGGGATCCACGATAGTAGGACTGTATCATACGATAACTGCACCTAGAGGTTCACCATTCTATTCTGCTGGGTAGCCACTACATGCTGCTAGGTGTCACTGGTGGATGGTGGGACTCATAAGGATTATCTTGATGATCGATAAACCCTAATGAGTTGAGTTGGAATCGTTCCAACCCATTGAAAGGAGTCTTCAATGATATTGTGATAGAGATCATAATATATCTCACTACCAGTCAGAGTAGAACCTATGGGGTCACACACACTAGAAGTATTGACCGATCTGATGGTTGAATAGTGATTAGGAATCACAAGTAATCAATTCGATTGATATTCAGTTGAAGAAGGAACAAAGGGAATTAATTAATTGGACTTGAAACAAGAGTCCTACTTCGAGTAGGATTCCTAGAGTCCTAATTGGATTAGGACTGGGAATCCTAGTTGGAGTAGGACTGGGATTCCTACTTGGATTAGGATTCCCACAATCCTACTTAGAATAGGATTTTTGAATTCAATGTAAATTCCTACTTAGAATAGGATTCCTAGAAGTCCCAATTGGATTAGGACTTCGGATTCAAATTGAGTCCTAATTGGATTAGGACTAAAATTAAATACATCCTAATATGGATTAGGGTTTCTTAAGTCACAATTAATTATTCATCTAATGAATCAATAAGACTCCTAATTGGATTAGGATTGAAGAGTTCAATTGAGTCAAAATTGATTCAAGTACTAATTGGATTAGTACTTACCTAGATTGGATCCATTGGTTCACCCTTGGGCTAAGCCTAATAGGATTAGGGCTTAACCACATTAGGGCAATGCAAACCCTAATGTGGACTAGGGTTTACCAAGAGGGAGGGGCGCAAGCTCCTCCCCTTGATCACTTGGTGCGGCACAAGAGAGGGGGCCGGCGCCCCCTCTTTGGAAAGTCATCTAGGGCTCCTACTTTGGAAGAGCCCTAGATGGCTATAAGAAGGCTTATGAAGCCGGCGCCCTAGAGCATTGAAGCCTCTCCCTCTTGTGCCGTGGCCATCCTCTCCCTCTCCTTGTTTCAGCCGCAAGCAAGGGAAGAAGAAGATCCAAGTGTTGGCGGCCTCCTCCCCTTCCCTTCCTTCATCCAACGCAAGGAAGAAAAGAAGGCTGCGTGGGGATTCTTCTTCATCCTCTTCTTCATCCTTCTTCTTCCTCCTCTCAAGCATATTCAAGAGTTGAAAGAAAGAGAGGAGATCAGCCATCAAAAAAAGTCTTTGCAAGGGAGCTAGCACCCCGGGAAGACAAGAGATCTTTGATCAGGTCCTCTGCTTCGTGTGGATACCCGTAGAGGCCGGACGTTTGAACGGCTTCAAACGAACCCTCAACCTAAAACCACGAGCTTCAGTTTGCGGTGATCATCTACCCGCACAAGGTGAAGATTTGATCTCCCTAAAAGTTTTAAAAGTATTAATCCTTATCTAACTACGAACGGTCTAGAAACAGCGTTCATGCGATGAACGTCGATCCCGCTTATGCCGATTCCGCTGCAATCTAATTTTTGTTTTGAAATATCAGCGGCATAGGCGGGTTCCCAACACCTGTGCCTTATGCTGAGCTCAAGGGAGGAGCAATCCCTGCTCTGCAACCGCTGACCAAAGAGCGGAATTCCGAGATATCTCATAGTGCCCTCCTGCTCTCCCATCCCCAAGATCTCTAATATCGAGTTTTTCACTGCTAACCTGATCTTCGAGCTGAAGCAGACAGCTGACTTAGTCAAGTTGACTCGTTGTCCTGACATAATACAGTAGCCCCAAAGAATCCTGCAGATAACCCAGGCAACTTGATGAGTCAACCGGGCTAGCAATAAACAATCATCAACAAAGAGTAAATGAGAAATCGGCGTGGCCCCCGCCACTGGCATGTAGACCTCCAACTCCTGAGTAAGCACAGTTTGTCTAAGAGCTCTGGAGAGCGCATCCGCACAAATAATGAAGAGCAAGGGAGAGAGGATACATCCCTGTAGCAGCCCTCTAGTAAACTCGAAAAAATGGGATGGCGTGCCATTCACCAAAATGGCGAAGGAAGGAGCCCTAACATAGCCTATAACCCACCAGATTCATGTTTCATGAAAATCAAACCCCTGCAGGAACTGCTACACAAAATCTCATCTCATCCTATCATAAGCCCTCTTCATATTGAGCTTTATCCCCATCAAGCTCCTCCTCATCGGAACCCTGCGAAGGTCAAACATAAACTCCTGAGCAGTGAGCAAATTGTCAGAAATGCTCCGCCCGCCTATAAAGGCTCCTTGCTCCGGACTGATCAACCTTGGAAGAATATCCCTCAATCTAATGGCAAGTATCTTCGTCGTGATCTTGTACAACGTCGTGCACAAACTAATTGGGCGAAAATGGCCCAGCTCAGATGCATCCTGCCGCTTCGGTATCAGAGTGATAAAAGTCCTTTGCCAGTCAGTAGACATCATAGATGTGCCGAAAAACTGTTGTATGGCCGTCGTCACATCCTGCCCAACTATCGCCCAGTACCTCCGGAAGAACAATAGTGGAAAACCATCCGACCTCGAAGCCTTGTCCCCCTCAAGGGACCAAACCGCCGCCCTAATCTCTCCCTCCGATACCGGCCTAATCAGTGCGTCAGTCTCCTCCTCTGACACCCCGACCAAAGGTGTCGGTATGTTTGCTGGGCTCCCATCCCCTGTCTGCTCAGTCAACCTAGCCCTGAAGAAGCTCTCCATAACCCTCCGAATCATATCGAGGTCCTCCGACTCCTGCCCATCCTTCTCCCTGATAGTTCCGATCCTATTCTGGTGCCTCCTGATCACTGCTGCCCAGTAAAAAAAATTGGTGTTCCGATCCCTCTCTAAGATCCACTGTACCCTCGACTTCTATCTCCAAAATATCTTCTGCTGTCAAAGAAGAAGTCATGCAGTGCCAAATGAGACCCAAGCTCCCCCACCTCCACATCCGATACGCCTCCCCTCTGGGCCTCTTAAGACTGTAGTCTGGCGATAGCTACCTCTAAGTCCTCAATTCTCCTAAAGATATCCCCACCTCCTCCCGATTCCACCTCCGAAGCCGCCTCCTCGTCAACTCCAACCTACGGAACACCCGGTACATAGTATCTCTCCTAATCGAGGCACTCCATGCCTTCCTCACCATCTCCAAGGACCGTGGATAATAGAGCCAAATCTTCTCAAATCTGAAAGGAGATCGAACTGGAATAAGTGCATCAGTGCTCACCAACAATAGGCTGTGGTTCGAAGCAATCCTAAGCAAGTATCGAACATGATGATCCGAGAAGCACTGAACCCATCCGGTTGTGGCACATGCTCTATTTAGTCTCTCCCATACCCGGGCTCGTTGATGGCGGACCACTGCACGGGAGAAGAGAGAAAGAGGAAGGAGGAGGGAAAGAGGAGGAAGAAGAGGTTATAGAGATGCAGGAAGAAGAGGAGAGGAGGAGGAAGAAGAAGCAGAAAGGAAACTAGGGTTTATTCAATCATTCTACTTCATGAGAGGGGTGGCCTTTATATAGTCCTTACATCAGGTCAAACAATTGACGATATACCAAAATTGGACCCTCAATCAGTTGAATAAATCAACCGATTGATTACATACCAAAATTGATCCAATCACTTGACGCAATTACACGACTTAACAGCTAATGCAATTGACTTAACTAAAACAAAAGCAAATGACCAAATCAACTCGATCGATAATAAAAGCAACTAACCAATTTGACTCGACCAATAATAAAAGCAACTAATGGCTCCATCATCTGAATAAGGGGCTCTGATGTCCCCATCAACTTCTCCTAAGTGGAAAAACTCGACCCCGTCGAGTGCAGGTCTGGCCGAAAAATTTTCTGCAGGCACGATGAAGATGGTGTTGTTGGGACCAAAGTTGGCGAAAAGGTGAACACATACATGACAATGAAGCCGATGTGGTTGCCCAAGGTGGTCCAATGGTTGTAGGGGATTGGGGAGGGGAAACCAAGTTGATGGAGGACAAGTGTGAACAGGGTTGGGAAAAAGGAAGGGGGGGTAGGTGGGGTGGTTTGCAGTGTGAAAGGGGTTTGGGGAGGGGGGCTGGTTGGACTTAGGCCTGTGGAAGGCCTTGAAGTGGTGGGCGGGCCTGCGGGTAGAATGGCCCAGGTATTTAGGCCCGAAAGGCCTGAGGCCTGATGGCCCGAGGGTCTTGGTGGGCTGCGGTTAGAGAAGGGGAAGGAGGGGGTCGGTGGGATTGGGTAAGTGTGAACACGGGGTGCGGGTGAAGTGGGTTTGGAATTTCAGTGGAGAGGAAATAGGGAACGCCGGCGATGAGGAAGAGTAGGGGGGAGTATACGGCGGCTAGCAGCGTCAGCCAGTGGGCGATGACAGATTCAAGAGGCAGTAGTGGCAGAGGATGGTGGCGGCGTCATTGGCGGAGGGCGAAGCAAGGCGGAGGTGGCATTGCACGGCGAGGTGGTGGCATTGGAGGATGAAACTGATGGAGGCGAAGGAGGACAGTCGCGAAGGGGAGCGACGGTGCAACCCGAGGCTTCAGCGGCACGGAGATGCTCGATCTTCGGTGGCAAGGTGAAGGCGGTGAGACAGTGACGGGCGGCGGAGCATGGCGGCGTCGGGTGGCAGTGAAAAGAGGATGCGTCGGCGGGTGGCGGCATCGGCGGGTGGCGGCGTCGATCGGGGCGTCGATCGAAGGGGAGGAAATGGTACTCTTCTCCTTCTTCTTTTTTTTAACTCGGATCTAGTTGGATTCAGGTTGTCAGGCGTGACCCGCTCCAATAACCTGTTAATCCCTCACGTGCAACGCACGTGCATTTTTTTTTCCCCAACCGGATTTGGGCTAGAAGATGGTGGGTTAACGGGTTTGGTTCTTACCCATTGGTCTGGTTTTCTTCAACCTCCCGATGGTTTTGGGAGAGCGCTCCGAGCTTCACAACGCTAGCAGCGGCCGAGGCTCTGAGACCTGCGGCGACAGGAAGCAACCGATCACGGACTCCGACCAGCGGTAATCTAATGATGCGTCACCGGCGGGGTCCTCTCTAGGTGGATGCACGTGCAGACGTGAGGAGAGTTGGATGCTACGGCTCTCTGCGGCGGCGGACTAGGCAATAGGGCGATGCGGCACGAGCGACAGGATGATGAACCGGGCTTTCTCGATTCCTCACGGGTGGTGTGGCCGACGCGGTCGATCAGGTGGTGGCGGAGGCAAGCGGGGGTTGATAAGTGCTAAATAATGCATAAATTAATATCTTATTCATAGCACTTATCATTATTTTAATTCACATATTTTGTAAATTCAACTAAAAAATGTGTTACCTTCATCATTACATTTTAAGAGGTAATTCGAGTTGATTTAATTATTTATTGATGCATGCAGGTCAAGTCAAACTCAATTGGATGATGCCCAATTCCTTCACAAGTTCACCTAAACTTCTTTCCACTCGTTCCAATTCTTTTTCCACATGATCCAATTCTTCTATTTTAATCTCAAAAACAATAAAATTCCTTCAATTATTTATCTCTCAGATCTCAAAGCATACCATCATATTTGCACGAATCCCAAAGCTCCATCCACTCCTCACATTTCGTTCAACTAAAATCCCAGTAGTTTTCAACAACTTGATCAATCACATCCGTTCCCCTTCATCCGCATGAGTCCACGTGATCATCTCCCAGTGTCCTACACTCATTTCCGCATCCTCCGCTAATCTCACGCACGTCTCTCTTCCCTTCTGAATCCAAGGAACAGAGTCTCCCCATGTATCAAAACCCTTATATCCCGCGATTCATCCTCATCTTCAAGCTCTTCCCGATTGCCTTCTTCCTAGATTTCATCCAAGCAACAGACAACACCATCCCAGCCGATTCTAGAATTCATTCCAACTCCCTGGCTCCCACTTCTCCCTCGAGTTCATCCGATCTCCTTCTCAGCCGAATGCAACCATCCCATGTTCCGCATGAAGTTTTGCATCCAAGTTTCCTCCATTCTTCCTGTTTGGATTGATTCATTCATCAACGGATAAGCCCAAGCCAACGGCAGCACAACCAACCTCCCAACTCCACACTCCGAGTCCATTTCCTTAACCTCATCTTCCTCTCTCCCCCTGCTCCACGTCCGCAGCTTCATCTTCCCGAGCTTCTCCGCATCCGTCCCAAGATCCCACGAATCAGAGAATCCCATCTTCCATCTCCATGGGATAAAGTCAAATCTCATGAACTTCCCAAACCTCCCAGCTATCAGCCGATTTCTTCCCAGCAACAAAACAACATCAGCTTCCGGTTCCCTTGTTCCGAGCTCATCTTCATCTCGAACCAAATCCAAACTCCATCCCATCCGTATTTGTTCCTAGCATCCTCCTTCTCTCTCGATTCATCCTTATCTTCTTCCCAACAATTTCCGCCATCTCAACTGTGAGCAACATCCCTTGCATCCGAGAATCAAGCCTCTTCTTTCGGATCACCTCCCACCAAATCTAGCTCCTCCCAACGTCCAGAAAGCAAGCATCCCAAAGGATCAAGGTGACTTCAGCCAACCAATCCAGCCGTTTGGTGAGCTTCAAGGATCCAGCGATCAACTCCATCCAGCAGTGTGTCCAAGGATCAAGGAACAGAGCCTTACAGATCACTCCCTTCCAATTCATCCCAGCGTCCGTGAGCTCCTTCCAACTTCTCCCGCATCCGGATCTCCCGCGGCCAACAAATCTCAACTTTTCCAACGACCGGATCAACTCCAGTCAGCCATCCTTATCCCACATTCAAGCTTATCCTTCGCACGAAACAGGGGAGGAGAGAGGGCTGGTGACGGCTATAAAAGGAGGAGGAGACGGATCCCATGGCATCTCTTCTCGGGTGGAAGTCCCACATAAAAAACAGAGGAGGGAGAGAGGTTTGGATATTTTGGGAATAACTTCCCATGTATATAAAAAAATAAGAATGAAGTGCTGAGGGAGGAAGAAAGGAAGCTGATCATGATGCAAATGGGAGCCCGCTGCTGTGCTGCTGCTGCCGCCCACAACTTCATGGAAGGCTGATCTTCTCAGCCGGATGCAGCCCTAACAAAGGGCCAAGAGTTTTATATTTTTGATTTCTATTCTTGGAGTTGTATAAACCTTATTTTGCTTCTAATGAATATTTTATTTCATCTCATATTTAATTTCTGTGATTTTAAATGTGAAGTTTATACAACTGCTCTTCATGATCACTAAGTAAATATAAGATAGTCCATGCTTAAGAAAGATGCGATGTGCTGCCACCTTAGATTAGGGTAGACATTTCATGCTAACTAAAGATGGATTATGCCTAAATTACTTTTGTGAATTATTATTTAAATGCTTATTAGGCTTGTAGCCAATTTGCATGTTTATCTAAGAATAAATTAAAATATAAATAACCCTTGTTCCGATGTTAGTGGTGAATTCCTTGCCCTAGATTCCCTCAAACTGATATCATTTTAATTGCATTTTTTTTATCAAGTTTCTTAGTTTAATTTTCATCACAAATTTTCTTTTTCAAATATTTTTAAAGAAAAATAACTATACCCCAATCCCTGTGGATCGATACACGTAATCACTATCCTACCAGATACGTGCTATTGCGTGGTCTTTAAAATTGACTATCAATTTTTGGCGCCGTTGCCGGAGATTGGTAGCATAGTTGTTTTTCTTTTTATTAAAAAAAAATCAAAAAAATAAAAATAAAATAATAATATATATATATATATCTTAAAAAAATAATAAAAATATTTTCTATTTTTGTTACTTTATTTATCCCTTTTTTCTCTCTTACTAATTTTTGGGTTTTTCTTTTTGTATGATTTGATCAGGAATCAAAGAGAGCATCTAGGACGATCAAAAAGGGAATTGCTGGAAAAGAAATGCTGTAGAGGTTTGCCTAAAAAAATAAAAAATTACTGGAGAAATTCCCTTTGGTAACCTCTAAACCTTTCTTATTTAAATTAATTCCCTTTTGTGGTGATTGTTTGATTTTAAATTCAGCAAAATGTGTGAATGCATGCTTGATACACATACACCAATTAATCCGCACATAGTAAGGGCAATCACCCCAATAAGATAAGAACTGAATTTCATCACCAGATTCTTGCCCAAATTAGGTGAATCAATTCTCACATAGCCATCACGTTAATTAAAATCAATTAGACGTTGGCCCCTAGGGACATTCGAGCTCAATAGGACGAAGATCACCGAAAGTTGCACCAATTTCGCTCTGTGGCTCAGTTGATGTCTAGGCAAGCTTTGTCCTAAGAGAGACAGTTCATCTGTTCGAGGCAAGTGGTTTTTAAGTGGGACCTTTGCGAACGCATCGTGACCCCCCCACTTACCTGGGAGCTTACCTGGTCAACTCAGTTCATTAGACCGGATTGGAGGCTTAGGTGCCCTCTTCAAACCAGTTAGGAGCTGTCTAGTGATTTTAGGGTAAACATAAGGAATTGATGTGTGCTTCTTTTAATGCATGCTGGACTGCACTTGACTGATTAGAAGAATCTTAGTGTATGCTAGGGTGTCGTTCCAAATCTCCTGAATTAGTACCTTTTGACTCTGAAATAGAGCGTTCTATTAGGACCCTTCGAGCTAAAATCCGCACTTATAAAACCCTAGGATCTGCTTCACCTATCAAGATGGCTGAAGAACAACCCAAGCTGTTAAAGGAGTACTTCACTCCTTCCATTTATACCTCTCCATCTTGTATCCGACTACCTGATACCACTGCTGCTGTACAGTTTGAGATTAAGTCTAGTGTTATCCAAATGCTTCCCTCTTTTTATGGACTTAACAATGAAGACCCATATAAACACTTGGATGAGTTCCTTGAGATCTGCACTACTGTTAAAATTCAGAACTTCACTGATGATGCTCTGAAACTTAGGCTGTTTCCTTTTTCCCTTAAGGATAGAGCTAAACAATGGCTCCATTCATTAGAAGCCAATTCCATTCTTTCATGGGTTCAAATGCAACATGAATTCCTAAAAAAATATTTTCCCATAGGAAGAACAAACCAATTTAGGCGTGCTATCACGAGCTTCCCCCAATCTGACGGGGAAGAATTTCATGAAACTTGGGAAAAATTTAGAGATTTACTTCGGAAATGCCCGCATCATCCAATACCCAAATGGCAATTAGTGCAATGCTTTTATGACGGACTATCCGAACGAAATCGTCAAATGGTTGATGCTTCTTGTGGGGGTACTTTCATGCTTAAAAGTGAGCATGAGGCATGGCAGATGTTTGAAAACCTCAATGAAAATTCCCTCCACCATGCCTCCTCCGCTCGTCAAGCACCCCCGAGTTCTCAAAGAAAAGGAACCATATACGAAGTTAGCCAGTCCATAGGTCTATCTGACAAAGTAGATGCACTATCCCGCAAGTTGGACCAGCTAATGTCTAGAGAACAGCTTCCAAACTTTTCCCAAGCACAAGTGTGTGCTCTCTGTTCTAGTCCGTCTCATACTGTTTTTGAGTGCCCTTCGGCAGCACAATTTCCTGAATTTGTGCAAGAACAAGTAAATGCTGCCCAAGCACAGTCCCGACCGGGTAATGATCCGTATTCTAACACTTATAACCCGGGGTGGCGCAACCATCCAAATTTCTCTTGGAAGCAGCAGACTTCCAATACCTCCCAGCCTTATTCCCAAAACTTTCAACCGTTCCAGAGTGTTCATCCAAACCGTCCTCCTACTCACTATTCACAATTTCAACATGTCCCTCCTCCTCCACCCCATAGAAACACAGCCTTTGAGGAGAAAGTGTTGACCTCCCTTCAAGGTTTGGAAACCATTACACAATTGGTGCACTCTCACACGCAATCTATCGCCAAGCTAGAATTCCAAATGGGGCAACTAGCTAATGCACTGAACAAGCGAGAGGAAGAAAAGCTTCCAAGCCAACCAGTGAGTAATCCTAGGGGACAATACATGGCTCAAGAAAATCAACTAAATACAATTCATCATGAACAAGCCAATGCTTTGACTACCCTAAGGAGTGGACGTGTAGTAGACAATAAGATTGGGGAGGATAACAATAAGGAAGGTAAAGAAGAGGATAGAAATGTGTCAAATGAAAATCTAAAACCTTCTTCTTCTTCTTCATCTAGTCCACCTTCTGCCAAAACTCATACCCCAAAGGCCCCATTTCCTGAAGCTCTTAATTCACCCTCTCCCTTTGGCAAAAAGGGAACTTCACTAGAGGAGATGATGGAGGTTTTCAAACAAGTCAAAATCAACCTCCCGCTTCTTGATGCTATTAGACAAGTTCCCTCCTATGCTAAATTTCTCAAAGACCTTTGTACCCAAAAGCAAAAATCTAGGACACATGTACCTAAAAAGGTCTTCCTAACTTAGCAAGTGAGTTCTATTCTCCAACACAACACCCCACCGAAATTCAAAGATCCTGGTGCTCCCACCATCTCCTGTGTCTTAGGAAATAATTTCATTGATCGAGCACTCTTAGATCTAGGGGCAAGTGTCAATCTTTTACCTTACTCAGTTTATGAGAAACTTGGGTTAGGTGAGTTAAAACCAACCTCGGTATCCCTTCAGTTGGCTGATCGATCTGTAAAAATACCACGAGGAATAATTGAAGATGTTTTTGTCAAGGTAGATAAATTCTATTTTTCAGTAGATTTTATCGTCCTTGATATGGAACATGAGCCTAATCCTAAGAAACAAATCCCTGTGATCCTTGGGCGCCCCTTTTTAGCTACAGCCAATGCGAGTATAAATTGTAGAACTGGGATGATGAATATATCCTTTGGGAATATGAAGGTCAAGTTAAATATATTTCGTGCCTCTGATCAACCTGCAAAGGAAGTTGAGTGCTTCCTAATAGACAAAATGGACGATCTTGTAGAAGAAACCCTTCCCTATATTTTGGCAGATAACCCTCTGAAAACATACTTGGCCCATTTTGACTTTGATATAGACAAGGCCATAGAAGCAGTCAACTTCCTGCTTAACAATCAGTCTTCCACAAATTTTCTTCCTTGGAGAACCCCGCATGAATCCGGTATGATTTGATAAGGATGCACTGTGTCTGGCTGAAGACATTAAACTTAGCGCTTGTTGGGAGGCAACCCAATTTTTATAGATTATTTTTGCACATTTTCTTGTCATATTTTTTTCAGGAGTCCTCATATTACTGATGCAACTAAGGTACAATGCTTCTATCCTCCATATGCATCATATTTTCGTAAAACAAATAATAATAATAATAATAATAATAATAAAATATTAAAAAAAAACATTGAGGACAATGTCTGATCTAGGTTGGGGGGTATAAGATTCAAATTTTTGAAGAAATTTTTCGAAATTTTTGATTTTGTGAATAAGTATTTCATCTCAAAAAAAAAATAAAATAAAATAAAAAAACCTAATTTCTATGCTTTAGTGCTGAAATGATAAACACACAAGTATATAAAATCTAAAAAGCCCAATAACTAGTCAGGAGTAAGTCAATTTGAGTTCTTTTTATTAAAAATTTTTTTAGCGAGTTGTAAGATAATTTTTACTTTGGAATTTCACAACACACATGGCCTGCACTTCTAAGGATTAGGTTCAACATTATATTGCTAAGTCTAGTAGCAACCTTGAGTCCTGATGAATCATTCCTATCTAATTCACTATTATCCCGTATTTATTGTTAAAAAAAAAGTGAATTTAGTCAGGTACATCGAAAAGGGCTACCTATCGTCAAAGGTCAGCGGGCTTGTAATGAGGAACCCGAGCATAGGTCCGTAGGGGAGTCTTGATGCCCAACATCTTACGCCATCTGGTGTGAAAGTGTTGACTGAATGCTCGCTACATGGAGGAATCATTACAAGAGTAAAAGTGCGTAATTTATAAATCTAAAAAAAAAGAAAAGAAGAAAAAGAAGAAAAAGAAAAAAATTATAATATTGATCTTGAAAAAGACGATAGTGTGAAAGCCATTGTTGTAAAAATTCGAGTAAACTGGAACATTACAGATAAAGCCCATGAGGTATTAAAGTAAACATCCACAATTCTCGAAATCCTACAAGATAGGATGATTTTGAATCAGTGATTAGGTCTTATCTGACCAATTCTTGGAAACTACTAGCTTTAGCAGTATTTCGGAGGATCTAAAGCCTTAGCTTGTGTATGGTCCAGATATCACCAAGCACCCAAGTATAAAGAAGTCTTACAACTCTCTAACGGAAACTTAATGACTTCAACTTAAGTTGCATCTTGACCTAGGATTTGGGCTGACTTAGTAATAAAACTTTGTGTGTTTTTGAAATTCTTGGCACTTATGCATTTGAAATTAGATTTTATAAAATAATAAAATAAACTGGGTAGAGACCGCAGTTTGTGGGTATCTGAGCCGGAAACCCTCACGAGACAAAACTCGTCCACTAGGGCCACCTAGGGGTTTAAAGCCTTATTGCATACGGTAAATGCAATCGCGATTCCTGCGAAAGTGAGTTAGTTTTATTTTATTTTATTTTATTTTGCTTGAGGACTAGCAAAATGTAGGTTGGGGGGTGTGATAAGTGCTAAATAATGCATAAATTAATATCTTATTCATAGCACTTATCATTATTTTAATTCACATATTTTGTAAATTCAACTAAAAAATGTGTTACCTTCATCATTACATTTTAAGAGGTAATTCGAGTTGATTTAATTATTTATTGATGAATGCAGGTCAAGTCAAACTCAATTGGATGGTGCCCAATTCCTTCACAAGTTCACCTAAACTTCTTTCCACTCGTTCCAATTCTTTTTCCACATGATCCAATTCTTCTATTTTAATCTCAAAAACAATAAAATTCCTTCAATTATTTGTCTCTCAGATCTCAAAGCATACCATCATATTTGCATGAATCCCAAAGCTCCATCCACTCCTCACATTTCGTTCAACTAAAATCCCACACTCCAACCATGTTCCCAGCCAAGTCCCAGTAGTTTCCAACAACTTGATCAATCACATCCATTCCCCTTCATCCGCATGAGTCCACGTGATCATCTCCCAGTGTCCTACACTCATTTCCGCATCCTCCGCTAATCTCACGCACGTCTCTCTTCCCTTCTGAATCCAAGGAACAGAGTCTCCCCATGTATCAAAACCCTTATATCCCGCGATTCATCCTCATCTTCAAGCTCTTCCCGATTGCCTTCTTCCTAGATTTCCTCCAAGCAACAGAGAACACCATCCCAGCCGATTCTAGAATTCATTCCAACTCCCTGGCTCCCACTTCTCCCTCGAGTTCATCCGATCTCCTTCTCAGCCGAATGCAACCATCCCCTGTTCCGCATGAAGTTTTGCATCCAAGTTTCCTCCACGGCCTTCTTCCTGTTTGGATTGATTCATTCATCAACGGATAAGCCCAAGCCAACGGCAGCACAACCAACCTCCCAACTCCACACTCCGAGTCCATTTCCTTAACCTCATCTTCCTCTCTCCCCCTGCTCCACGTCCGCAGCTTCATCTTCCCGAGCTTCTCCGCATCCGTCCCAAGATCCCACGAATCAGAGAATCCCATCTTCCATCTCCATGGGATAAAGTCAAATCTCATGAACTTCCCAAACCTCCCAGCTATCAGCCGATTTCTTCCCAGCAACAAAACAACATCAGCTTCCGGTTCCCTTGTTCCGAGCTCATCTTCATCTCGAACCAAATCCAAACTCCATCCCATCCGTATTTGTTCCTAGCATCCTCCTTCTCTCTCGATTCATGCTTATCTTCTTCCCAACGATTTCCGCCATCTCAATTGTGAGCAACATCCCTTGCATCCGAGAATCAAGCCTCTTCTTTCGGATCACCTCCCACCAAATCTAGCTCCTACCAACGTCCAGAAAGCAAGCATCCCAAAGGATCAAGGTGACTTCAGCCAACCAATCCAGCCGTTTGGTGAGCTTCAAGGATCCAGCGATCAACTCCATCCAGCAGTGTGTCCAAGGATCAAGGAACAGAGCCTTACAGATCACTCCCTTCCAATTCATCCCAGCGTCCGTGAGCTCCTTCCAACTTCTCCCGCATCCGGATCTCCCGCGGCCAACAAATCTCAACTTTTCCAACGACCGGATCAACTCCAGTCAGCCATCCTTATCCCACATTCAAGCTTATCCTTCGCATGAAACAGGGGAGGAGAGAGGGCTGGTGACGGCTATAAAAGGAGGAGGAGACGGATCCCATGGCATCTCTTCTCGGGTGGAAGTCCCACATAAAAAACAGAGGAGGGAGAGAGGTTTGGATATTTTGGGAATAACTTCCCATGTATATAAAAAAATAAGAATGAAGTGCTGAGGGAGGAAGAAAGGAAGTTGATCATGATGCAAATGGGAGCCCGCTGCTGTGCTGCTGCTGCCGCCCACAACTTCATGGAAGGCTGATCTTCTCAGCCGGATGCAGCCCTAACAAAGGGCCAAGAGTTTTATATTTTTGATTTCTATTATTGGAGTTGTATAAACCTTATTTTGCTTCTAATGAATATTTTATTTCATCTCATATTTAATTTCTGTGATTTTAAATGTGAAGTTTATACAACTGCTCTTCATGATCACTAAGTAAATATAAGATAGTCCATGCTTAAGAAAGATGCGATGTGCTGCCACCTTAGATTAGGGTAGACATTTCATGCTAACTAAAGATGGATTATGCCTAAATTACTTTTGTGAATTTTTATTTAAATGCTTATTAGGCTTGTAGCCAATTTGCATGTTTATCTAAGAATAAATTAAAATATAAATAACCCTTGTTCCGATGTTAGTGGTGAATTCCTTGTCCTAGATTCCCTCAAACTGATATCATTTTAATTGCATTTTTTTTATCAAATTTCTTAGTTTAATTTTCATCACAAATTTCCTTTTTCAAATATTTTTAAAGAAAAATAACTATACCCCAATCCCTATGGATCGATATCCGTAATCACTATCCTACCAGATACGTGCTATTGCGTGGTCTTTAAAGTTGACTATGAGGGGTGAGGGTGGCCGTGGGTGTGATGGCAGGTGGAACGAACTGAGGCAAGGGCTTGAAAAGGCTGCACGAGTTGTTGAAGAAGGGAGGGTTGTGTTGTGTGGGCCAGATGAGAGGGGGTGGGATCGGGAGTTGTGAGCAAGGGGGTGGGTGCTTGGCGAATCAACGAGGGTTCCCTGTTTTTTCGTGTGGAAGCTGAGAGAGAGGGAAGAGAGAAGGGGAATAAGAAACTAGATTGTGGCTTTGGCAGCAGGGGCAAAGTCGGGCTGCACTGATACCAAGCTGATGGCAGACCGCAGTACGCGAGAAGAGAGAAAGAGGAAGAAGGAGGGAAAGAGGAGGAAGAAGAGGTTATAGAGATGCAGAAAGAAGAGGAGGAAGCAGAAGAAGAAGCAAAAAGGAGGCTAGAATTTTTTCAATCATTCAACTCTCATAATTCATAAGAAGGATGGTCTTTATATAGACCTTACATCAGGTCAAACAATTGACGACATACTAAAATTGGACCCTCAATCCGTTGACTAAGTCAACCGATTGATTACATACTAAAATCGATCCAATCACTCGACCCAATTACACGACTTAACAACTAACCCAATTGACTTGACTAAAACAAAAGCAAATGACCAAATCGACTCGACCAATAACAAAAGCAACTAACCAAATTAACTCGACCAATAATAAAAGCAACTAATTGACTCCATCATCTGAATAAGAGGCTTTGATGTCCCCATCACTCGTCCTTACCGATTATTGCACCATGTGAATCTTGGGCTCGAGAAGCCTAGGTCTATCAGCCCATTCGATGTGAAAAAATCCTAAAACTCCTTAATCTTCCTCTTATATGAGAAGGGCTTCCCCTCTATCTTCTTCTGGGGGTCGACAATGCAGTTGAAATCACCTGCCAACATCATAGAAAAACCCTGCCCGATCATCAGAGAAGCCTCCTCCCATAAGATCCTCCTCTCCCTAAAATCCGTGCTAGCATATATAGTTGCCATGACCCAAGGAGTACTATTGCCCTCCGAGATCACCATAATTCCCTCTTGATTGCACATACAGAAGATGTCCAACCTGCAACTGCCCTGAGCCCACGTAACAATGATGCCTCCCAATAGTCTCTGAGATTCCACTGCATAGAATCCCCACGGCCTCGGAACCGCCCTCCTAGCCTTCTGAAGGTCTCTCCCGGACAACCGGGTCTCGGACAAAACATAAATATCCAGACTGTGCTGGTGCACCAATCGACGGAAAGCCGGGGCAAAGCAAGGCTTCCCCGCACCACGACAATTTCATAAAAGTATCTTCATGGTTCACACGGGAGCTCGGCACAGCCCACTTCCCCGGGGCCGCTACCACAGAGTACCTCCACATCCAGATCCCCACCCCTCACAACTTCCTTGGGGTTCATTCCCTTCATAGAGGCCATCAGTTGGATCAGCATTTGACTTTGCATCCCTCCACTGTTCTCCTATGCCGAATAGCATGCAGGAGCCTCAAGGCCCACACCTGACACCTCTGGACCCCTCTGTTGTCCCCAAGTAGAGTGCACGTTCCCACCATTACTCGGCTCCCCACACTGAGGCATCCTCAGAATCGTCACAACCAAGAGAGGGGGTTCACTGTTCCCCCGTGCCATATGCCACTCTTGGTTTGCTGAGGCAAGCACCGTGCCAGTTGGGATGCCCATCTCCCTACCAGAGCCGAGGCCGTCGGCCGCCCTAGTCCCTCTCTGGCACTCCCCCGCCCCCACCTCCACTGCTGCTCCGGTCATCGCCGTCACCCCCAACACCGACAGGCCCGTCGCCGCCGAGAGCACCCGCACCAACTGCCGCCCTGGTTTCACCACTTATCGGCTCTGTGCCGCGTCACCTACAGACCTGAGCTCAGACTCCTCCCGAGGAGGCTGACCATGCACCGCCGATGGGGGCAGTGGTGAGCTCCTGCACCTCCGGCTACCGCTGCCCCCCTCCAACTCGTCTCCACTGCCGCACACCGCCTCCCCCCAGTTACGTGGCTTGGGCCTCCCACTACAGAGCCCACGGCCTATGGATCCTTATTGGGGCTTCTGGGTCGCTTCAACGGACTTAACCCAGCCCACCCAGACCCAGCATGTCGTCCGGCTTCGGCCCAACCCAAGGTGGATTTGTTCCAACACGAGCCCAGCGTAATGCTTGACTTAGCACCAGATTCGGATCCGTGATTAGGTTGACTTGGTCCGGCCTTGGTCACACCCGAGCCAGCTACCGAGACATCCTTCTCCAGTGTCTTCTGCCAAGCAACCTTGCATGGCTTCTACCATCCCTCAAGATTGGTGGGTGATGCAACTGGAGCCAATGTGTTCCCATTTGAACTCAGGCCGGAACATGGGGGAGTTGACACCGAGTTCTGCTTTGCCCCTGGCTCGGTCGTCTCCTTCCTCTGGCTTGTCACCTTGGCTACCCGTTGGTGCCGGATCCGATTAGTGACCATCCACGGGCCGTAGACCACCATCTCCCCTGGTTCCCCCCCTCCCCTCTGCCTGCACTGAGGCCTCTGGAGGAGCCTCCCTGGCTGCATTCAACCCTACCCCATGATGCACCATTGCATCTGTCTCCACCGTCACTGAAAAAAGAGAAGCCGAATTCCTTCACCAAGTGTCCAATCCGCCCGCAGTAGGAGCATGGGGCTGGCAGGTTTTCGTATGCGAAACCCTGCCAAAATTTCTCCCCTGCCCCCTCCGATCTCCCCTTCACAAAAATCCCCAGTTTGAGCAGAACTGAGCAGTCCAACTCAATCTTTATCCTAGCAAAACCAAACCGCCTACCCTACTCCATGAAATCATCCATCCCCAAAGGGTTGCCTACCCTGGTAGCTATTTGAAAGATTGTTGCCCTCTTCCAGTAGTCCAAAGGTAGCTCCGGCAGTCGCAGCCAGGCTACCACTCTGCCAACACTGCCGCCCCTAAGGACAAAGTTGGGGCGCCACCAGTCCATAGCCGGCAACTATCCAGCCACCATCCAAGGTCCATTCAACAGTGTGGCCTCCCGATCTTCTTCATTGGCAAACCGAACGGCAATGAAGCTATCCAACAACGGAAAGCATTCAATGTTGTAATCCAGTCTCCCCACCCGTCAGATCTCCTTTGCCATCAAATCCACCGAAACACTCCTTCCCAGGCTCCGCACAATGACCGTGGTACTCCTCCACTCCGCTCTCGACCCCTCCAACTCATCCTTTGGCACCTCCACAACCTCGGTGAACCTACTCTGCAACACTTCCAGTTCGCGCAGCGAGATTCGATGACTCGTCCAAACGGGCTGCCTTAGCACCCTCTTCGCCACCTCCACCCATGAGGGAGCCTTCGCCGCATCCCCCAAGGTAGTGCTCCTCGGCCCATCATGTGTCCCCGATACCAGCATCGCCGAGGTTCCAGCACCGAAAGAGGCCCCCCCCCCCCCCCCCCGCGGTTCCCTCAGCGGCACGAACCTTGATGCACCCGCTCCAGGGAGGTCAAGTCTTACCTTCCATGCTACCTTTTCCCTTTTATTCCCCCAAAAAATAAGGGGTGTTTGAAGTAGATAGCCAAAAATCTAAATCTCGAAATAAATATTTTTATAGCCTAAATGTTGAGTCTTGGTAGAAAGCGTGCATATGGCTTCGGTATTTTCGTTGTGGGGTCTACTGCCGTTGTGGTTGGTTCCTCCTTGTGTGAGTCACTTATGCGGTGAGATTATATGGAAACAGGTGACTGGAGGGATGGAGGGATTTACGCCAAAAGTCGAGGAACAAAAATTATATGGGGCACGTACCATACTAGATCATATGGTACGCGCTCCTATTTCGGCCACGTCAATACTTTATACGAATCTAAAAAAAAAAAAAGAAGAGTCCCAACAAGAGTAGAATTTTATTCCTAACGGGAGTCCGTCCGTCAATATCTAACGTTGAGAGAAATAATTATACCACCGTATCATCTTTCCACCTCGTGTCGCCGTATCAAGAAGAGAGACTATTCATATCCTCTTTCTTCTTCGTCAAGCTTCTCCTTCCATCCAATTCTTCATCAAGCCATCTCTCCAACCCATCTCTCCCATCCTTCTCTCCTCGAGTTCCTTTCTCCTCCAAATTTCTCTCTTTTTTAAGATCTTTATATCTAAGAATTCATGAAATTTGAGGATTGGTATGTATATAATTTTTTTATGTTAAAAAAAGTAAAAAGTTTTTTTTATCATTTTGTTACTTTTTTTTCTTTCCTTCTTTTCATAAATTATGCTAGGAAAAAGTTGTAAGAGTACTCAAGAGATGAGATTTCAAGTTCCAGTATAAGTTCCATTCGGGATACCGAGCTCTCCTCACCAAAAGCTATGGTATTAGTTAAAATTAATTTCTATATTTCATCTCTTATTTGCAATACTAAATTATATTACTTTATGTATGCCGATATCCGCATATTATGTTGTACTTATGCAAGTACATACAACATATTCAAATAATACATACTTATACCTAGTTGAAATAATATAATAAGAATAATTGCATGCATAATTTTTCTGATATAGATATAATATCAGTTAAGTTTACTATAATTACTGATGTACTACTTTTGAATGCATTACCATAGTTATTTTTTTATCTTGAAGAACATGACATATTATTTTTTCTATATTATTTGATGTTGATACATATCTATTCAAGATGAAAGTTCATTGCAAAAGGTAGTTGTTGGTTCAGATTCAAACCCAAAAGTTGGTATGTTGTTTACTTCATAAGAAGAAGCATATGAATTTTATAACTCATATGTGAAGAGAGATGGTTTTAGTGTTCGCAAGGGTCACCGTAGGATCAGAAAGGATGGAAGCATATAGAGTAAAACATTTTTGTGCAATAAAGAAGGTACTCGTGGTTCTCATCCTACACATATAACTAAGAAACCACGAGCGATCGAGAGAACTAATTGCATGGCTCGTGTTGAATTCAAAATTGATCGTGAAAATTTATGGGTTGTGAGTAAAATTATCATTGATCATAATCATCCTCTAACAAGTCCTGACAAGGCATATATGTTAAGGTCGCATCGCAAACTACTTTCTGTTCATATGATGGTTTTTGATCAGATGGAAAAAGCTGGAGTGAATCCTTCACAAGCTTACAATTTTTTTGTTGAAGGATCCCAAGGTGTTGAACATGTCGGCTTTACAAGAGTTGATTACTCTAACTATTTGCATACAGAGAGAACGAGACTACTTAACGTTGGAGATGCACAAATTCTCTTGGATTATTTGAAGAGTCGACAGTCAGAAGATCCTTCATTTTATTATGCTATACAGGTTGATGAAATAGGGCAATTGGCTTATTTCTTTTGGGCAAATGGGAGATCAGTTATGGACTATGCATATTTTGGGGATGTGGTTTCATTTGATACTACTTTTAAGACAAATAAATATGAAATGCCCTTTCCTGCACTTCTTGGTATTAATCATCATAAGCAAACAATTGTGTTTGGGGCAGCTTTATTATTTGATGAAACAATTGATTCATTTGTTTGGTTGTTTAGAACGTTTTTAGCTGCCATGTCGGAAAAATACCTAAAACAGTCTTCACAGATCAATGTGCTGCCATGTCTAGGGTGATCAAAATAGCCCTACCCAATACATGCCACCGTCTATGTTTATGGCATATATTTCAAAATGCTACAAAAAATCTTTTCTCATATATATTCTAGTCATCCTAGATTTCAAGTCGAGTTCAAAGCTTGCATATATGAATGCCGCATTGTGGAGTATTTTCAATCACAATGGAAAAGCTTAGTTAAAAAATATAAACTCGAGAAAAATCGATGGATGAATGAATTGTATGAATTATGTGAGAAATGGGCTTCAGTATATCGTTGAGAGTCCTTTTGTGCTGATATGACAACGACACAACGAAGTGAGAGTATGAATGGTCACTTCAAAAGCTTCTTTTGCAAAAAATTATCTCTTTCAATATATATAGAAAGGTATCAGAAAGCAGTAGGTTTATTTCGAGAGAAGGAATTGTATGAAGATTTTAAATCAAGACAAACAAAATCAGTTATTTATGTTCGCGGACTGCCTATGTTAATTGAAGCAGCTGAAAAATATACAAGACATGTTTATAGTGATTTCGAAGAGGAGTTCAAAAGCCAACTTGCATGTCTTTGTGAATGTATAGGGTGTGAGGGTGGCAAATACACTTATAAGATTACTCCATCAGATGGTTGTTATCCTGGTTTTGCTGAATTTAATTCGCTTGATATCTCAGTTAAATGTAGCTGTTTAAAATTTGAGAGTATGGGCATTTTATGTTTGCATGCACTGAAGGTTCTTCATCATAATAATATTCTTCATTTGCCATCTAAATATATACTAAAACGATGGAGTAAGTATGCAAAAGATGGAGCATTCTCAAACAGTCATCAACCAGGGGTCTATTCAGATGGCAAGAAAACATTGGTTTCTTATTATACCAGAGTATGTCAAAAGGCAATCACTGTTGCAGTCAAATGTGCTATTTCAAGTGATATTTTAAATATCATAGAAAGTGGACTTTATAAATTGACTACGGAGGTCGAAGGGATGCTACATCAAATGAATATAAATAATGTTGACAATGGAAAAGAAAAGAAATGTTGTATCAGAAATATATAATATGGAGATACCTAGCAATCATATAACAATCAAGCCCCTACCTATTAAGAAAGGTCGAACCACTAAAAGGATGAAGAGTGCACTTGAGAAAAGAAGGAAAAGGAATAGAGAAGCTATATCGAAAGGAGCATTCTTTCGGTATCATCCTTCTGTAATTTCTTAGCTTGCATTGTAGTCATATTTTCGTGATCTTCATAATTAGTGCTTTTATGAAAATATTGCTTCTGGCTTGGCCTTTTCAATGATTTCATCTCAGAGTGGGAACTTGCATTTAAAATCCACTTCTCATCATCCATTGGTACCAAGGGAGTAACGATAATCTATCAATTTTAAGAAATTACAATAAACGTTTGGGGCATTATAATATTAAAATCAAATATCAAATGCATATGTAGCATTACCTGACTTGAAGGTACTTTAGATAATTCTTTTAGTAGAACTTCTTTTTTTTCATAATGGCCCCAAAGTTTCCGGTTCAAATAATGGGGCATACTGCGATAACTATACCTTCGTCCACATGATGTATTTTTAAATAGCCAAACCTGCATGTTATATCAATTTTTAGTATATAATTGTAATTATAAATAAAATTAAAAATATTATTTTCTAAAATAAAATTTACCAGTAATATGAAAGTGCACCCATGAAGATAGCCAACTTTCTTGCATTTTTTCTTCTCTCTCATTCCACAACTCTAAAATATTATCTAATCCACCCCTATTGGATCCTATGTCAGGAATATCAAGAAAATGGTAGAATGGGGTTTTTGCCAACAACCTATACTGCTCCTCCATCATACTTTCGGCCACATTAAACTTATGCCAATTTGCAAAACGGGTGACATAATATCTTATATCTATTAGTTTGCATCCTTCATTTTCCTTGTATCCCTCTGCTCTTTCAAATTTATTTTCATCATCAAAAACCAATTTTTCATTTGCGTTTGTAATTTTTTGTAAATTTATGATATTTTTCTTTTCCTCTCTTTTCTTACCTCTTCTCTTTTTTCCTTCCTCTATCTTTTTCTTGTTATCAAAATTCTCATCAATTTTTCTTTTTTTTGTAATTCTCTCTTTTGGCTTCTCTCTCATCTTTTCTTTGCCTACTTTTTCTTGACTATAAACCTTCTTTTCTCTTGCCATAATTAATCTGCAAAAAATATATTAAAATGAAAAATAAATGCCATTAATTCTGAAAATTATTTCTCAAATTTATTTGTTTTCATATCTAATACAATTGAAAAATATTTTGATGCGAATATTGAAAAAAGTAAATTGAGATTGGAATCTCTAAGTAAAATTTATTATGCAAATACTAACATTCTATTGTATATTGAAAGTTGTCCAACTTTATAAAAAATTTGAGAAGCCTCTAATAAAAGGAAAGAAATATATAATAGAATATATGAAAGAAATAGACAGCAATGCAGGATATTTAAACAATGTATCCAAGTCTGCATATGTTTTATGAGTTAAACTGCCGGACAATAAGAGATGTTTAGATGTTTGTATAATAATAAAATATAGATAAAATATAAATAACATTCCGCTACCCCAACCGTGGAATGTCTCCTCACCCCATCCTTGGAACATCTTCCAAACTTGGCCGTCCCTTTTTTTTTCTCGATCAATAAAAACGAGTACAAAGATGGTGGGTTTAGGAAGAAAGAAGAAGTTTTACCAAAGAGGGATGGATGCCTTCACATTCGTAAAAGAAGAGAAGAAGTCAGGGACGAAGAAAACTTCACGATGAAGAAAGAAGATTCGATGACGGATGCGGTCTTTATTCTTTCCTCGGAGAGATGGCTTGATGAAAAATTGGATAGAAGGGGAAGCTTGATGAAAAAGAAAGAGAATATGGAGAGTCTACAATAGGCGGCCGCTGGAAAACTCGATGGCTTCCAGCCGGTATTTTATCAATATTGCTTGGACACAATCATCGGAAGTTTGGGTGGAAGGGCAGGGGCGAAGAGTGAGGAGTTAGAAGTTTAATCGGATCTAAAATGGCTTCTTTGCTGGAAGGGCAGATCCGTACAACTGCCTTCATTTTTAGGTCCTATCGTGGGACTGCCTGTGACTCTGGGGATGATAAAGTTGCGGCATCCTGAATTTCTGAAAGGTCCAGAGATTTAATTCCGTAGGTGATCTTTCACTCTATCTATAGGTGCAATGGCAAAGTTTCTCTTGAGTGAATGAGTTGTAGCTTGCTTGGTCAGCACGATGGAGGAGTGAGGCTGGTGCTTCGTTTGATGGAAGCACGAGGTGAGCTTCAATACTTTCTTTAGAGCCAGAAAAATTTGTAATAAGTAATCTTTATCTTCAACTAACTATCTTATAATATCTTATAAATATATAATAATATATAAATAAATAAATATTATTATTATATATAATTATATATATAATATAATTATATATTTATATATTACTAGGCTCCCTTACTCCGGCATATCGGACAAAGTTTCTTCTGTAGAAGACAGCTTCATTTCCAGTAGAAGATCTTGCTTGCCAAACTATCTCCCCGGTATATCTATCAATTATTGGGAAAACATCTCTATCTACGGGTACTAACGTTACTTAATACGGCGATGGATACCTTCACGTTTTCGTTTGTTATTTTTCTGAATATTAGATATTGACGGACTCCTGTTAGGAATAAAATTCTATTTTTATTGAGACTCTTTTATATTTTTTTTAAGATCGTATAAAGTAGTGACGTGGCTGAAATAGAAGCGCATACCATACGATCTAGTATGGTACGCGCTCCATATAATTTTTGTTCAAAGTTGAGTACGAGTATGCACGACCAGAGCGCGCCACGTGAGCGGAAGTCACAGGACAAGTTTGAGTGAGGACTTGACGGCCTATGATTGGATGAATATGGTGCCTGGTGTTGTGCACCTTGTACTTGATGTGGATCCACAGTAGGATGGAATCGCAACCGTCGCTGGAAGGGATATCGGTCGGACCGGCATGCGGTAGGGCCATCAGCGGGAGCACCCGCGTGCCGTTGAATCTCTAATCAAGAATCCATTCCATCACCGCCGTTCATTTGATAGCCCATTGATGAGGCAGTTATGGAATGATCAAAATGGTCGGGACTGGCCGTTGATTAATGCGCTGTGTGAAAATGGGCCAACGGAAATCTTGGGAGCCCGTCAGGCCCTTTTCACTGCCCGAGCTTGGTTCATTAACAACAGCCAATTCAAAGGATCAACATTGGCTACACATCTGCTGTATTCTAGACGAGTGCACCTTCTATTAAGCTACACATATCTACAAAGAGGCGAACAATACCGCAAACTGAATGGCGTCCTTTACGGCCCGTCACTATGAAGGTTTTATCCGGAAAAACCATAGGTTTGTCCCTTCTCCCCTGCACTCTGTACTTCTTTTTAATTTCATAGGCTATACCCACATATGTCGTGTGTGAGTCCCCGTTATGCCAAAAAAAAAAAGATCCATGTGCCGGTTATTTGGATTGGCTTTACAATAAAGATGTGATTGATTCGTGACTGGAATCAAAATTAAAATCAAAATCTGAATGGCTTGGAATAAAAATCAGAATGATTATATTCCGACACATTTGGTTCGTGACCAAAATTGGAATGAAATTTGAATACTAGGAAAGAATAGAGATTGGATTTTGGGAGATTGAGGCACTCCCATTACCTCTTGAAATCATAATCAAAATAGGCCTTTTTTCTATCAAATAGCTAGAATGAGAGTCACTTATTTCTATTTTCATTCATGTCCAACTCTCTCAACCAAACATGCCCTAGACGAAATACAACTTAATGCTATGGATGCAAGGGAGAAACATGTATGTATATATATGAGACATACCTATCTATATTGGATTGTGGATGCATATAGAATTATATATGATTGAAACAAGGTTTATCCAATAGAAATAAATTGATATAAAAAATCAAATAGCAGCATGCACTATTTTGATATTGGACTAAAGAATTCAACAGTTTCAAATGAAATAACGGAGATTGGCGAAATTCCAACTGGATCTTGATCTCAAATTAAAATGGGAATAGTGAAATTGGTAGATGCTACAAACTTAATTGGATTAAGTTTTAGTATGGAAACCTACTAAATGATAACTTCTGGAGGACCACATTTGGTTTATCAATAGTCAAGATAATAATAAACTAACATTCAACTCTCTGCTTTATGCCTTACTTATTTCTCATTATACTTCCATTACTTCTCAGCTACTAAGTTCAGGATCTCGGTATGTATGGTATTTCTAAAGTGAAGTACGGGGATGCTGGTAATGGAATGGCTGAGAACCGTCTAATTCTGCCACCTGGGAAAAGAAAAAAAAAATCCTTTCAGCCTTTTACAAAGTTTAACATATTTGTTATCACTCTTGCTTTCTCAAAGGAGTAGCCGTACATTCTAAGCTAGAGGAACCCCTCATAATGTCCCTCCAAACTTAGATGACTTCCAAGGCAAAATTATGCGAAGGCTCAAGCTTGAATAGCTGGGACGGTGAGGTGCCTGTCAAACCTGGTTGCTGGTCCAAAAGTGGGATAGAGGAGATGTGGCCCAGCTTTTTTTATTTGCGAGATAAATGACATGTGGACTAGCTTTGGAGAACGGATCTGCACGCTAAGTCATGGCATTTCACAACATCTGGCTCGGTTGGACATGCTCAAGGTATGGACGGCAGTGGATCGAGATGGGACGGATAGATCATTATCCATATCCATTCCTTACTCGTCTCAAGATGGAGCAAGAAGAGTAAAGTTTTTGGACAGAGCAGAATATAATGTTAGAATAATTGCAAAATATGGCTCCCATTGATTGCATATTTTTATTTTATAAAATATATTAGACGTATGACTCATAATGGTACTGTTGTGGTTGAAATTTGGCCTGAGAATGACCACGCTAGAAGGGAGTCGAGGAGACGCCGGTCGGGAATGGAGAAAGAGGGCTGCATCCGGTGGTCCGGGGTACCTCCGAAAAGACGCCGGCTGGAAAGGAGAAAGATGGCCACCTCCCTGCGCTCCGGGGTACCTGTACAAAGCCTTGGCCAGGGATTCCGGCGAAGACCCTCCGATGGCTAAGTTAGCCGGGCTTTTTTTATGAAGTGAGGAGCTTTCTGAGTGCCTTTCATGGCTTCTTGTAGCTCAAAATATTTTGTAGTAACTTGTAGAAGCTTGTAAAAGCTTACCGAGGGCCTTCTCTACCCCTTTTTATAGGATGAGGGCGACCATTACCTGAAACCTCGGGCTAAGATGTGATCAGCTGGCCAATAGCTGGAGATAGCGTGCAGGCGGGTGTGGCGGAGCATGGCCCTTGACGGGCGTGGCAGGGTATGGTCCTTGGTTAGCGCGCCATGACGGGGCCAGGTACGACTATGGGCGAGGTTGGCTCGGCCTTTGGTGAGCTGAGGTTGGCTCTGGCCTCTTGTGGAGGTCGGTTCGGCCTTTGGTGGGCTGAGGTCGGCTCTAGCCTCTTGGCGGGGCTGAGGTCTGCCTAGCTTTTGGCGGGGGCCGAGATCAGCCCGGCTCAGGGTTGAGGTTGGCCAGGCTCTTAGCAGGGCCGAGGTTGGCCCGGCTCAAGGCTGAGGTCTGCCTGGCTCTTGGCGGGGTCAAGGTCGGCCCGGCTGGAGTTAGGTGACTCTGTGCCGGAATAGGACGATCCATTTTGCCTCCCATCAAGTACTATGGTTAAGCCCAATATGATGTGATCATTTTATTTTATGGGCTTTTGGTGCCCCTTGGATGTATAGGATTGAGTCCTACTTATTGTGGTAATTTTGATATGTAGGTCCGAAAACCCAATTAGGATTTGGAGCCTTTAATGAAAAGGCTCCCTTATATTTTTTATATAAAGACTAAGTTCCCTCTCCTCTCCATATCATTCATAACTTGCCCCGACTATCTTTTGTGAGGAGCAAAGAAGGAAAGATACAGCCGTTGATATTTTAGATGATCCAAAAAACATATTCAATATGCCTTCCACATCTTAGCATGTTATTATTTCTGATTAACAATTGGTATCAGAACCTTCATACTAGGATTAGAATTCTTCGTATATAATTATTATTTTATCTGAATTTACAGATTAATTTTATGTATTGGTGATATAGGGTGAATGATCTTGCATAAATCTTCATACACGGATCTTTCATCGATAATTAAATATTTAATTTGGTTTTATTTTAGATTTAATGTACAATATGATTATATATTATTTTTCGGATTAAAAAAAAGAAAAGAAAAAAGATTCACTGTTCCTTTCCTTCCCGTAGACTTCATCTTCCAAGCGCAGACCACCCTATTTCTTCATCTTCTTCTCCACCATAAAAAAAAAAGAGGAAAAGGTTCTCTCTGTTTTCTTCTTCCGCAGAGATTCCTTGTTCCCGTTTTCAAACCCTTTCGTTTACCCACCTCTTTGTGACACGTTGTATCCACGTCTTTATCCTCCCACCAAGCCACGAAAGCCGCAAAAAAAAAAAAAAAAACCAAAGTGCCCGCAGAGAGAAGGAATGCTTTTAGGCGACATACTGTTAAAGACCTTATTCGTGCATTTAATGATGCTAGGGATGATAGCTCTGTGGGAGTCATCATTTTAACAAGGAAAGTGAACAGGGGCGGCGGCGTTGAGAGGAAGAAGAAGGTGGGAGAGGGAGATAGGTAGGGTTTTCCTACCTAATGGGCTTGTGGATTGGGCCAGTTAAGCCCAATCCAAATATTATGAGTCTTCTACCCAGTGGGTCTTCGGGTTGGGCTTGTGAGGCCCAGTCCGAATTCCCTCTTGGATTTATATAGAATAGGCTCATTTATATAACTAGTCCAGTTTTATTTAATAGACCAGAATGGGTTTTGACCTAGGGTTAAAAGTTAGTAACCCATTTAATTGTTATTTAAATAATAAATAAATTGAATTAGGACCCTCATGTATATTAAGTATTAAAGTGTTAAATTAATGAGGTGTTAAATTTTGGACATATTTTGCTGCCATATATGGCTTGAATTTTGTGATTAACATTTTTGTTTAAATCACATGTGATTTGATTATGTTTATAGCATATTTAACATAACCATTATTTTTGTGATTGAAATTTGTTGGGCATAAAAACTATCCTTATTTTTATATTAAGAGAATATTTTGAAATTGAAGTGAGTGGTAGCTGCCAAGTAGCACACTCACTGATATTTATCTAATTTTCTCAAAAAAAAAGAGAGGGTAACATTGCATTTTTCTAGATCATTGCATGCAATATCTTGCCCGAAGGTATTATTGTCTATGATAATTTGAAAAAAATGCCATGGAATGATTAATGGAATTGTATTAACCTAGAATCATCATTCTGCCCAAAGGTGATGGTGTTTCAAAAGTTGATATGATTTTGTTAATCGACTTCATGATATGTCTTAAGAGTACCTTATAGCGTGTTGTATTGTTAGCCTAAAGGTAACTTTACAATGATGCATCGAGACTCTTACCATAATTAGACTTATATGTTTTTCAAGTTTGATTACGGACTATCTAATTAATAGCCCAAGGTAATTAGATAGATATGTTGTCATCCATTGATTGCATGCATCACATTTGGATGATATTAAATAAAATATGTTGTTTCCACAGTTTTAAATGCCTCTTTTCTTTCAAGCCAATTGTCTGCTATTGAACCTTGACTAAAAATAACTAAGTGAGATGGAAACGAGATATAGAAATAGCACTATGTCTATGGGTTTAGATTTTGCTTTGAAGGAACAGCCTTCAAAACCAACAGATAAGAGCATTATCAAATACAAAGCTGAGTATGCCAAGTGGAAAAGAGCTAACAGGCTATGTTTGAAGATTATCAAACGTTTTATATCTGATTCCATTATGGGTGCTATATGGGACCATGACAATGCTAAAAAATTTTTGGATGCGATAGGATGGAGATTTGTTGAGTCCGATAAGGCTGAAACTGAGGACCTAATGGATAAATTTATAAGTATGAAATATAATAGTACTTGTCGAGTTAGGAAGTACATTATGAAAATACTGCACATAAGTTCTAAATTAGAAGCTCTAAAAATTTTCATTGCAGAGCCTTTTCTTGTCTATCATACTCTTAATAGCCTTTCCAGCCAGTTCAACCAGCTTAAGGTTGCTTGTAATGCTCAACGTGACAAATGAAATTTGAATGATTTGATTGCTATGTATGCCCAAGAGAAGTATAGAATGCATCGTGAGACTGTTGAACTGTGCAACTAACCTATCAGCCTTCTCAAAACAACGGGTCTTCTCATAATCATAAGGCTAAGTTCTATAAGGGCAACAAGCCTCACTACAATCAGCAGAACAAAGGATCTCGTGGAAAGACTTCTGGTGGTCCTCAAGGAATTATAAAGAAGAATGACAAATATAAGTTCTGCAAAAAGAAGGGTCATTGGCAGAAGGATTGCCTTAAGTTTAAGGCTTGGTTAGAGAAGAAAAAGACTTCGGCAGGTATCTCCTTGACTTTGGTTTGTTTTGAGTCTTATTTGGTTGATGTCCCTTTGAATTCTTGGCGGATAGACTCTAGTATAACTATTCATATCACTAATTCCTTATAGGTTTCGTAAGGAGACGGAGGCCAAGTGAGAATAAAGTGAACCTGCGAGTTGGAAATGGAGTTCAAGTTAAAGTTGAGTTTATAGGAGCAGTAAAGTTATCCTTGAAATCTATTTTTTTTTTATTTTGGAAAATACATTTTTTGTACCAACGATGAGATGAAATTTAATTTCTCTATCGAAACTTGATCAATCTGAATTTTCTTTTAAATTTAGTAATGGAATGATTGAATTATTTTATGATTCTCATATGGTTGGAAATGATATTTTATGTGATGGTTTGTACAGATTGAATTGAGCTCCAATTGATGAAGTTTCTTGTATTACTAAAATTAGAAAGAAAAGGGCTTTAATTCGTGAATCATCCTCTATATTGTGACATAAGCGTTTAGGGCTTATTTCAAGGAAGCGAATGGAGATATTGATGAAAGCTGAGATTCTACCCTCTCTAAATTTTTCGAACTTTGACATTTGCGTAGATTGCATAAGGGAAAAGCTGACTAAAACTACAAAAAAGGGATCCACTAGGAGAGATGGTCTTTTAAATCTTATTTACACCGATATTAGTGGGCTGTTACCTTCTACTATATGTGGGAACAAATACTTCATAACCTTCATTGATGGTTTCTCGTGTTATGGTTATATTTACTTAATTAATGATAAATCTCTCGCTCTTGAGAAATTTAAGATATTTAAAATGAAAGTAGAAAAGCAATGTGGGAAGAGTATTAAAGTTGTGAGATCTGACCATGGTGGTGAATACTATAGTAAGAAGACAAGTTCGGTCAGAACATAGGTGACTTTGCAAGATTTTTACAATAATATGGGATAGTTCCTCAATATATAATGCCAGAAACATCTGAGCAAAATGGTATTTCTGAAAGGCATTATCGGACTTTGAAGGACATGGTTAAGAGTGTGATGAGTAGAATAAATTTGCCAGAATTCTTGTGGGGTGAAGCATTGAAATCTGCCATGTACATTCTGAACTGGGTTCCTAGTAAAGTTGTTCAGAAAACTTCTTTTGAATTGTGGATAGGTCGTAAACCTAGTTTAACCCATTTTAGAGTTTGGGACTGCCCAACTGAGGTTAGAATTTATAATCCTTCTGAAAAGAAATTAGACCCCAAATCCACACCTGATTTTTTCATTGGTGATCGGTTCTTTTCAATTTCAAAAATAAACCACGCAATAGCACGTATCCTATAGGATAGTGATTACGGGTGTCGGTCCACAGGGATTGGAGACAAGTTATTTTTCTTTTAAAAATAAATCAAGAAGAAGAATTTGCTAATTCGAATAAACTAAATTAAACTATGAGTGCGAATTGGAATTTATCAGAGTAAATAGATCTAGGGTTTGGAATCCACCACATAGCATTGCATCAAGGATTGTGTTCTTAATTTTTGTCTTTTGGAGAGGCATGCAATTCTGGCTACAAGCCTTTTTAAAATAAAAATATAAAGAGTGTTAGGAAGATCCATCTTCGGTGTAGCATGAAGTGTCTACCTAAGTATGCTATTCTAGGGTGCAGTACACCTCATCTTCCTAGACATGGATCATCTTAGACTACTTTAGCAAATATGAATAATAAATAGCATGCTCGAAGTTTAAACATAGTAAAAGGATTTTTCATTGATAATAAGAATTTAAACAAGCTCCAAAAAAATTAAAAGAGTAAGAACTACAATGCCCTGATACATTGCTAGGGCTTCATCCAGCCCTAGACTAGGTGTTCAGCCGCGCATGGTGGCCGGATGTCCTTCCATCTTCAAATGAAAGCCTTCACCTCCTATTATTCCCAATATATCACAAACTATTCTCTCTCCTCCCCTCTCTCTTCTTTTTTTTTTTTATTTCTTTCTCTCGGCTTTCTTCTTCTTCTTCTTCACCGAAATAGAGCCTCCCCCCTGTTTTCTTTCGAACCGAGCTCCCTCCCTCTTTTTTTTTTCGAACGCCTCAGCTCCCTCCTTTTATAGCCGTCCGGCGCACGCGGAGAGAGGGAAGAAGGGATCACGGCGGCTGATTTCGGGGCGTGGTGCCGGGATGCAGATCGCGGGAGAGCAGGAAGAGGGGCCGCGGGATCTGGTCGGTGATGGCGGAGAGAGGTGCCGACTGATGAAGTGGCGGAGGATCTGGTCGCTTCGGATGCACCACGGGCGGAAGACGGGGCGACGATGCTGGGATTTCGACGCGGCTGGGTCGCTGATCTTGGAGGAGAAGACACCGCACGCGATTGATGGCCGAGGACCCGGGGACGACGACGACGTTAGGGCGTTCGGCTGGGACGAGCTCCTTCGATCGCGCGGGGGAGGATTGCATCGCGTGGGACTCGTGAACGGGCAGGGGGGCGCTCTGTGAGGCGAGATCACGGGAAGAATAGATAGAGGGAGGAAGAAGATAAACAGTGAAACAATTTTATATATATATATATATTTATTATATTATTTCCCACTGTTCATATGAACAGTGTTTTTACGGGACACTGTTCATATGAACAGTGAATCCAGTGATTCTCCCGAAATTATTTTTATTTATTTTATTATATTAATTATCTTTTTTTTTTTGTTTTCAATTTATAAATTTTATATGAAGGCTAGTAAGGAATTGGTTGGGAATTGACTTTGGGTTTGAGGTGGGTCATGATGGTTGACTTGTCCTTGAGCCTATTTGTTGACCCCCTAATGGATTTTGATGAATACAAAACACTAGAGTATAATTCCATTTATTTTAACAATTTATTTGAGAATTTCAGGTGATTAATTAACAATATTGCTAAGAAATGTCTAGGCAAGTTTCCATAATTTTTAAGAATTTATTGAAGAATTTTTGAGTTGAAGAAAATAGATCAGGGACAGCCGAGACGTCTCCGGGTTGTCTCAGAGACGTCTCTGGCACAAACAGGAAGAACTGGCACGTCTGGAGACGTCCCCGGCACCTGGCGAGGCGTCTCGCCATGGTCGGAGTCGACTCTCTCAGAGGCGGAGTCGACTCTCTCAGAGGCGGCAGAAAGGCCGATTTCAAGGGATGCGCGCGAGTCGTCTCCACAGAACGCGGAGTCGTCCCCGCGAGTAAAAAGCAGACTTCTGGAGTCGTCCCCGAGGTAGCAGAGTCGACTCTCTCAGGGTATTCCAGAGGATGTCTTTTTCGATGATAAAACAGCGGAGACGTCCCCTGAAAAAGCGGAGTCGACTCTCTCAGAGAATTCCAGAGGACTTGTTTTTCGAAGATAAAACAGCGGAGTCGTCCCCGAGGCAGCGGAGTCGTCCCCATGCAAGAAGTGCAAACATCCCGAGACGTCCCCGTAAAGTGCCGAGGCGACCCTCTCAGAAAAACAGAAAAACAAGCATTCAAACGGTTCATCATCAGAGTCGTCCCCGTAAAGCGCCGAGTCGACCCCAAACAACGTCAAAAGAAAAATCTTACAGCCAAGACGTCTCGCGTTGAAGCGGAGACGTCTCCGGAGCGCCTGGAACTCGACTGACACCTTTTTGCAGGTTTGTTTGAATTTCAAATGTTTCTTTTTTTGTGTCTAACGGCTATATTTGCTTTTTGGGCTATAAAAGGGAGCTCTTAAGTGCCTTCCAACAACTTCTCACCAACCCAACACAAGATCATTCAAGAGAGAAGTAAGAGAAAGAGGTTCAAGGGAGTTAGTGCATTCAAGTGAAGAAATCAAGTGCTTTCAAGCTTCCCAACTGATTTCGAGCTCAACTACTCTCTCCCGATCGGCATTCAAAGCTCACATTCAAGACAACGCGATCCACATCGGAAGAACCACCATTTTCCACGCTTCCAACGGCTAAAAGGGTTCTTCCGGGTTTTGTTATTTCTCACTGTTTTATCTGCTTATTTAGAGCTTTCAAATCTTTTGTAAAACCTTTGGTTATTGTGCTTGTTCCAGTCAAGGGACTTGGAACAAGGGAAAGGCGTCCCAAGCCTAGGTGAAATTGGGGGTTGTAGGGTTCGTTGTTAGCCCGGTGTAAAACAACGAGTTGGGTAGTGCACTCGCAAAACTACCGGACTGTAATCTTAGATTATAGTGGAAATTCCCAAAGGTGCTTTGGGGAGTGAATGTAGGAGCAGTGAAAGCTCCGAACCACTATAAAACCTTGTGTTTGCGATTGTCTGTTTTCATACCTCTATTTTTACCTTAGCTCATACATTTGTGTGTTTTATTTTTAATTGGACAAAAAGTTTTAAAACACCCAATTCACCCCCCTCTTGGGTGACCATCTCTGGGCAACAAGTGGTATCAGAGCTGGTGCTCTGTGTATTTCTTGAAGACCTAACCGTCTTGGCCAAAGATCTAGATGGCAACACCCTTCAACAATGTTCCTGCTGAGGGGCAGGCAACCAATAGACCTCCACTCTTCAATGGGACAAATTATACCTATTGGAAGACTAGAATGAAGATCTTTATTCAAGCACAAGATTATGCCTTGTGGAGGGTCATAATCAAGGGACCACACGAACCATCTCACATGGTTAATGGCATTCAAATTCCCAAATCTGAGGAGGATTGGGATGAGAATGATAACAGGATGGTTCAACTCAATGCTAGAGCCATGAACTCATTATTTTGTGCTCTAGATGTGAATGAATTTAATAGAGTCTCCACATGTAGTTCCGCTAAGGAAATATGGGATAGGCTTGAAGTTACCCACAAGGGTACAAATCAAGTCAAAGAATCTAAAGTGAACATTCTAGTTCACAAGTATGAGTTATTTAAGATGGAACCCAACGAAACCATCTCATGCATGTTCACACGCTTCACCGATATAATAAATGGTCTAAAGAATTTGGGCAAATCCTACACTAACCCAGAACTTGTGAGTAAAATTCTCAGGTCCTTGCCAAAAGCATGGGAAGCGAAGGTCACGGCGATCGTGGAAGCTAAAGACCTCAACACATTGGGACTTGAACAACTATTGGGCTCATTGATGACGCATGAGCTCACAATGAAGCAACATGAAGAAGAGTTGCCAAAGAAGAAGACAATCGCACTCAAGGCTACTTCGAGTGTGTGTGAAGAAGAAAGTAGTGAGAGTGAAGAAGAAAGCGAAGATGAGGACTTGGGTTTAATAGTAAGGAAATTTAAGAAATTCATGAGAAGAAAGAAACCCTTCCCAAGAAAGAAGTTTGGAGGGAGAAATAATTGGAAAAAGGAAAAAGATAAGGAAAGAGACCCAATCATTTGTTATGATTGCAAGAGACCGGGACACATCCGTTCCGAATGCCCTCAACAGAAGAAGCATTTTGGAAAGAAGAAGAAGAAGGCATTGAAACCAACATGGGATGATAGTGACACATCATCCTCCGAGGAAGAGAAGGAAGAGACCGCCAATTTGTGCTTCATGGCATTCGAAGACGATGAGGTATGCCTTGCAGCCGGAAATAGAAAGAGAATGTGGTATCTTGATAGTGGTTGCTCAAGGCATATGACCGGTGACAAGAGTCTCTTCGTCACCTTGAAATCAAAAGAAGGAGGAGTAGTCACATTTGGAGATAATGCTAAAGGTCAAATCGTTGGTGTTGGTAAAATCTCCATATCACCCTCCTCTTTTATTGACAATGTATTGTTAGTTAATGGACTAAAACATAATTTATTAAGTATAAGTCAATTTTGTGACAAGGGATTTAAAGTGTCATTTGAATCATCACTATGCATAATTAGTAGTCCAATTGACAATGAGATCATACTCACAGGACATAGGCAGGAAAATGTTTACATGGTAGATCTTGATGATCTCACCATGAAGGATGGCCAATGTCTTGTAGCCATGGATCCCAAAGTCAATGAGACTAGTTGGTTATGGCATCGTAGGTTAGGGCATGCTAGCATGGATTTAATCTCTAAATTAATTACAAAAGATCTAGTCAAAGGACTACCAAAAATAGACTTTGAAAAGAACAAAATTTGTGCTGCATGTCAATTAGGAAAACAAACAAGAAGTTCTTTCAAGTCTAAGAACATAGTCTCAACATCAAAACCCTTAGAACTAATTCACATGGATTTATTTGGACCCACTAGAACTGCTAGTCTAGGGGGTAAGAAATTTGGTCTTGTAATTGTTGATGATTTTTCATGTTTTACATGGGTTTCATTTCTTGCACATAAAGATGAGTCCTTTTCCGCTTTTATCAAGTTTTCATAATAGGGTTTCGAATGAACTCAATCTTAAACTAAAAGCAATTAGGAGTGATCATGGTACCGAGTTTGAAAATCAACACTTTGAAAAATTTTGTGACGAAAATGGTATCAATCACAATTTCTCGGCCCCTAGGACACCCCAACAAAATGGAGTGGTAGAAAGGAAGAATCGCACACTAGCAGATATGGCTCGTACCATGTTGTGCGAATCGGATCTACCAAAATATTTTTGGGCTGAAGCAATAAATACTGCATGTCACATTTTAAACCGTGCATTAGTCAGATCTATTTTAAAGAAAACACCTTATGAGTTGCTGAATAATAAGAAGCCAAATATATGTTACTTTCATGTTTTCGGTTGTCGGTGTTTTATTTTAAACAATGGAAAGGACAATCTAAGTAAATTTAGTGCTAAATCAGATGAGGGGATCTTCTTAGGTTATTCCTTATCTAGTAGAGCATACAGGGTCTTCAACAAGAGAACTCTCGTTGTTGAAGAATCCATTCATGTTGTTTTTGATGAAGCTAATGGAGATTCTTCTAGAAAAGAAGAAGATAGTGATGCAGGTATACTTGAAGACAGAATGAAGGAGTTCTCCATACAAGACAAACAACTTGAAGATGAAGTCAAGGAAGATACAATTCAGCAAGATGAAGAAGATCAACCTCAAGTTAGAAATCAAGATCTTCCGAGGGAATGGAGGTATGCACATGGTCATCCAAGGGATTTAATCCTTGGTGATCCCTCACAAGGGGTAAGGACAAGATCCTCTCTAAGAAATACTAGTAATTATCTTGCTTTCGTTTCACAAATAGAGCCTAAGTCACTAGAGGAAGCCGAAAAGGATGAAAATTGGATAAATGCTATGCAAGAGGAATTAAATCAATTTGAAAGAAATCAAGTTTGGACTCTAATGAAAAAACCCCCTAATGTTTCAATCATAGGCACCAAGTGGGTGTATAGAAATAAACTAGATGAAGATGGAATAGTTATAAGAAACAAAGCTAGACTAGTTGCCAAAGGCTATAATCAGGAGGAAGGAATAGATTTTGATGAAACTTTTGCTCCTGTTGCTAGGTTAGAGGCTATTAGGCTACTTTTGGCATATGCTTGCTTCATGGATTTTAAACTCTATCAAATGGATGTAAAAAGTGCTTTTTTAAATGGTTATATAATGGAGGAAGTTTATGTAGGACAACCTCCAAGTTTTGAAAACCACTTACATTCAGATTATGTTTATAAATTACATAAAGCATTGTATGGACTGAAGCAAGCCCCTAGGGCATGGTATGAAAGATTAAGTAATTTCCTAATTAAAAATAAATTTAAGAGAGGAAATGTAGACAAAACCCTCTTCATTAAAAGAAAAGGAAATGACTTATTGCTTGTACAAATTTATGTGGATGATATAATTTTTGGTGCTACTAATGATAGTCTTTGTCAAGAGTTTGCCAAGCTTATGCAGGGAGAATTTGAAATGAGCATGATGGGTGAGCTCAACTTCTTCCTTGGGCTACAAATAAAACAATCAAAGAAAGGCATCTTCATCAGTCAGTCCAAATATATCAAGGAAATGTTGGAAAAATTCAAGATGAAGGATGCAAAGGAAATCAGCACACCCATGGGCTCAAGTTGCAAGCTTGACAAAGATGAAAAAGATAAAAGTATAGACTGCAAATTGTACAGAGGTATGATAGGCTCTTTACTTTACCTTACTGCTAGTAGACCAGACATATTATTCAGTGTTTGTATGTGTGCTAGATACCAAGCATGTCCTAAGGAATCACACTTGCAAGCTGTTAAAAGAATTTTTAGATATCTAGTAGGGACATCTAATGTAGGCTTATGGTATTCTAAACAATCTGACATAAATTTAATTGCTTATTCCGATGCTGATTTTGCCGGGTGCAAACTCGACAGAAAAAGCACAAGTGGCACATGTCAATTCTTGGGTGCTAATTTGGTTTCTTGGTTTAGCAAGAAACAAAATTCAGTTGCCTTATCCACAGCTGAGGCTGAGTACATTGCAGCTGGAAGCTGTTGTGCCCAAGTTCTTTGGATTAAGCAACAACTTGAAGACTTCGGTATCAAAATGGACAATATACCAATTAGATGTGATAATACAAGTGCAATTAATTTAACAAAAAATCCTGTCCAACACTCAAAATCAAAACATATAGAGATTAGGCATCACTTTATAAGGGATCATGTGCTGAAAAATGATGTGATGATTGAGTATGTATGTACTGAAATTCAATTGGCCGATATCTTTACAAAGCCCCTTTGCAAAGATAGGTTCAACCTCTTAAGGAATGCTTTGAGCTTGTATGATCCCAGCAAATAAATTGAACTTGTATTGCAATGCTTTGCTACTCAAACTTGTAATCCACCTCAAAGTCACAAATAGCAAACCTAGTATTTATTAAGTAAAAGCATGAATCTATCTAAGTTAAATGACGAACTGTTTGACTTTCCGGAGGATGGTTACCCTCCCTTGGACTCTTCATGGAGATATTTTTAGAGCCTATTTCATAGGTATTCGAAATTTGGTCAAACATTCCTCATTTCAATATTAATAATTCAAAAATTATTATCAAACTTTTATAGGGTATATTATTAAAGGGAAGGATCACAAACAAACTCACCCTATATTCACCAAAAGAAATCATGTTGATTAGTGTAGTTAAATGAAATAAATTGGGAAAAGATAGAATTCAGTCTGAAATTTTTCAGTGCCGGAGACGTCTCTGGCAAATCGCAGAGACGTCCCCCCGGCGAGACGTCTCGCGTTAGTCGCGGAGACGTCTCGGGGACCGAACGAAGGTTTTTTTAAAATAGGTCGAAACAGCTCGAGCCGACCCGAGCTATCCCTTTCGTCCCCAACAAAACACAAAACCCTAGCCTCCATTTTTCTCTCCACCTTAAACCGAACCAAAACTCCCCATTTCCCTAGGGTTTCTAATCCATGGCACCCAAAAGAGCTAGGAGAACAAGTGGGAGGCATCCTAGGGTAGCGACCGACGCCGAGGAACGGAGGGAAGAACCTTCCGCACCGTCTCCTCCGGTTGCTCCGCCAACCTCGACCATTTTCTGTGCGAATCGCACAGTAACCACGGGTAGGTTTATAGATTTCCACTTTTTAGAGAGTGAGGGGTTCTCTATTGGAGAGAGACTCCGTGCCCAAGGTTGGGAATATCTTTGTACTCTCAACACATCAACCTACCCCGGTCTAGTTAGAGAGATGTTTAGTAATATGGCCTTAGGGGACTCGGGGTACACTGCCTATGTCCGAGGGATATTGATAGAGATCAATGAGGATACCCTATCTAGTGTATTACAAATCCCTAAAGACGGTGAGGCTCCGACCTCACATCCCCAAAGGGAAATAGCCCTAAACCTAGTTTTAGGACGAGAGGACTGCGGCCCTCTTGATGTGGTTAACTCACAAGACCTAAATGCCGAGATGAGACTACTTTTGAGTATTGTCAACCGGGTCTTGTTTCCAAAAACCGGTCGCTTCGATTTTGTTTCGGAGCGAGATTTAGTCATCATGCACCACATCCTACTAGGGATTCCCCTAAATCTCCCTAGACTTATGCTGAACTACATTTCTATATATCATAGGTATTCTAGGTTTAGCATACCCTATGGGATGATCTTTACCTTAGTATTCAAACATTTCAAGGTTCAAATTCCAGAAAATGAGCCTGCAAAACCCTTGAGAAACACCGACTACTATAATGAAAGCACAATGCGTAGAATGGAGTTTCACAAGGTAGATGGGTCTTGGGTCAAGGTACCAAAAAGAAAATCTCAAACCTTAGAGCCCGAGATCCCACATCAGGAGCCTGACCACCACTCTCCTCCACATAGCCACATGGCCTTTCCTGATGTACCCTCCAGCTCAGCTGGACCTTCCACATCTGTGCCTCCTCCTCCTCCAGTCAGTGGGCCCTTCTCCCTATCAGAAGAACAGATGCGCACTTTAGCATCTGTAATATGCCAGCAGATGAGGGAGGAGATGAGATCGATGATTTCTGCTGAGTTGGCCCCCATCAGAACCTCACATGAAGGGCTTCTACAAGAGTTGAAGGAAATTAGAGCTCAGATAGAAGCTACAGCGACAGAACTAGTTCATGTGAGTGCCACCCAATCCTTCAGATCAATTGAGCTACAGGATGACTTGAAGAGCATATCAAAAAGCCTTCAAGAATTGACAAGCCCTGGAGGCAATGTGGGCACTGTGGTTGCCCAACTTAGAGGAAGAATCGAAAGGGCAAGCATTGAATTTGAAGCACTAGTGGCAGCCTTCCATCAGTCTCAGGGAGATCAGTTCAAAACACTGCTAGATTCAATTAATGCATTTATAGATGCAGCTGCTAGGGCTTATGAGCAACGTCGCCGATGAGGGACATTTTGTAGACATCTAGGGTTCATCTGTTTTTGTAAAACCCTAGGCTCATTTTGACACTTCTTTTGTATTAGGAATCAATACTTGTAATGATTTTCCCTTTTTTTTTTTTTTTTAACCTTGTAATGCCTTCAAATGATTGCAATGACATATGAATGACATACAATCTCTTTTGAAATCTTGTGTTTGTTTCAAATCCTGTGGAATCAAACTTTGTGTATGTGATTCTGTGTTGTACCATAAAAATCTCATAACATACCTTAAGTGTTCAAATTTGACACAATTTATCAATGCATATAAAACAGGGGGAGCACATCTTGTGATAACTATTTTAAACAAAAAGAGGAGTCTGAAGTGAATTCCAAAACAAAGGGGGAGTGAAATGAATGCTGAATTCTTTAATAAAAATAACTTGAATATCCTTGAGTGGTTCATGGTAATATGCTGAATTCTACTAGGAATTGAGTTTTAAGTACCTAAGGATAATTTGTCCCCTTCATTGTTGATGACAAAAAGGGGGAGTAGAACCAATATGGATATTGGATATATTGGAATGCAAAATTTATGGAGTGTATTGAGTAGATATATATATATATATGGAGTATATGGAGTAGAACCTAAATATGGAATGCAAAATTTACACTCATACTTAAAAAAATTGAATTAGAAAAAGATAAAATTGAAGAATATTGGCTTTAAGATAATTGCCCTTCTGGAAAAGAAAGGGGGAGTCAAAAAGAACTTAGCCTTCAATTGTCTTTAGCATCAATATTTCATTAATTTAAATTTTAACTTGATTCAAATTCAGTTGATATGCTAAAATTGCTTAAGAGCTATTAAGATCAATCTTATGCATAAGGGTGGAACTGAAAGTTGACTATTTTGAATTATGCACACTGTATCTAGCTCAAATCAAAACATTATACTTGTACATCTGATCAAATACTGTGTATATATTTAAATTTCGAATTTTGCATATACTCAGTGTTTTGTCATCATCAAAAAGGGGGAGATTGTTGACCCCCTAATGGATTTTGATGAATACAAAACACTAGAGTATAATTCCATTTATCTTAACAATTTATTTGAGAATTTCAGGTGATTAATTAACAATATTGTTAAGAAATGTCTAGGCAAGTTTCCATAATTTTTAAGGATTTATTGAAGAATTTTTGAGTTGAAGAAAATAGATCAGGGACAGCCGAGACGTCTCCGGGTTGTCTCAGAGACGTCTCTGGCACAAACAGGAAGAACTGGCACGTCTGGAGACGTCCCCGGCACCTGGCGAGGCGTCTCGCCATGGTCGGAGTCGACTCTCTCAGAGGCGGAGTCGACTCTCTCAGAGGCGGCAGAAAGGCCGATTTCAAGGGATGCGCGCGAGTCGTCTCCACAGGACGCGGAGTCGTCCCCGCGAGTAAAAAGCAGACTTCTGGAGTCGTCCCCGAGGTAGCAGAGTCGACTCTCTCAGGGTATTCCAGAGGATGTCTTTTTCGATGATAAAACAGCGGAGACGTCCCCTGAAAAAGCGGAGTCGACTCTCTCAGAGAATTCCAGAGGACTTGTTTTTCGAAGATAAAACAGCGGAGTCGTCCCCGAGGCAGCGGAGTCGTCCCCATGCAAAAAGTGCAAACATCCCGAGACGTCCCCGTAAAGTGCCGAGGCGACCCTCTCAGAAAAACAGAAAAACAAGCATTCAAACGGTTCATCATCAGAGTCGTCCCCGTAAAGCGCCGAGTCGACCCCAAACAACGTCAAAAGAAAAATCTTACAGCCGAGACGTCTCGCGTTGAAGCGGAGACGTCTCCGGAGCGCCTGGAACTCGACTGACACCTTTTTGCAGGTTTGTTTGAATTTCAAACGTTTCTTTTTTTGTGTCTAACGGCTATATTTGCTTTTTGGGCTATAAAAGGGAGCTCTTAAGTGCCTTCCAACAACTTCTCACCAACCCAACACAAGATCATTCAAGAGAGAAGTAAGAGAAAGAGGTTCAAGGGAGTTAGTGCATTCAAGTGAAGAAATCAAGTGCTTTCAAGCTTCCCAACTGATTTCGAGCTCAACTACTCTCTCCCGATCGGCATTCAAAGCTCACATTCAAGACAACGCGATCCACATCGGAAGAACCACCATTTTCCACGCTTCCAACGGCTAAAAGGGTTCTTCCGGGTTTTGTTATTTCTCACTGTTTTATCTGCTTATTTAGAGCTTTCAAATCTTTTGTAAAACCTTTGGTTATTGTGCTTGTTCCAGTCAAGGAACTTGGAACAAGGGAAAGGCGTCCCAAGCCTAGGTGAAATTGGGGGTTGTAGGGTTCGTTGTTAGCCCGGTGTAAAACAACGAGTTGGGTAGTGCACTCGCAAAACTACCGGACTGTAATCTTGGATTATAGTGGAAATTTCCAAAGGTGCTTTGGGGAGTGGATGTAGGAGCAGTGAAAGCTCCGAACCACTATAAAACCTTGTGTTTGCGATTGTCTGTTTTCATACCTCTATTTTTGCCTTAGCTCATACATTTGTGTGTTTTATTTTTAATTGGACAAAAAGTTTTAAAACACCCAATTCACCCCCCTCTTGGGTGACCATCTCTGGGCAACACTATTGTTATTTAAATTTAATTCTTGCTAAGCTGCTTCAGATCGAACTCGACCAGACAAGACTAAAAACCGGACCGTGACCTAATAAAAAGGGTTAATCAAACCTTTGCCCCATATATAATTGATTATAACTTTCGATCGAATCAGGACCAAAACCCATTTAATTATAACCTTAGCTTGATTACAACTCCATCAGGTTACCAAATCGGGTCAACACAATCTCCTCCTTATATGTTTTCATGAAAGATTACAACCAGGAGAGAGACAAGTTTAGAGTCTGTTTTGAGAAAAGAATTATTTACCTCTTACCATATTTTAAATTCATTTCAATGTTTATTTAATTTTATGGTAAAATATGTATTTATCAGTTTAAAAACATTGATAAGTGCTATGGAAAGATAACTAAATTATAGATTATTAAGCACTTATCATGCCCCCAAATCTATGTTTTGCTAGTCCTCGAGCAAAATAAAACTAGAAAAGAAGAATTTTAACTCACTTTCGCAGGCATCGCGGTTACATTTACCATATATAACAAGGCTTTAAACCCCTAGGTTACCCTAGTGGACGAGTTGCAGTCTCGTGAGGGATTTCAGTGAAGATACCCACAAACTTCAATAAATTATTTATTATTATTGTTATTATTAATTTTCTTTTGTTTTTTTTTTAGATCGAATGATCTATGAAGTGAAAATCAAATTCCAAATGCATACTAGTAAGAAATTTCAAAAATTCTTTATTATTATTATTATTATTAAAATCTAATTTAAGATATATAAATGATAAGAATTTCAAAAGACACACGGTTTTATTTACTAGGTCAGCCCAAATCCTAGGTCAAGATGCAATTCAAGTTGAAGTCATTAAGTTTCCGTTAGGGAGTTGTAAGACTTATTTATACTGGGGTGCTAGGTGAAATCTGGACCGTACATAAGCTAAGGGTTCGGATCAACAAAATATTGCAAAGACTAGTAGTTTCCAAGGATTGGTCGAAAGGACCTGTTCACTGATTCAAAATCATCTTATCTGCAGGATTTCGAGAGTTGTGGATATTTACTTTAGTACCTCACGGACTTTATCTGTAATATTCCAGTTTACTCGAATTTTTACAACGACGGCTTTCACACTATTGTCTTTTTCAAGGTCAATACAGAGATTTTTTTTTTTAATAAAAGATATATAAATTGTGCACTTTTACTCTTGTGGTGATTTCTCCGTGTAATGAGCAATCAGTCGGCAACTCTCACACCAGTTGGCATAAGGTGTCGGGCATCAAGACTCCCCTACGGACTTATGCTCGGAGTTTTCATCACAAGCCCACTTGACCTTTGACAATAGGTAGCCCTTTTCGATGTTCCTGACTAAATCCATTATTATTGATGATATTTTTTTTTTTGAATTAGATAAGTATGATTCATCAGGGTCCAAGGTTGCTACTATACTATCAACATAATGTCGAGCCTAGACCTTAGAAGTGTCGGCCAGTGTGTAGTGAAATTCCGAAGTATTAATTAGCTTACAACTCCCTAAGAGAGACTTAATAAAAAGAACTTAAATTTGTATTACTTCCGACTAGTCATTGGGCTTTTTAGATTTTATATACCTTATGTGTTTATCATTCTTGCATAAATGTATAGAAATTAGGTTTTTAAAAACAAAAACTTTTTTTTTAATTTTTTATTATTATTATTAATGAAAATGAACACATTTTTTTTAAAAGGTCTTTTTTTTATTTTTTTTATTTTTTATTTCTTTTGATAAACCTGACATTATGAAGTGAAAACGAATGCAAGAGATGCAAACAAAACAAAAAAAATGATTAAAAATACTTAAAAATACCCCCAAACCTAAACCTAACATTGTCCTCAATGTTAAAAGAAAACTAAAAGAATTGGGTTGCCTCCCAACAAGCGCTAAGTTTATTGTCTTCAGCCAGACACGGTGCATCCTTAATTATTTTGATAAACAGGGTTCGTCAAATTAAGGGATTCGATCAATTGCCCATCGGTAACACAGTCCACATAAGGTTTTAACCTTTGACCATTGACTTTTAAAATATGTCCACCATTGAGGTGTTGGATCTCTACTGCACCATAAGGAAAAACCTTTTTCACTACGAATGGTCCATCCCACCTAGAGCGAAGTTTACCCGGGAAGAGTCGCAACTTTGAATTGAATAGCCAAACCTTTTGACCAGGTTCGAAGGACTTACAGTTAATATTTTTATCATGAAAAGCCTTAGTCCTTGCTTTATAAATTTTAGCATTTTCATAAGCCTCATTGCGTAATTCTTCAAGTTCACTTTGTTGGAGTTTTCGGTTAGGACCAGCTGCTGCCATGTCTAAGTTAAACTTTTTGATGGCCCAGAAAGCTCTATGTTCAAGTTCTACCGGTAAGTGACAAGCTTTTCCAAAAACTAATCGGTAGGGGGACATGCCAATAGGAGTTTTGTAGGCAATTCGGTAGGCCCAGAGTGCATCATTTATCCTTTGAGACCAATCTTTCCTATCGGGACGTACCGTTTTTTCTAAGATGTGTTTTAACTCCCTATTGGACACCTCGACTTGTCCACTTGTTTGGGGATGATATGGGGTAGCAACTTTGTGGGTGATGTTATATTTGCGAACCAAAGCCTCGAAAGACCGGTTGCAAAAATGAGATCCCCCATCACTGATGATGGCTCGGGGTGTGCCAAAACGACAAAAGATGTTTTCATGTAAAAATTTAATCACAACCTTGTGGTCATTAGTTTTAGTGGCGAAAGCTTCTACCCATTTTGAAACATAATCAACCCCTACAAGAATATATTCGAAACCAAAGGATGGTGGAAAAGGGCCCATAAAGTCAATACCCCAGACATCAAATATTTCTACAATTAAAATATGATTGAGAGGCATCATATCTCTACGGGAGATGGTACCCATCCGTTGGCACCGTTCACAAGTTTGGCAAAAGTTATGGGCATCTTTGAAAAGAGTGGGCCAATAAAATTCACTCTGTAAAACTTTTGCTGCAGTTTTTCTACCCCCAAAATGTCCCCCACAAGCTTGTGAATGGCAGAATGAAAGAATACTTTGAAATTCGCATTCGGGGACACATCGACGGATTACTTGATCGGGACAATACTTGAATAGATCGGGATCATCCCAATAATAGAACTTTACTTGTGAAAAGAATCGGTTCTTGTCTTGAGTTGACCAATCATCAGGAATTCGTCCTATGGCAAGGTAATTTACTATGTTTGCAAACCATGGCGTTTTCGTTCCTTGTACCCCAAATAATTGTTCATCTGGGAAAGCATCATGTAAGGATGAGGTATTCTTAGAGGGCTCAAGAAGAATCCTAGATAAGTGGTCTGCTACGACATTTGCAGTTCCTTTCTTGTCACGAATTTCTAGGTCAAATTCTTGTAGTAAAAGAATCCATCGAATCAGACGGGGTTTGGTGTCCTTCTTTGCAAGAAGGTGTCGAAGGGCAGCATGATCAGTGAATACGGTAACCTTGGATCCTAAAAGGTAAGATCGAAACTTGTCTAGCGCAAATACTACAGCTAGCAATTCTTTCTCAGTGGTGGTGTAGTTCAATTGTGCATCCGAGAGTGCTTTACTAGCGTAGTAGATGACATGAGGTACTTTATCTAGCCGTTGCCCTAAAACTGCCCCAATTGCATAGTCGGATGCGTCACACATTAATTCAAATAGAAGGGTCCAATTAGGGGGCCGTATGATAGGTGCAGTGGTCAATTTCGAGCGAAAATTTTCAAATGCCTCCTCGCATGCTTTATCAAAGACAAAGGGAGTGTCCTTGGCCAGAAGATTGCACAAGGGTTTGGAAATCTTACTGAAATCTTGAATGAAGCGACGGTAGAAACCAGCATGGCCAAGGAATGATCGGATTTGTTTTACAGTTTTAGGTGGAGGGAGATGGAAAATAAGATCGACTTTGGCTTTATCTACTTCAATGCCCCTCTTGGACACGACGTGTCCTAAAACTATGCCTTCTTGAACCATGAAATGGCTCTTTTCCCAACTTAATACTAGGTTGGTCTCCTTACATCTTTTCAAAACTAAGGTCAAATTGTCCAGACAATCGTCAAAAGATAGGCCAAAAACTGAGAAATCATCAATGAACACTTCTAGAAAGTTTTCCACCATATCTGAAAAAATGGCCATCATGCATCGTTGAAAAGTTGCGGGTGCATTGCATAGTCCAAAAGGCATCCTCCTATATGCAAATGTTCCAAATGGACAGGTAAAGGTGGTTTTCTCTTGATCGTCTGGGTAGACAGGTACTTGATTATATCCAGAATAACCATCTAAGAAGCAGTAGAAACCTTGACCGGCCAACCGTTCCAAAATTTGATCTATGAAAGGTAGAGGAAAATGGTCCTTCCTAGTCATTGAATTAAGTTTTCTGTAATCAATACACACGCGCCAACCCGTGGTTGTGCGTTTTTGTATCAATTCTCCTTCTGTATTTTCAACCACAGTGATACCTGATTTCTTGGGTACCACTTGCGTCGGACTCACCCACTTACTATCAGAAATTGGATAAATGATTTCGGCATCTAATAACTTCACCACTTCTTTCTTGACTACCTCCTTCATGTTAGGATTGAGTCTTCTTTGCATTTCTCGGGTGGGCTTTGCATCATCTTCGAGATGAATTCGATGCATACAAACAGAGAGGTCAACCCCTTTCAAATCGGCTACAGACCATCCTATGGCATGTTTATTTTCTTCTAGCACCCTTAAAAGTTTATCCTCCTGTTCAGTAGATAAGTTGGCTGCGATGATTACAGGGAGGCTATCTTCTGGTCCTAGAAAGGCATACTTAAGATTTATTGGAAGTGGCTTCAACTCAAGTTTAAGTGGAGAATCAATGGAAGAACAAAGTGGTGTGCTAGCAATGGGGGGAAGAGGTTCAGGTCGGTTCTTCCAAGGAAGGGAACTCATAGGAGATTGATTGTCGAGTAAGATGTTAACTTCTTCTATGGCCTCGTCTATATCAAAGTTGTCAATGTCAAAATGGGCCAAACATGCCTCTAAGGGGTCATCTGCTAAGATATAGGGAAGGGCTTCCTCTACAAGATCATCCATTTCATCAATTAGGCAACACTCGTCTTCCCTCACATGTTGGTCAGCGGCATGAAACACATTCAACTTAATTTTCATGTTCCCAAATGATATATCCATTGCCCCAGTTCTACAGTTGATACATGCATTGGCTGTAGCTAAAAAGGGACGACCAAGAATTACAGGGATTTGTTTTTTAAAGTTGGGCACATGTTCCATGTCAAGGACGACAAAATCTACTGAAAAATAGAATTTGTCTACCTTGACAAGAACATCTTCAATCATCCTCCTTGGTATCTTCACCGATCGATCAGCCAATTGTAAAGATACCGAGGTAGGTTTCAATTCACCCAACCCAAATTTTTCATAGACTGAATAGGGTAGAAGATTCACACTTGCCCCTAGATCTAAAAGTGCTCGGTCGATGGAGTTATTTCCTATGACACAAGAAATAGTGGGAGCACCAGGGTCTTTGAATTTTGGAGGGGTGTTGTGTTGGAGAATGGAACTTACCTGCTCAGTTAGGAGGACCTTTTTAGGCACATGTGTCCTAGATTTCCGCTTTTGGGTGCAAAGGTCTTTGAGAAATTTGGCATAAGAGGGAACTTGTTTGATGGCATCAAGGAGTGGGAGGTTGATTTTAACTTGTTTGAAGACCTCCATCATCTCTTCTAATGAAGTTCCCTTCTTGGCAAAGGGAGAAGGTGCATTAAGTGCTTCAGGGAATGGGGCCTTTGGAATGTGGGTTGTAGCAGATGGTGAACTAGTTGAAGAAGGTTTTGGGTTTTCATGTGATATGGTCTGTTCCTCTTCTTCACCTTCCTTATTGTTACCCTCCCCAACCTTATTATCTATTACACGTCCACTCCTAAGGGTAGTCAAAGCATTAGCTTGCTCATGATTTAGTCGAGTTTCTTGAGCCACATATTGTCCCCTAGGATTACTCATTGGTTGACTTGAAAGCTTACCTTCCTCTCGCTTGTTTAATGCATTAGCTAGTTGACCCATTTGGGATTCTAGCTTAGCAATTGATTGCGTGTGAGAGTGCAATAGTTGTGTGTTTGCCTCCAAACCTTGAAGGGCAGTCAACACCTTCTCCTCAAAGGCTGTATTTCTTTGGGTTGGAGGATGCTGAAATTGAGTTGAGGGACGGTAGAGATGAAAATTCTGAGGGTTTTGAAAATTTTGGAAGAAGGGTTGGGAGGTATTAGAAGCTTACTGCCTCCAAGAAAAATTTGGATGATTCCGCCATCCCGGATTATATGTATTGGAAAATGGATCATTACCCGGTCTGGGCTGTGTTTGGGCAGCATTGATGTGTTCTTGCCCGAGTTCGGGATATTGGGGTGCTGAGGGGCACTCATGAATAGGATGCGATGGGCTAGAACAGATTGCACACACTTGTGCTTGGGAAGAGCTAACGACATGTCCTCCTATCATTAGTTGGTCAATCTTATGGGATAATGCATCTACCTTGCTAGACAGGTCCATAGAATGACTTATTTCACAAATGGCCCCTTTTTTTTGAAAATTCGGGGGTGCTTGACGAGAACATGAAGCATGGTGGAGGGAGTTTTCATTAAGATTTTCAAATAGTTGCCATGCCTCATGCTCATTTCGAAGCATGAAAGTCCCCCCGCATGCAGCATCGATCATCTGACGGTTTCGTTCAGTCAATCCGTCATAGAAACATTGCACTAGCTGCCACTTAGGTATTTGATGATGAGGGCATTTACGGATTAGGTCCCGAAATCTCTCCTAAGTTTCATGAAATTCTTCTCCCTCAGTTTGGGAGAAGCTTGTAATGGCATGTCTAAAATGGTTCGTTCTTCCTATGAAAAAGTATTTTTTAAGGAATTCTTGTTGCATTTGATCCCAAGAACGAATCGAGTTGGCTTCTAAAGAGTTCAGCCATTGTTTGGCTCTATCTTTAAGGGAGAAAGGGAACAATCTAAGTTTCAGAGCATCATCAGTGAAGTTCTGAATCTTGACAGTGGTGCAAATCTCAAGGAATTCATCTAGGTGTTTATATGGGTCTTCATTTGTGAGCCCATAAAAAGATGGGAGCATTTGGATCACACTAGACTTTATTTCATATTGTACTGCTGCTACTTCAGGTAATCGTATGCAAGATGGGGAAGTGTAAATAGTGGGAGTAAAGTACTCCCTCAGGAGTTTGGGTTGTTCTTCAACCATCTTAAGAGGTGAGGATGATTCTAATGTTCTGATCTTAGCTCGAATGTTCCTAAGGGTTCGTTCTATTTTAGGGTCAAAAGGTAATAGGTCAAGTACTCTAGAATGACTCCCTTGCATACACTAGTACTCGATCAGTCAAGCATGCAATAAAAGAGAAAAGCATATCAATCCTAGTCTTTGTCCTAAAATCACTAGACAGCTCCTAACTGGTTTGAAGAGGGCACCTAAGCCTCCAATCCGGTCTAATGAACCAAGTTGACCAGGTAAGCTCCCAGGTAAGTGGAGGGGTCATGATGCATTCACAAAGGTCCCACTTAAAACCCACTTGCCTCGAACAGATGAACTGTCTCCCTTATAGGGACAAAGCTTGCCTAGACATCAACTAAGCCACAGAGCAAAATTGGTGCAACTTTCGGTGATCTTCGTCCTATTGAGCTCGAATGTTCCTAGGAGCCAATGTCTAATTGATTTTAATTGGAGTGACACTACGTGAGATTGAGTTCACCTAAGTTGGGCAAGAGTCCGGTGATGAAATCCGGCTCTTATCTTGTTGGGGTAATTGCCCTTACTATGTGCGGATTAATTTGTGTATGTGTATCAAGCATGCATTCACATTTTTGCTGAAATTAAAATCAAACAATCACCACAAAATTTCAAGCTAATAATTAATTTAAATAAGAAAGGTTTAGAGGTTACCAAAGAGAATTTTTTCCAGCGAATATATATTTTTTTTGGCAAACCTCTATAGCATTCTCTTTCCAGCAGTTCTTCTTTTGATCATCCCAGATTTTTCCTTCGATTCCTGATCAAATAAGATCAAAAGAAAATTTTAAAAAAAATTAGTAGAAGAGAAAAAAGAGATAAGAAAAGTAACAATAATAGAAAATAATTTTTTTATTTTATTTTAGATATATATATGTTTTTTTTAAGTTTTTTTTTTAATTAATTAATTTTTTTTAATGATAGAAAAAATAACTATGCTAGCAATCCCCGGCAACGGCGCCAAAAATTGATCGGTTCTTTTCAATTTCAAAAATAAACCACGCAATAGCATGTATCCTGTAGGATAGTGATTACGGGTGTCGGTCCACAGGGATTGGAGACAAGTTATTTTTCTTTTAAAAATAAATCAAGAAGAAGAATTTGCTAATTCGAATAAACTAAATTAAACTATGAGTGCGAATTGGAATTTATCAGAGTAAATAGATCTAGGGTTTGGAATCCACCACATAGCATTGCATCAAGGATTGTGTTCTTAATTTTTGTCTTTTGGAGAGGCATGCAATTCTGGCTACAAGCCTTTTTAAAATAAAAATATAAAGAGTGTTAGGAAGATCCATCTTCGGTGTAGCATGAAGTGTCTACCTAAGTATGCTATTCTAGGGTGCAGTACACCTCATCTTCCTAGGCATGGATCATCTTAGACTACTTTAGCAAATATGAATAATAAATAGCATGCTCAAAGTTTAAACATAGTAAAAGAATTTTTCATTGATAATAAGAATTTAAACAAGCTCCAAAAAAATTAAAAGAGTAAGAACTACAATGCCCTGATACATTGCTAGGGCTTCATCCAGCCCTAGACTAGGTGTTCAGCCGCGCATGGTGGCCGGATGTCCTTCCATCTTCAAATGAAAGCCTTCACCTCCCATTATTCCCAATATATCACAAACTATTCTCTCTCCTCCCCTCTCTCTTCTTTTTTTTTTTATTTCTTTCTCTCGGCTTTCTTCTTCTTCTTCTTCACCGAAACAGAGCCTCCCCCCTGTTTTCTTTCGAACCGAGCTCCCTCCCTCTTTTTTTTTTCGAACGCCTCAGCCCCCTCCTTTTATAGCCGTCCGGCGCACGCGGAGAGAGGGAAGAAGGGATCACGGCGGCTGATTTCGGGGCGTGGTGCCGGGATGCAGATCGCGGGAGAGCAGGAAGAGGGGCCGCGGGATCTGGTCGGTGATGGCGGAGAGAGGTGCCGACTGATGAAGTGGCGGAGGATCTGGTCGCTCCGGATGCACCACGGGCGGAAGACGGGGCGACGATGCTGGGATTTCGACGCGGCTGGGTCGCTGATCTTGGAGGAGAAGACGCCGCACGCGATTGATGGCGGAGGACCCGGGGACGACGACGACGTTGGGGCGTTCGGCTGGGACGAGCTCCTTCGATCGCGCGGGGGAGGATTGCATCGCGTGGGACTCGTGAACGGGCAGGGGGGGCGCTCTGTGAGGCGAGATCACGGGAAGAATAGATAGAGGGAGGAAGAAGATAAACAGTGAAACAATTATATATATATATATATATATTTTTATTATATTATTTCCCACTGTTCATATGAACAGTGTTTTTACGGGACACTGTTCATATGAACAGTGAATCCAGTGATTCTCCCGAAATTATTTTTATTTATTTTATTATATTAATTATCTTTTTTTTTTGTTTTCAATTTATAAATTTTATATGAAGGCTAGTAAGGAATTGGTTGGGAATTGACTTTGAGTTTGAGGTGGGTCATGATGGTTGACTTGTCCTTGAGCCTATTGTCATTTAAATTTAATTCTTGCTAAGCTGCTTCAGATCGAACTCGACCAGACAAGACTAAAAACCGGACCGTGACCTAATAAAAAGGGTTAATCAAACCTTTGCCCCATATATAATTAATTATAACTTTGGATCGAATCAGGACCAAAACCCATTTAATTATAACCTTAGCTTGATTACAACTCCATCAGGTTACCAAATCGGGTCAACACAATCTCCTCCTTATATGTTTTCATGAAAGATTACAACCATATTTTAAATTCATTTCAATGTTTATTTAATTTTATGGTAAAATATGTATTTATCAGTTTAAAAATATTGATAAGTGCTATGGAAAGATAACTAAATTATAGATTATTAAGCACTTATCAATTGGGTATCTCGATAGATCAAAGGGCTATAAGTTCTATTGTCCTAATCGTGGCACCAGAATTGTTGAGCCCATTACGGCGAAGTTTCTAGAGAATGATGTTGGTAATAATGGAAGTTCTGTGTTAAAGAAATTTTTTGCTGAAAATCGGATCAAGTTGTGGTTTTAATTTTCATTGTACAAGAAAGAGTTATTTCTCAGCCGATTGCAATAGTTAATGAAGAATCTGGGCATCAAGAAGAGCCTCACATTCCTCCTCCAACAGCGGTTGAGTCAGTTTTTGAACCACATATTAGGATATCTGTGGAGTGATTGATTATAACCCTATTTGATTTTGATGAGAACAAAGCCATTGAGTATATTTTATGTTATACTAATGAATTCAATCCAGCATATCAGGCAAAATTTGTAAGAATCCTCTTTTGAGTGCAAGTGGAAATCAGCTTAAGTCAAGGGCTGAACCTCGAGTCGACTCCGAAGGATTTCGAGTCGACTCCAAGTGTTTCAGATGTTCTGGCACAGGCTCGAGACGACTCCGGCACACTGCGAGTCGACTCCGACTGAGAACAGACAGCAGGACAGAAAGATGAATTTCAGACCCTGTCACCGAGTCGACTCCTGAAGAATTCGAGTCGACTCCGATGCTTGCCGAGTCGACCCCCGATAGTTCCGAGTTGACTCCAAGGAGTAATAGACAGAAAGACAGAGAAGTTGTTTTTGGACTTTGAGAGCCGAGTCAACTCCAAAAGAACTCGAGTCGACTCCAACGGTTGGCGAGCCGGCTCCAAAAAGCTAGAGTCGACTCTCAGAGGAATGCAAGACTAAAAGTCAGAGAGCCAACTTCGGTGTCTGAGAGCCGAGTCGACTCCAGCAAAGTCCGAGTCGACTCCGAGGCAGTTCAACTCCAAAGACAGAAGACCAGTTTTTCAGGCTCTGAGAGCCGAGTCGACTCCTGCAAATTCCGAGTCGACTCCGTGGCAGTTCAACTCCAAAGACAGAAGACCAGTTTTCAGGCTCTGAGAGTCGAGTCGACTCGAGAAAGTAAACCCGAAAGAAAGATCTTTGGATCCCTGAAAACGAGTCGTCTCCAGAAGGCAGAGTCGTCTCCGGATATTGGCGAGTCGACTCCAAGTTTGGCCGAGTCGACTCCAGAACGGGACAACACTTTAATTCAAATCCTGAACAGTGGGCGAGTCGTCTCCAGTAAAGCATGAGTCGACTCCAGCAACAGCCGAGTCGACTCCAGATCGAGCGAGTCGACTCCGATCCCAACGGACACTGTGTCAGGAGATGCAGATTGTGCAGAACGGCCCTAAAAGTGAGTCTAACGGCTAGTTTTCTATGGGGATTGCTTAAATAGCCGGATTGAACAGTAATAGAGACGAAGGGAGAGACTCCATTCAAAGAAAAAGAGATTTCCACCTACCAAAGCTTCAAAAGAGTAACTACAAGAGAAAGAAGGAAGAAGTGCATTGAAGTCCATCCTCCAAACGTTTCCCTCGCATTCAAAGCTCCCCTTCTGACAGCAAATCTTCAGCACATTCAAGAGGAGTTGCAGAGTTTGAGAAGCCCCTTTCTCTATATCCAAAAATCTGTTTGAGGGCTTCTAACTCTTCTTTGTTCATATTGTTTATATACGCTTTTCAAGAAGCTATCCTTGTACTCTTTTCAAACTGCTTTTCTTACTTGATTCAATCAGGGGATTGAATCAAGGGTGTTAAGGTTGGTTGGTGAGCCGAGGGTAAAACCAACGTGTAAGGGTTCGATTGTGATCCCGAAAAAACAATCGGGTGGTTCTAGTCAGTGAGCCTGTGAAAACCGACCGAGTTCGTTGTGATCTATGTAAAACAACAAGTTGGGTTATGAGCTTGTAAAACAACCGGCTGTAATCCGAGGGATTATAGTGAACTCCTAAGTGAAGCTTGGGGAGTGGACGTAGGAGCAAGGGTTAGCTCTGAACTACTATAAAATCTCTTGTGTTTGTGATTGTTTCATTGTCTCTTCCATTCCCTTCATTCACTGCATATAGTAAACTAATTAATCCACTTGCAATAAGTTTTAATTAGTTACTCACAAAGTTTTTTAATTGCAATAATTACTTAAAACCCAATTCACCCCCCCTCTTGGGTTGTCTTTTTGGGCAACAAGTGGTATCAGAGCGGAAACTCTTCTATCAAAAGAGTAAAAGATCAAAATGACAACCCCATTTGGATCTTCTCATATTGAGGGGCAATCCACCCATAGACCTCCATTCTTTAATGGAACCGACTACTCCTATTGGAAGACTAGGATGAGGATATTTATCCAAACTCAAGACTATGAGATTTGGAGCACTATAGTTAATGGATCATACATTCCATCAATTTTTGTAGAGGGTGTTACTATACCCAAACTTGAAAAAGATTGGGATGACAATGATATTAGGAAGGCACAACTAAATGCCAAAGCAATGAATGTGCTTTATTGTGCCTTAGACCGTAATGAATTCAATAGAGTCTCAACTTGCAATTCTGCAAAAGAGATATGGGATAGGCTTGAAGTGACCCACGAGGGCACGAATCAAGTAAAAGAATCTAAAATAAACATACTAGTTCATAAATATGAACTATTTAAGATGGAATCTAATGAAACTATCACTTGCATGTTTACTAGATTTACTGATATTGTCAATGGCCTAAAAAGCCTTGGCAAAAATTATACTAACAGTGACCTTGTCAGAAAGATTCTTCGATGTTTGCCAAGATCATGGGAGGCCAAGGTAACGGCAATCCAAGAAGCCAAGAACTTGAACAAGCTTCTATTTGAGGAGCTTCTTGGATTCCTAATGACGCACGAGCTCACAATGAAACAACACAGCAAAGAAGAATCCTCTCATAAGAAAAAGGTAATAGCTCTCAAATCTACTTCTTCTAACAAGGATTTATCTTGCAGTAGCAGCAGTGAAGAAGAAGATAATGAGGAAGATGATGATGAGGCTCTTCTCGTGCGAAAATTCAGAAAATTCATCAATCGAAAGAAGTCCTTTCATCAGAGGAGAGGTCCCTCAAGTTCCTACTACAAGAGGTCCCTCAAGTTCCTACTACAAGGATAAAGGTAAGGAAAGAGAAAATGAAGAAATCGGATGCTATGAATGCAAGAAGCCGGGACATTTCAGAGTCGACTGTCCCTTGCTCAAGAAGGCCAGCAAATATAAGAAAAAGAAAGTCCTCGTCTCCACCTTAACGGATTCCGATTCATCATCATCATCATCGGATGAGGAACAAGAGAAAAAGGCTAACTTCTGTTTTATGGCGAATGAAAATGAGGTAACATCTGAAACGCATTTAGATTTTACCTTTGATGAATTGTATGATGCGTTTAATAAATTAATGGATGAATATAAGACAATAAATCTTAAGAATAAAGAGCTAAAACTAACCAATCAATCTCACTTCCATAAATACGATAAATTAATTAAGGATAAGGATTTTATCATTAAAAAAAATTTAGAACTTAAAACAAGCAAGCAAATGTTAATTCAAAAAACTAATACCTTAATTAAAGATAACGAAAAACTAACCAAGAAAATTTCAGAACTTAAAAATGTTAAACAAACTATAAGAGATAATCTCACAAAAGACTTAAACATAATAAAAACAGAAAAACAAAAGTTAGCACAAGAACTTGAAAAATACAAACCTTTTGTAGAAAAGTTTATATATAGTTTTGAAAAATTGGAAATGATACTTAATAATCAACGAGCTGTGTTTAATAGAGCTGGTTTAGGGTATAAACCTAAGAATAAGCAAAAGCTCCTTAGTAATTTTTTTGTGAAAGCAGTGGAAAGCAAAATTAAGAATATAACCTATTTTTGCTGTAGAAAAATAGGACATAAAGCTAATGTGTGTGACCATAGAAAAGAAAAAGCTAAAAGAAAAATTAAAAAGGTTTGGGTTCCAAAAGGAACCAACATTACTAACCATGAAGGACCCAAGAAAACTTGGGTACCTAAAATTGTATGATTTCCTTGTGTAGGAGTATCTTGCAGCCAAGGTCGACAAAAACTGTTGGTACTTGGATAGTGACTGCTCAAGACACATGACGGGTGACAAAGAGCAATTCTTCACCCTTGAGCCTAAAAAGGAAGGTGCAGTGACATTTGGAGACAATAACCAAGGTCACATCGTTGGTATAGGTAAAGTATAAATCACCTCCTCAACCTTTATTGATAATGTACGATTTGTAGATGGTCTTAAGCATAATTTACTTAGCATAAGTCAATTATGTGATAGGGGTTTTGATGTTCTGTTTAAGCCAACCCTATGCATCATAACCAACTCAATTGACAATAGCTTAGTATTCAAAGGAATAAGACGTGAAAATGTGTACGTAGTAGATCTTGAAGATCTTGCCAAAAATAACTCTTGCTTAGTAGCTAGTGATACTAAGGCTAATGATATAAGTTGGCTATGGCACCGTAAGTTAGGTCATGCAAGTATGGATACAATATCAAAACTAGTTAAAAGAGATTCTGTAATAGGTTTGCCAAAACTAAAATTTGAGAAAAATAAAATTTGTGAAGCGTGTCAATATGGCAAACAATCTAGGAGCTCTTTTAAATCCATAAATTGTGTCACTACTACTAGACCCCTTGAACTACTACACATGGATCTATTTGGACCAACTAGAACTACAAGTCTTGGTGGAAACAAGTATGGCCTTGTTATTGTAGATGATTTTTCTAGATACACATGGGTCATGTTCTTAGCTCATAAAGATGAAGCATTTTCTGTGTTTAAGAAATTTCATAAGGAAGTTACTAATTCAAGAAATGCTTCAGTTATAGCTATTAGGAGTGATCATGGAACGGAATTTGAAAATCATCTATTTGACAAATTTTGTAGTAAAAAGGGGATAACTCATAATTTCTCTACACCTAGGACACCACAACAAAATGGAGTTGTAAAAAGAAAGAATAGAACTCTAGAAGAAATGGCTAGAACCATACTGTGTGAAAGTAATCTCCCTAAGTACTTTTGGGAAGAAGCCATTAATACATCATGTCATGTAATAAATAGAGTTTTATTGAGACCCATTATAAAGAAAATACCTTATGAACTTTGGAGAAATAGAAAGCCTAAAGTAAACTATTTTCATATTTTTGGATGTAGGTGTTTCATTCATAATAACAGCAAAGATAACCTGGGTAAATTTGATTCTAAATCTGATAAAGGTATCTTTTTGGGATATTCTACATCAAGTAAAGCTTATAGAGTCTTTAACAAAAGAACCCTTGTTATTGAAGAGTCTATACATGTTGTTTTTGATGATACTAATAATATCTCATCTAGCAAGAAAGTAGTTTTTGATGATGATGCAGAAATTCTTGAAGGAAAAATTGATGAAATGACATTACAAGAAGATGAACCAAAGCAAATTGGAGAAGCATCAACAAGCCAAGAGGTAATTGTTGATCATGGGCTGACTAAGGCTTGGAGGTATGCTCATAGTCATCCTAAGGAATTAATTTTAGATGATCCCTCTCAACCTGTTAGAACTAGAGCATCACTTAGGAACTTAAATAATCATCTAGCATTTGTCTCACACCTTGAACCTAAAAACATAGAAGAAGCTGAAAATGATGTTAATTGGATAAATGCAATGCAAGAAGAGCTAAACCAATTCACTAGAAACAAGGTATGGAACCTAGTTGAACGGCCCACTGAATACTCAATAATAGGAACTAAATGGATATATAAAAATAAACTTGATGAAAATGGAATCGTGATTAGGAACAAGGCTAGACTAGTAGCAAAGGGCTATAATCAAGAAGAAGGTATAGACTTTGATGAAACTTTTGCTCCTGTAGCTAGACTTGAAGCAATTAGATTGTTTCTAGTATTTGCATGCTTTAAAGATTTCAAATTGTTTCAAATGGATGTAAGAGTGCCTTTTTAAATGGATATATTAATGAGGAGGTGTATGTAGAACAATCTCCTGGTTTTGAAAATCATCAATACCCTAATCATGTGTATAAACTAAACAGAGCACTTTATGATTTGAAACAAGCTCCTAGAGCATGGTATGAAAGACTTAGCAAATTTCTATTAGACCATAAATTCTCTAGAGAAAATGTTGATACAACGCTGTTTTTAAAGAAGAAAAACAAAGAAATGTTAGTAGTGCAGATTTATGTAGATGATATTATTTTCGGTGCTACTAACAATCACCTCTGCGAAGAGTTTGCTGACTTAATGCAGAGTGAATTTGAAATGAGCATGATGGGAGAGCTGAACTATTTTCTCGGGCTCCAAATCAAACAATTTGAAGAGGGGATCTTCATCAATCAAACTAAATACATCAAGGAGATGCTTATGAAGTTTGATATGGAATGAAACAAGTCAATCAGCACACCCATGAGTTCATCATGCAAACTGGACAAAGATAAATCAGGTAAATCAGTAGATCAAAAGATGTATAGAGGTATGATAGGATCCTTATTATATCTTACTGCAAGTAGACCTGATATCATGTTTAGTGTATGCATGTGTGCTAGATATCAATCTAATCCTAAGGAATCACACTTAATTGCTGTTAAGAGAATCTTTAAATACCTAATAGGAACAAAAACCATAGGGTTATGGTATTCTAAAGATTCGAGCATAAACTTAATAGGGTACACTGATTCAGACTTCGCTGGTTGCAAACTTGATAGAAAAAGCACCAGTGGGTCATGTCAATTCTTAGAAGAAAACTTAATCTCTTGGTTTAGTAAGAAACAAAACTCGGTTGCACTATCTATGGCTGAAGCCGAATATGTTGCTGCCGGGAGTTGTTGTGCACAAATCTTGTGGATTAAACAACAACTTGAAGATTATGGCATTAAACAAGATAAAATTTTCATTAACTATGATAATACAAGTGCCATCAATCTAACTAAAAATCCAATTCAGCATTCAAGAACTAAACACATTGAGATAAGACATCACTTCATAAGAGATCATGTACTGAATGATGATGTGACACTTCGATTTGTTTGTATTGATGATCAACTTGCTGATATCTTCACAAAACCTTTGAGTGAAGATCGATTTTGCATACTTAGAAGAGGGTTAGGAGTGATTGATCCATTCTAGTGATACTCTCCTCTAGTTCATTGATGTAGAGGATTAGTTCATGTTGGACATATGATTTCTTGTCTGTGATCATCGAATTAGTTCTTAAATCCTGGATAAGTCCATAACTCTCTCTTGTGGCACGAAAATAACAAGATTTTTGGGTGTGTGCCAGAGTTCGAGTCGACTCGGATACATTTTAAAGTCGGCTCATGGGGGAGTCGACTCGTGCATATTTGGGAGTCGACTCGAGGTAGAGTCGACTCGCGACTTACTGGAGTCGACTCGAGGTCAGGAATCCAATTTTTTAACCCTAATCGAAACGTTCAATCCTCACTTCTATTCACAGCCGACACTGTTCCAAAACCCTAGAGCCGTCTCCGACCTCGTCTCCGACCCATTCTAGGTCTTCTGCATCGAGTTTTTCCTCCATTTTTCTAGTCCTTCTCCCGTGTTTAGGTCAAAAATACCTAGGAAAGCAGTTGTCCCAAGCCGGAAGATACCTCTCTCTGCGAGCGGGGCCGAGCGACGGTCAAAGGCTCGGAACGAACCCGCGAGGCCACCACCTCTGGTTTCTTTCCCGCCTAGGCCGGTTCCCTCGCGTCCGTGCGCCGGGAGGGCAGTCTCCACCGGGAGGAAAGTCAACTTTGACTTCTTCTCCCGGGAAGGATTCACCCTAGGGCATCGTCTCAGGGTACAAGGGCTAGAGTTTTTCTGTTCCTTAGACCTCCCAACTTACCCGGGGTTAGTTAGGAAATTTTATGGGACTGTAGCCCGAGGTAGTGGTGGTATCCAGGGAACCGTAGCGGGTATCCCTGTATTCATCTCGGAGGACTCCATTGCTCAATTCCTCCATCTTTTCCGAGAAGGGATCTCTCCCAGTCACCCCCTTGATAGGACTGAGGCCCTTACGGCAGTATTAGGGAGTCCTCCACAGTCCCCCATAGAGGAGGTGTTCGCAAATCAGCTGTCGGCTGAAATGCGGCTTCTCCTTAGTGTCATCTCTAGGACTCTCTTCCCAAAGACTGGCAGGTTTGACTTTATCTTTGAGAGGGACCTAGCCCTGATGTACCATATACTCCAGGACACTCCTATCAACTTTCCTAAACTTATCTACAAATATATCTGTGAATCTCTAGATAAGCCGAGGTTGAGTCTCCCTTACGGTATGCTTTTCACTCTCATCTTTAGGGAGTTAGATGTACCTATTCCTGAGGGGGAACCCTCTCGCTCACTGCGTCACACAGATCACATGGGTGAGGGGACTCTCCATCGGATGGGATTTCATAGAGTTGAGGGAGTCTGGGTACGGAGACCATCCACTTCATATGACCCAACCACTCATCACTCTCTTGCCTCTGACCATGACCAGGACCACTATACAGATCTTCCCACCCATCCTTCTACCTCTGGTCCTACACATACAGAGCCCTCCACCTCTACTGCCCATCTTCTCAGCAGCAGCCACTGGAGGTCCGGATATCTTCTGAGCAGCTCCGAGAGTTGCGGCAGGAGATAGTGAGGGATCTGAGAGATGATCTGCTGAGGGAGCTCCGAGGTCCTCAGAGTGCTCCCTCCACCGAGCTAGTTCCCTCCTTAGCAGCCGTGACAGAGATGGTTGCAAATCTGAAGGAGGAGATATTCAACATTCGAAGCCTAGTTCAAGGTCAATACTGAAACATAAGTGACGTCAAGGATGACACAAGGGAGATGCGAGATAGCAACAGACATGAGCTAGGCAACCAGAGTCAGGGTGCAGAGAGACTAGCCAATGTACTGATCTTCAAACTTGACACCCTCCAGGAGAGTGTAAACAACATTTCTTCGATTCAGTTTAGAACCACCTCGAAGATTCTCGAACAACTGGAGAACATCAATGAGGGGTTAAGCATGGTCATCAAACACACTAGACTGAGCAAGGGAGCCACATCCTCCCCCACAAAGAAACCCTAGTATTTTTGTTCTTTTTACTTTATGATGTACAGTCCCTTGAGGACTTCTTTTGATATGTAATTACAATTGTACTCAAATTAGCATCAATACAATGAGTAGACACCTTCTTACAAAACTGTGCAATACTTTTCTGTGTTCTGCGCTTCTTTTTGCTATGATGACAAAAAGGGGGAGAAAATGATATGAATTTGTGATGTTTTGAAATGTAAAGAAAGAAAATCCTTAAAGTAAAACGTAATTTGTTCTAAGTGGATTCGATACCTCGAGGCTCATTATCTCTCTGTTGGGGCTCCTAAAGGAGTAATCTCCAAAATCTATTCAAGAAATATTCGGAGATTAATTGAATCATACTCAAGAACAAATTGTCAGACTTTTCCTCTAAAACTAAAAATTTAAGCTCAAAAGCTTCAAGACATTAAAAGAACATTCAGAGAATCTAAACAAAATTGAATGCATATGTTGAGGGGGAGAATCTGAAATCTTAAGAAAGCAAAATCATTAACTACATATAAGCCAAACAATTGATTGCATGATATGAAGGCTTATATAATTCCAAATGAAAGAGGGAGCTTTAATTTCAGGATTTACTGATCCATACCTTTCAATTCTGGATAGATTAAAATAACCAGACATTTGAATTCATTTCAAAACTTTTACTGAATGACTGAGCAATTCACTTCAAAAATATTCAATATTTTGTCATCATCAAAAAGGGGGAGATTGTGGAGTGATTGATTATAACCCTATTTGATTTTGATGAGCACAAAGCCATTGAGTATATTTTATGTTATACTAATGAATTCAATCCAGCATATCAGGCAAAATTTATAAGAATCCTCTTTTGAGTGCAAGTGGAAATCAGCTTAAGTCAAGGGCTGAACCTCGAGTCGACTCCGGAGGATTTCGAGTCGACTCCAAGTGTTTCAGATGTTTTGGCACAGGCTCGAGACGACTCCGGCACACTGCGAGTCGACTCCAACTGAGAACAGACAGCAGGACAGAAAGATGAATCTCAGACCCTGTCACCGAGTCGACTCCTGAAGAATTCGAGTCGACTCGGATGCTTGCCGAGTCGACCCCCGATAGTTCCGAGTTGACTCCAAGGAGTAATAGACAGAAAGAGAAAGAAGTTGTTTTTGGACTCTAAGAGCCGAGTCGACTCCAAAAGAACTCGAGTCGACTCCAACGGTTGGCGAGTTGGCTCCAAAAAGCAAGAGTCGACTCTCAGAGGAATGCAAGACTAAAAGTCAGAGAGCCAACTTCGGTGTCTGAGAGCCGAGTCAACTCCAGCAAAGTCCGAGTCGACTCCGAGGCAGTTCAACTCCAAAGACAGAAGACCAGTTTTTTAGGCTCTGAGAGCCGAGTCGACTCCTGCAAAGTCTGAGTCGACTCCGAGGCAGTTCAACTCCAAAGACAGAAGACCAGTTTTCAGGCTTTGAGAGCCGAGTCGACTCCAAGAGAATCCGAGTCGACTTGAGGAAGTAAACCCGAAAGAAAGATCTTTGGATCCCTAAAAACGAGTCGTCTCCAGAAGGCAGAGTCGTCTCCAGATATTCGCGAGTCGACTCCAAGTTTGGCCGAGTCGACTCCAGAACGGGACAGCACTTTAATTCAAATTCTGAACAGTGGGCGAGTCGTCTCCAGTAAAGCATGAGTCGACTCCAGCAACAGCCGAGTCGACTCCAGATCGAGCGAGTCGACTCCGATCCCAACGGACACTGTGTCAGGAAATGCAGATTGTGCAGAAGGGCCCTAAAAGTGAGTCTAACGGCTAGTTTTCTATGGGGATTGCTTAAATAGCCGGATTGAACAGTAATAGAGACGAAGGAAGAGACTCCATTCAAAGAAAAAGATATTTCCACCTACCAAAGCTTCAAAAGAGTAACTACAAGAGAAAGAAGGAAGAAATGCATTGAAGTCCATCCTCCAAACGTCTCCCTCGCATTCAAAGCTCCCCTTCTGACAGCAAATCTTCAACACATTCAAGAGGAGTTGCAGAGTTTGAGAAGCCCCTTTCTCCACATCCAAAAATATGTTTGAGGGCTTCTAGCTCTTCTTTGTTCATATTGTTTATATACGCTTTTCAAGAAGCTATCCTTGTACTCTTTTCAAACTGCTTTTCTTACTTGATTCAATCAGGGGATCGAATCAAGGGTGTTAAGGTTGGTTGGTGAGCCGAGGGTAAAACCAACATGTAAGGGTTCGATTGTGATCCCGAAAAAACAATCGGGTGGTTCTAGTCGGTGAGCCTGTGAAAACTGACCGAGTTCGTTGTGATCTCGTAAAACAACAAGTTGGGTTGTGAGCTTGTAAAACAACCGGCTGTAATCCGAGGGATTATAGTGAACTCCCAAGTGAAGCTTGGGGAGTGGATGTAGGAGCAAGGGTTAGCTCCGAACCACTATAAAATCTCTTGTGTTTGTGATTGTTTCATTGTCTCTTCCATTCCCTTCATTCATTGCATATAGTAAACTAATTAATCCACTTGCAATAAGTTTTAATTAGTTACTCACAAAGTTTTTTAATTGCAATAATTACTTAAAACCCAAGTCACCCCCCCTCTTGGGTTGTCTTTTTGGGCAACAATATCACAAAGGGAAAGAAGGTCTGCATTGTTTAATGACTATATTGTCTACTTACTAGAGTGATTTTAATATTGGGCATAATATTGATCCCATCTCTTTTAATGAAGCATTAATAAGACCTGACTTAGATAAATGGCTGAATGCCATGGAAGATGAAATACTTTCTATGAAGAAAAATAGAGTTTGGAAACTTATTGAACTTCCACCATATATTAAGGCCATAGGTTGCAAATGAGTTTACAAAACCAAGTTAGACTCAAAAGGGGATGTTGAACGATAAAAGACTAGACTGGTTGCTAAAGGTTTCGCTCAGCGAGAGGGCATCGACTATAATGAGACTTTTTTACCGGTTTCATCCAAGGATTCTTTTAGAATTATCATGGCACTTGCAGCACGCTATTATTTGGAGCTTCATCAAATATATGTTAAGATAGTATTTTTAAATTGAGATCTCTGTGAAGAAGTTTACATGAGGCAATCTGAAGGTTTTGTCATAAAGAAAAAGAAAAATTTGGTGTGTAAGTTGAACAAATCCACATATGGGCTCAAGCAAGCATTCCAACAATGATATTTGAAATTAGATGAAGTTGTGACTTCCCGTAGTTTTGTTGAAAATATAGTGGACATTTGCATTTATCTTAAGATTAGTGGGAGAAAATTTATTTTTCTTGTTTTGTATGTTGATGATATTTTACCTGCCAGCAGTGACTTGAGGTTACTTCATTAGACAAAGAAAATGTTATCTGCTAATTTTGAAATGAAAGATCTTGGGAAAGCTTCTTTTGTACTTGGTATTGAGATACAACACGATAGAGGCCGTGGCTTGTTTGGATTTTCTCAGAAAACATATTAACGACACGTCCTAGAGAGGTTCAATATGCAAAACTGTGCATTTAGTGATGTACCTATTGTAAAAGGGGATAAGTTTAGCAAAGCCCAGTGTCCAAGAAATGAACTTGAAAGGGAATTTTTGAAGAACATACCCTATGCAAGTGTTATAAGGAGCCTGATGTATACTCAAGTTTGCACTAAAGCAGACAAAGCCTATGCAGTCAGTGTTCTTAGTAGATTTCAGTCGAATTCAGGACAAGAGCATTAAAAAGCAGCTAAAAAAGTAATGAGATATTTGAAGAAGACTGAAGGTTATATGCTTACTTTTCAGTGTACAGATCATCTTAAGGTGGTAGGCTACCCAGATTCTAATTTTGCAAAATGTCAAGATGATCTGAAGTCAACTTCAAGTTATATTTTTTATGATGGCTATGTTAGGTTTCCCAGTGCCTTAGGGCGTAGCGGAAGATACGGGATTATAAAATTTTCTTATAAAACCCATTATATGAAACCCTAATAAGCCAAGATCACCTTAATAATATAACCAAATAATTTAGAAAATATAATCTTAGTATAGAAGAATACCTATCACGCTATATCCAATATGTCTGAAGATGTCCTAAGGTGACCAAATGTTCACCCTCCGATGTTGATCCACACAGGAATGGGTTCAAGACTCTAGCTCCACCAAAACTTGATTATAGTTGTTCAAGCCTTCTAAAGAATTTAATTGGCTGATTTTCCTTCACTTCCTTCTTCCTTCTACCTCTAAAACATTCACTAGCCTTTTTGTCCGAAAGAAGACCCTCTTGTCTTAGGTTAGGACAAAAGAGAGAGGCTTGTAAGAAAGAAGGGATAAGGGAGAGAGAAAGAGAGGCTTTTTCTTGGATGATCTTTAGAACCCCAGGGTGCCTCCTTATTTATAAGAGATGGAGGGATGCATCGATGCATCCCATCCACACACCTCATCATGATGAGGCATGTGCTAAGAGAGGCATCCCATCATGATGGGGTGCTAAGGAGAAGGGTGTATCAACTTCTTTCTCACGTCTTCCTCTTAAATCCTGATGATCCAAGAGCCCAAATGCAGTGAACCAAAGCCAATGGTCCAGATCTAGGCGCCATCTAATGGTCCAGATCAAGGCATCATCATCCAGGGTGTCATCCAATGGTCCAGAAGTAAGATGCCATCACCGATGGTCCAGATTCAGGCACTGAGCAACGGTCCAGATCTTTCATCCAGAGAGCCATCTAGTGGTACAGATTCAGGCACTGAGCAACGATCCAGATCTTTCATCCAAAGAGCCATCCAGTGGTCCAGATTCAGGCGCTGACCAATGGTCCAAATCTTTCATCCAGAGAGCCATCCAGTGGTCTAGAATAAGGCGCCAACCAGTGGACCAGATCCTTCATCCAGAAAGCCATCCAATGGTCCAGATGAAGGCGCCAACCAGTGGACCAGATCCTTCATCTAGGAAGCCATCCAATGGTCTAGATGAAGGCGCCAACCAGTGGACCAGATCCTTCATCCAGGGAGCGATCCAATGGTCCAGAAGTGAAGGCCCTATCAAACCCAATCCAATTGGGTTTAACCAACTTAAAGAAAACATTAAACCTAATCAAATCAGGTCTAATTAAAGCCAAATGGGTTCCAACTCTTGGCTAACCTATATTAGGTCATGATCTAATCATATTAGATCAACCTAATCTAAAAATCAGATTCGAATTTAATTTGAATCAGGAGCTAGGATTTGCAACACGTGCTAGCATGTTCATCTTGCAAACATGATCTAATCCAATTAGACCCTTGATCAATTCCCTTGTGTGTGACCCATTGGGTTCCTTATCTTAGCCAGCAGTAGGTGCAGGTGCAAGTTGACCTAACCTGATTAGAATACCTCTAATCCAATTTAGGTTTCATTTAGTGTTAAACCTGACTTAGCAATCAGAACCTTTCTGATGCTTTGATCTAATCAAACTCTTTGATCCCAACCCACGGGACAAGATTGACATCTAGCAACGTATCATGTCTACCCAGAAGATGAGGAATGTATTGGACAAATCCAAACATACCCTTCAGTGGTAAGTTACCGTGCAATTCAATCCCTCAGTCATACTACATCCTGAATAAGTGCATGAGTATGGATCAATATCAAACTCAATCACTTATTCATGTCTCTCTCAATCTTTTATATGATAATTCAAACAATGAAACGTTAGAAACTCTTTCTAATATTCATTTTGCTTTGATCAAAGGTTTCTTGAATCATCATAAGATTAGAGTAAGTAGGATGTTACCTTCTCTTACTAGAAGTAATTGATTCCTTATTGACCTACTCACAACCTTCGTACAAAATCCATCATATCCAGAATACCCCGTACACAACGCAATGTCGTGAATGAGGGTAAACCAAAACATAGGTTCAAGTGCACAAGGTACCATGGTGATCTCAGGTCTAAGGATCACTTGCACAACTTCCACTATGAGAACCATCTTTTGACAATTAAGTAAGAATCCATAAGATGTTCTCATGGCTGGTCATTTCAGTGAACTTATTCCTCTAATGAGCACCCACATCTTTGTATTAGTGTCTCACACAAGTGATTGTGAGATCAATCACCCTCTATATTGAGCATACATAAGATGTGCCAGTCTTTCCAGTAATATTGATCCCCGACTCAATATACCAATTTGACTGGAAATATTCTAAATTAGGATTTTAGGATTTTAGGTCTCACTGGTATGATCTCATCATAACCCTAAAACCAATGTCCTAATTTATGGGGTTCATCATCCAATAATAAAACAGATAAGCAGCAAATGATGAAACACAATGCCTTTATTGATATATATCAAGTGTCAAAGTACATGATTTGGAGGATTACAAAGAGAAACCTATCAAATGATTGGCTTATAGGGCATCTACTCTTTCAATCTCCCACTTGCACTAAAGCCAATCGCCCTTATATTTTAACCCTATACAATCGAGGTGACGATTGAATTGCTGCTGTGGTAGAGCTTTAATAAATTGGTCTGCTATATTTTTCTTTGTGTCTACTCGTTCAATCTTGACATCTTGTCTTTCGATTATCTCTCGAACAAGGTGGAACCGTCTCAAAATGTGTTTGGATCTATGATGAGACCTTGGTTCCTTAGCCTGTGCAACAGCTCCAGTGTTATCACAATAAACTGGGGCTGGTCCGGCAATCTCAGGAACTACACCCAGCTCTGTGATGAACTTCTTCATCCAGACTGCTTCCTTAGCAGCTTTACTAACAGCTATGTATTCTGCCTCAGTAGTTGAGTCAGCTACAGTTTGCTGTTTGGAACTCTTCCAACTCACAGCTCCACCATTCAAAGTGGAGATATATCCAGAGATTGACTTGCTATCATCTGGATCAGATTGAAAGCTAGAATCTGAATAGTCTTCTAGTTTCAGTTTTGATCCTCCATAAATCAAAAAAACATCTCTAGTTCTTCTCAAGTATTTGAGAATGCTTTTCACAATTTTCCAATGATCCTCCCCGGGATCTGCCTGAAATTTACTTACCATACCCAAGGCATAAGCTACATCAGGCCTGGTACATAACATAGCATACATGATCAACCCTACTGCCAAAGCATAGGGAATAGAACTCATTCTATTTCTCTCTTCAGATGTCTTAGGAGACATCTTCGTAGAGAGTTGTATGCCATATCCTATGAGTAAGAAACCTTTCTTACTTCCATCCATGCTGAACCTCTTCAGCACATTATCTATGTACCTTAGACATGGGCATCGGGCCGTGCCGGGCCAGCCCGGCCCAGGCCCACCGGGCCACCAAATAAACGGGCCGTGCCGGGCACGGCCCGCTTAGCCTAAAACCTAAGCCCGGCCCGGCCCTAGGCCCGTGGGGTGGCGGGCCGTGCCCGGCATGGCACGAGATGGGCTGCCAGACGGGCCGTGCCAGGCACGGCCCGTAACGGTTCCAAATGGGCCGTGCCTGGCACAGCCCGTCTGGCAGGGGGAAGAAAATAGCCATTTCCAAATGGCTATTTTTTGGTTTTTTTCCAAAAACCCCTCCCAACAGTCCAAAAACGGCTAATTTGAGGGGTATTCTGGGGAAAAAATATTTGGAGTCCTATAAATACCCCTTTCCTCCCTCATTCTCACCACACCAAACTAACTATTCTCTCCTTCTCTACTACTACTATTTCTCTCTTCTAAAATGCTCTTCTAGCAATTTAATTTTTAGTTTGCATTTAGCAAGTGTTCAAGTGCTACACAAGAGGAGGTTCTTGTTGAAAAGAGAAGGTCACTCCTGTTGAGAGTGGTGCAAAAATAAAATTGTTCTCCCAAGTGCAGGAGAATCACACAAGTAGTATAACTCGGAAGTCCGAGGTCGATTCCTCAGGGAACAATCTATGGATTATTAGCTTAATTTCAGATTAATTGATTCAATAAACTTGGTCTAGCCGGAACATAAGGCACTTAGATGATCTAGCCGGGATATTCAATCTAGCCGGAACATAAGGCACTTAGCTTAATTTCAGATTAATAGGTCAACCAAGGTCGGAACATAAGGCACTTAGATGATCTAGCCGGGATATTCAATCTCCATCTTTATGTGAAAACCAAATCAAGAACCTTATAGTACGGACAAGGATACTCGTACTTCTTTTACAGATATGGCTTAATAAAAATGCATTAAACAAATGTGAACTCCTGAGGCCTTCCTATAATCATTAAATACATATGCGGGGATCTAATAATAGGTCTCTGATCAGTCATAGTACGCATATATTCCTTGCCTTAATAGTTGCACAAACTCAATATGAAAATACATGTGCATTTGCTTAGAAAAGAATGCAATTTTTTTTTTTCTTTCAAAATACTTCCCTCCCCCCAACTTAAACATTGCATTGTCCTCAATGTAATAGATACAAGAAAGCTATAATGAAAGATAGTAGAGAAAATAATATTGAAGAGAAGAAGAAGACCTTGAGCTGTTGATATCCAGAAAATAAAACCTACAAAACTAGAAAAATAATCCTAACTAATATACACATACCTTTGCCTTCATGCTCAGTCATAAGAAGGCTTCCCCAAGGAAAAGGAGTCCTCTTCATCTGCAAAATTCTCAAGAAAAGGTTTTAACCTATGTCCATTTACCTTAAAAATTCTACCATCCCGTGGATTCTCAATCTCAACCGCCCCATGTGGAAAAACAGTTTTTATAATATAAGGACCTGTCCATCTCGATCGCAACTTACCAGGAAACAGATGTAAGCGGGAATCATATAAAAAAACTTTTTGCAATGGTTCAAAAGATTTTTTTAAAATTAATTTATCATGTAAAATCTTCATTCGTTCTTTGCAAATTTTAGCATTGTCATAAGCATCTCTGCGAATCTCATTAAGCTCGTTTAATTGCAATTTTCTAGCTAGACCAGCATCTTGTAAATCAAAATTCAATTTTCTAATTGTCCAATACGATTTATGTTCTATTTCTACAGGCAGATGATACGCTTTTCCATAGACTAGCCGGTAGGGAGACATGCTAAGAATGGTTTTGTATGCAGTACGATAGGCCCATAATGCATCTGATAGTTTCAAGGACCAATCTTTTCGTGATGGGTTCACCGTTTTCTCTAAAATACGCTTGATCTTCCTATTGGCTAATTCTACTTGGCCACTAGTTTGCGGGTGATATGGGGTAGCAACTTTGTGGGTGACACCATACTTTTTTAATAATGTCTCAAAAGGCTTATTACAAAAGTATTTTTCACCATCACTAATTATGACCTTAGGCATCCCAAATCGTGAAAAAATATTTTCTTTTAAAAACTTCAGGACGGGTTTGTGATCATTGGTCTTACAAGCAACAGCTTCTACCCATTTGGACACATATTCGACACCGACTAAAATGTACTCATATCCAAAAGATGGTGGGAATGGGCCCATAAAATCGATGCCCCAACAATCGAAAATTTCGATAATAGTAATGGGTTGAAGAGGCATCATCTGCCTACGAGTTAGACTTCCAATACGTTGACATGGATCACATGTCCTGCAAAACTCGTGGGCATCTTTGAACATAGTAGGCCAATAGAAACCACATTGCAAGACCTTTGCAACAGTTTTCTTAGAGGCAAAGTGTCCACCACAATTATCAGTATGGCAGAAAGAGAGTACGCTTTGTATATCATGATCCGGTATGCATCGTCTAAAGATTTGATCATTGCAATATTTAAATAAATAGGGTTCGTCATAGTAATAATTCTTTACTTCGCGCAAGAAAATTTTTCTAGCGGTCGACCCCCAATGCTCCGGAATCCGGTTCGTAACAAGAAAATTTACAATGTCAGTGTACCATGGCGCAATAGAGAGTGCAAACAACTGCTCTTCAGGAAATGAGTCCTTGATGGGAAACTGTGGCACCGAATCATTAAAAACTAATCGTGATAAATGGTCAGCAACCACATTCTCTACTCCTTTTTTATCTTTGATAGTGATGTCAAATTCTTGGAGTAGAAGTATCCATCGTATTAAGCGTGGTTTGGCCTCTTTCTTATCCAACAAATATTTTAGTGCCGCATGGTCCGTGAAGATAACAATAGGAGCACCAAGGATATAAGAGTGAAATTTATCTAAGGCAAATACTACTGCAAGCAATTCCTTTTCGGTGGTAGTGTAATTCATTTGAGCATCGTTTAAGGTTTTGCTTGCATAGTAAATGACATATGGCTTATTATCCTTGCATTGTCCTAAGACAGCTCCTATCGCATAGTCGCTAGCATCGCACATGATCTCAAAAGGTAATGACCAATTGGGTGGTCGCACGATGGGTGCAATGCTAAGCATAGACTTCAACTTTTCAAATGCCTCCTGACAGGTGTCAGTCCAATTGAACGGTGTATCAAGGGATAGGAGGTTACATAATGGTCGAGCTATAACACTAAAGTCCTTGATGAACCTCCTATAAAATCCGGCATGACCCAAGAATGATCTAACATCTCTAACCGTCTTGGGTGCAGGTAGCTTAGCAATTAAATCGGTCTTAGCTCTATCTACTTCCATTCCTTTCGATGAAACAATGTGTCCTAGGACAATTCCCTTTGGCACCATGAAGTGACATTTCTCCCAATTCAGTATCAAATTCTTTTCTATACATCGAGCTAAGACTGCTTGTAAATGTGACAGGCAATCATCAAATGAGTCGCCAAAAACGGAGAAATCGTCCATGAACACTTCCAAAAATTTCTCGTTCATGTCTTCAAAGATGCTGAGCATGCATCTTTGGAATGTTGCAGGTGCATTACACAACCCAAATGGCATTCGTCGGAAAGCAAATGTGCCAAAAGGACAAGTGAAGGTAGTCTTCTCTTGATCTTCTGGTAAAATTTCAATTTGATAATATCCCGAATAGCCATTGAGAAAATAATAGAAATCATGCCCTGCAACCCTCTCCAATACTTGGTCTAGGAAGGGTAGAGGAAAATGATCCTTTCGTGTGACCAAATTCAGCTTTCGGTAGTCAACACACATGCGCCAACTCGTCGGGACACGAGTTGGAACTAGTTCACCTTGTTCATTTTCTACTACCGTCAAACCCGATTTCTTAGGAACGACTTGAGTAGGGCTTGCCCACTTGCTGTCGGAAATTGGGTAAATAATACCCACGTCAAGCAACTTGAGGACTTCTGCCTTAACCACATCTCTCATTGTAGGATTTAACCTTCGTTGCATTTGCCTTGTGGTTTTGGCATTGTCCTCCAAATATATCCGGTGCGTGCAAATTAAGGGGCTAATTCCCTTCAAATCGGCAATAGACCACCCTAAGGCTCCTTTATGATTCTTTAAAATATCAATTAATTTTCTTTCTTTGGTATGATCAAGTCCAGACGAGATGATTACAGGAAAAGTATCTTCAGGTCCAAGAAAAGCATACTTAAGTTCCTTTGGTAAGGATTTCAATTCGAGCTTGGGTGCTTGCTCATGGGATGGTACTATTTTCACCTCTCGAGGCGACAATCTCTCAAATTCTCCTTCTTTTGGTCTCCACCCATTGACCATCTTGATATCCAGATTATCCACAATAGGTGTGACTGACAAATCATCATCATTGGTTCCATTAGGACACCAATCAATTGAGCTATCATTGAATGGGTCGTTAATTGCTTTAGCTAACAAATAATCTTCTGCGATGGTTTCAACCCAATCAACCTCCTTACTCTCTTCGGGATCATTGGGTTTTGCACACATTAAAAATATTCAATTCTAAGGTCATGTTACCAAAAAAAAGCTTCATGACGCCATTCCTACAATTAATCAATGCATTAGAAGTTGCAAGGAATGGATGTCCTAAAATGACCGGAATCTGAGACTGTGAGTTCGAAGTGTTAGATGTATGCCCTAGAAGCCAATCTGGCTGACACATTATTAATTCTAGGGACATAATTTTTTACTTGACTATTTATTATTGAATAAATAAAAGGCATCTTTTCATTCATATTATTTATGTGTCTATGAATCGTCCAAGAAATTAATAAGATGATGATACATATTCTCAAGAGTTGAGAATTTGAGCCATGTATCATTGGTGATTAATTTCTAAATGCTCCTGATCAATGGATCATCACAAGAACGGTGATCGATCCGATCAGTGCACAGATCACTTTCCTTCTGGATGGACGAGACTTGAGTCCACAGTGTAGGGACACTGAAGTGATAGTGCAGGTGCTTGTTAGAGAACAAGGGTACTGAGCGTGACCGATACAAGAAGTCACTTGGATGTCTATCTACTCGTCAGTGACTTGCTTGATGTTGCAGTAGTGTGACTGGTCCTTTGACCTGCAGTGCTTCGGCTACTCACAGTGAGGTTATTGTAGTTTGACTGCACACATACATGGTCTCTAGCCATATGGGTCCATGCAGTGTAGATTGGCTACAGTAAGTTCACTGTAGGAGTAGGGTATGCACCTATAAGGAATCTATCGACCTTGATAGATAAGGAGAGATCCTATGTGATTTATAAGACTGAGTTTGTAAGACCTCGGCCGGGGCAGTATGCACAGTGGAGAAAGAGTTTTCCACTCTCGAACTTAAGTCGAATAAATCTTCACATATGACAGACGATGGGGTTTGACGAGCTGTCCATGACCTCCGTCCTGTAGGGATCCACGATAGCAGGACTGTATCACATGATAACTGCACCTAGAGGTTCATCATTCTATTCTACTGGGTAGCCACTACATGCTGCTAGGTGTCACTGGTGGATGGTGGGACTCACAGGGATTATCTCGATGATCGATAAACCCTAATGAGTAGAGTTGGAATCGTTCCAATCCATTGAAAGGAGTTTTCAATGATATTATGTTAGAGATCATAATATATCTCACTACCAGTCAGAATAGAACCTATGGGGTCACACACACTAGAAGTATTGACCGATCCGATGGTTGAATCGTCATTAGGAATCACAAGTAATCAATTCGATTGATATTCAGTTGAAGAAGGAACAAAGGGAATTAATTAATTGGACTTGAGACAAGAGTCCTACTTCGAGTAGGATTCCTAGAGTCCTAATTGGATTAGGACTGGGAATTCTAGTTGGAGTAGGACTGGAATTCCTACTTGGAATAGGATTCCTACAATCCTAATGAGATTAGGAGTTTTGAATTAAAATCGGATTCCTACTTGGAGTAGGATTCCTAGAGTCCTAATCAGATTAGGACTTGGGATTCAAATAGAGTACTAATTGGATTAGGACTAAAATTAAATATGTCCTAATTTGGATTAGGGTTTCTTAAGTCACAATTAATTATTAAATCTAATGAATCAATAAGACTCCTAATTGGATTATGATAAGTGCTTAATAATTTATAATTTAGTTACCTTTCCATAGCACTTATCAATATTTTTAAACTGATAAATACATATTTTACCATAAAATTAAATAAACATTGAAATGAATTTAAAATATGGTAAGAGGTAAATAATTCTTTTCTCAAAACAGACTCTAAACTTGTCTCTCTCCTGGTTGTAATCGTTCATGAAAGCATATAAGGAGGAGATTGTGTTGACCCGATTTGGTAACCTGATGGAGTTGTAATCAAGCTAAGGTTATAATTAAATGGGTTTTGGTCCTGATTCGATCGAAAGTTATAATTAATTATATATGGGGCAAAGGTTTGATTAACCATTTTTATTAGGTCACGGTCCGGTTTTTAGTCTTGCCTGGTCGAGTTCGATCTGAAGCAGCTTAGCAAGAATTAAATTTAAATGACAATAGGCTCAAGGACAAGTCAACCATCATGACCCACCTCAAACCCAAAGTCAATTCCCAACCAATTCCTTACTAGCCTTCATATAAAATTTATAAATTGAAAACAAAAAAAAAAGAAGATAATTAATATAATAAAATAAATAAAAATAATTTCGGGAGAATCACTGGATTCATTGTTCATATGAACAGTGTCCCGTAAAAACACTGTTCATATGAACAGTGAGAAATAATATAATATATATATATATATATAATTGTTTCACTATTTATCTTCTTCCTCCCTCTATCTATTCTTCCCGTGATCTCGCCTCACAGAGCGCCCCCCCTGCCCGTTCACGAGTCCCACGCGATGCAATCCTCCCCCGTGCGATCGAAGGAGCTCGTCCCAGCCGAACGCCCCAACGTCGTCGTCGTCCCCGGGTCCTCCGCCATCAATCGCGTGCGGCGTCTTCTCCTCCAAGATCAGCGACCCAGCCGCGTCGAAATCCCAGCATCGTCGCCCCGTCTTCCGCCCGTGGTGCATTCGGAGCGACCAGATCCTCCGCCACTTCATCAGTCGGCACCTCTCTCCGCCATCACCGACCAGATCCCGCGGCCCCTCTTCCTGCTCTCCCGCGATCTGCATCCCGGCACCACGCTCCGAAATCAGCCGCCGTGATCCCTTCTTCCCTCTCTCCGCGTGCGCCGGACGACTATAAAAGGAGGGGGCTGAGGCGTTCGAAAGAGGGGGAGGCAGGGAGAGAGCTCGGTTGAGAAGAAAGAAACAGGGGGGAGGCTCTGTTTCGGTGAAGAAGAAGAAGAAGTAAGCCGAGAGAAAGAAATAAAAAAAAAAGAAGAGAGAGGGGAGGAAAGAGAAGAGTTGTGATATTTTGGGAATAATGAGAGGTGATCAATTTCATTTGAAGATGGGAGGTCATCCGGAAGCCATGCTCGGCTAAACGTCTAGTCTAGGGCTGGATGAAGCCCTAGCAATGTATCAGGGCAATTGTAGTTCTTACTTTTTTATTATTTTGGAGCTTGTTTAAATTCTTATTTTCAATGAAATATTTCTTTATGATATTTAAATTTCGAGCATGCTAGTTACTAATCATGTTTGCTAAAGTAGTCTAAGATGATCCATGCCTAGGAAGATGAAGTGTGCTGCATCCTAGATTAGCATACTTAGGTAGACACTTCATGCTACACCGAAGATGGATCTTCCTAACACTCTTTATGCTTTTATTTTAAAAGGCTTGTAGCCAAAATTCCATGTCTCTCCAAAAGACAAAAATTAAGAACACAATCCTTGATGCAATGCTATGTGGTGGATTCCAAACCCTAGATCTATTTACTCTGATAAATTCCAATCCATACTCATAGTTTAATTTAGTTAAATCAAGTTAGCAAATCCTTCTTTTTGATTTATTTTCAAAAGAAAAATTATTTAAATTAATTATTAGCTTGAAATTTTGTGGTGATTGTTTGATTTCAATTTCAGCAAAATTGTGAATGCATGCCTGATACACATACACAAATCAATTTGCACATAGTAAGGGCAATCACCCCAACAAGATAAGAGCCGGATTTCATCACTGGACTCTTGCCCAACTTAGGTGAACTCAATCTCACATAGTGTCATCTTTAATTAAAATCAATTAGACGTTGGCCCCTAGGGATATTCGAGCTCAATAGGACGAAGATCACCGAAAGTTGCACCAATTTCGCTCTGTGGCTTAGTTGATGTCTAGGCAAGCTTTGTCCCTATAAGGGAGACAGTTCATCTGTTCGAGGCAAGTGGGTTTTAAGTGGGACCTTTGCGAACGCATCGTGACCCCTCCACTTACCTGGGAGCTTACCTGGTCAACTCGGTTCATTAGACCGGATTGGAGGCTTAGGTGCCCTCTTCAAACCAGTTAGGAGCTGTCTAGTGATTTTAGGACAAAGACTAGGATTGATATGCTTTTCTCTTTTATTGCATGCTTGATTAATCGAGTACTAGTGTATGCACGGTAGTCGTTCTAGAGTACAAAACCTATTACCTTTTGACCCTGAAATAGAACGAACCCTTAGGAACATTCGAGCTAAGATCAAAATATTAGGATCATCCCCACCTCTTAAGATGGCTGAAGAACAACCCAAACTCCTGAGGGAATACTTTACTCCCACCATTTACACTTCCCCATCTTGCATTCGATTACCTGAAGTAGCAGCTATACAATATGAAATAAAGTCTAGTGTGATCCAAATGCTCCCATCTTTTTATGGGCTCACCAATGAAGACCCATACAAACATTTAGATGAATTTCTTGAGATTTGCACCACTGTCAAGATTCAAAACTTCACTGATGATGCCCTGAAACTTAGATTATTCTCCTTCTCCCTTAAAGATAGAGCTAAGCAATGGCTGAATTCTTTAGAGGCTAACTCAATTCGTTCTTGGGATCAAATGCAACAAGAATTCCTTAAGAAATACTTTCCTATAGGAAGAACGAACCAGTTTAGACGTGCCATTACAAGCTTCTCCCAAACCGAGGGAGAAGAATTTCATGAAACTTGGGAGAGATTTCGGGACCTAATCCGTAAATGCCCTCATCATCAAATACCTAAGTGGCAGCTAGTGCAATGTTTCTATGACGGTTTGACGGAATGAAACCGTCAGATGATCGATGCTGCATGCGGGGGGACTTTCATGCTTCGAAATGAGCAAGAAGCATGGCAACTGTTTGAAAATCTTAATGAAAACTCCCTCCACCATGCTTCATGTTCTCGTCAAGCACCCCCGAATTTTCAAAGAAAAGGGGCCATTTGTGAAATAAGTCATTCTATGGACCTGTCTAGCAAGGTAGATGCATTGTCCCATAAGATTGACCAACTAATGATAGGAGGACATGTCGTTAGCTCTTCCCAAGCACAAGTATGTGCTATCTGTTCTAGCCCATCGCATCCTATTCATGAGTGCCCCTCAGCACCCCAATTTCCCGAACTCGTGCAAGAACACATCAATGCTGCCCAAACACAGTCCAGACTGGGTAATGATCCATTTTCCAATACATATAATCCGGGATGGCGGAATCATCCAAATTTTTTTTGGAGGCAGCAAGCTTCTAATACCTCCCAACCCTTCTCCCAAAATTTTCAAAACCCTCAGAATTTTCATCTCTACCGTCCCTCAACTCAATTTCAGCATCCTCCTCCTCCAACCCAAAGAAATACAGCCTTTGAGGAGAAGGTGTTGACTGCCCTTCAAGGTTTGGAGGCAAACACACAACTATTGCACTCTCACACACAATCAATTGCTAAGCTAGAATCCCAAATGGGTCAACTAGCTAATGCATTAAACAAGCGAGAGGAAGGTAAGCTTCCAAGTCAACCAATGAGTAATCCTAGGGGACAATACGTGGCTCAAGAAACTCGACTAAATCATGAGCAAGCCAATGCTTTGACTACCCTAAGGAGTGGACGTATAATAGATAATAAGGTTGGGGAGGGTAACAATAAGGAAGGTGAAGAAGAGGAACAGACCATATCACATGAAAATCCAAAACCTTCTTCAACTAGTTCACCACCTGCTACAACCCACATTCCAAAGGCTCCATTCCCTGAAGCACTTAATGCACCCTCTCCATTTGGCAAAAAGGGAACTTCACTAGAAGAGATGATGGAGGTCTTCAAACAAGTTAAAATCAACCTCCCACTCCTTGATGCCATCAAACAAGTTCCCTCCTATGCCAAATTTCTCAAAGACCTTTGCACCCAAAAGCGGAAATCTAGGACACATGTGCCTAAAAAGGTCCTACTTACTGAACAGGTAAGTTCAATTCTCCAACACAACACCCCTCCAAAATTCAAAGATCCTGGCGCTCCCACTATTTCCTGTGTCATAGGAGATAACTCCATTGATCGAGCACTTTTAGATCTAGGGGCAAGTGTGAATCTTCTACCCTATTCAGTCTATAAAAAATTTGGGTTAGGTGAATTAAAACCTACCTCGGTGTCCTTACAATTGGCTGATCGATCTGTGAAGATACCACGGGGGATGATTGAAGATGTTCTTGTCAAGGTAGACAAATTCTATTTTCCAGTAGATTTTATCATCCTTGACATGGAACATGTGCCCAACCTAAAAAAACAAATCTCTGTGATTCTTGGTCGTCCCTTTTTAGCGACAGCCAATGCATGCATCAACTGTAGAACTGGGGCAATGGATATATCATTTGGGAACATGAAAATTAAATTGAATGTGTTTCATGCCGCTGACCAACATGTGAGGGAAGACGAGTGTTGCCTAATTGACGAAATGGATGATCTTGTAGAGGAAGCCCTTCCCTATATCTTAGCCGATGACCCCTTAGAGGCATGTCTGGCCCATTTTGACATTGACAACTTTGATATAGACAAGGCCATAGAAGAAGTTAACATCTTACTTGACAATCAATCTCCTGTGAGTTCCCTTCCTTGGAAGAGCCGACCTGAACCTCTTCCTCCCATTGCTAGCGCGCCACTTTGTCCTTCCATTGATTCACCACCTAAACTTGAGTTAAAGCCACTTCCAACAAATCTTAAGTATGCCTTTCTAGGACCAGAAGATAGCCTCCCTATAATTATCGCAGCCAACTTATCTACTGAACAGGAGGGTAAACTTTTGAGGGTGCTAGAAGAAAATAAACATGCCATAGGATGGTCTGTAGCCGATTTGAAAGGGGTTGACCCCTCTGTTTGCATGCATCGAATTCATCTCGAAAATGATGCAAAGCCCACCCGAGAAATGCAAAGAAGGCTCAATCCTAACATGAAGGAGGTAGTCAAGAAAGAAGTGGTGAAGTTATTAGATGCCGGAATCATTTATCCAATTTCTGATAGTAAGTGGGTGAGTCCGACACAAGTGGTACCCAAGAAATCAGGTATCACTGTGGTTGAAAATACGGAAGGAGAATTGATACAAACACGCACAACCATGGGTTGGCGCGTGTGCATTGACTATAGGAAACTTAATTCAATGACTAGGAAGGACCATTTTCCTCTACCTTTCATAGATCAAATTTTGGAACGGTTGGCTGGTCAAGGTTTCTACTGTTTCTTAGATGGTTATTCTGGATATAATCAAGTACCTGTTTACCCGGACGATCAAGAGAAAACCACCTTTACTTGCCCATTTGGGACATTTGCATATAGGAGGATGCCATTTGGACTATGTAATGCACCCGCAACTTTTCAACGATGCATGATGGCCATCTTTTCAGATATGGTGGAAAACTTTCTAGAAGTGTTCATTGATGATTTCTCAGTTTTTGGCCTATCTTTTGATGATTGTCTAGACAATTTGACCTTAGTTTTGAAAAGATGTAAGGAGACCAACCTAGTACTAAGTTGGAAAAAGAGCCATTTTATGGTTCAAGAAGGCATAGTTTTAGGACACGTCGTGTCCAAGAGGGGCATTGAATTAGATAAAGCCAAAGTCGATCTTATTTCCAATCTTCCTCCACCAAAAACTGTGAAACAAATTCGATCATTCCTTGGCCATGCTGGTTTCTACCGTCGCTTTATTCAAGATTTCAGTAAGATTTCCAAATCCTTGTGCAATCTTCTTGCCAAGGACACTCCCTTTGTCTTTGATAAAACATGCGAGGAGGCATTTGAAAATCTTCGCTCGAAATTGACCACTGCACCTATCATACGGCCCCCTAATTGGACCCTTCCATTTGAACTAACGTGTGATGCATCCGACTATGCTATTGGGGCAGTCTTAGGGCAACGGCTAGATAAAGTACCTCATGTCATTTACTATGCTAGTAAAGCACTCTCAGATGCACAATTAAACTACACCACCACTGAGAAAGAATTGCTAGCGGTAGTATTCGCACTAGACAAGTTTCGATCTTACTTATTAGGATCCAAGGTTACCATATTCACTGATCATGCTGCCCTTCGACACCTTCTTGCAAAGAAGGATACCAAACCCCGTCTGATTCGATGGATTCTTTTACTACAAGAATTTGACCTAGAAATTCGTGACAAGAAAGGAACTGCAAATGTCGTAGCGGACCACTTATCTAGGATTCTTCTTGAGCCCTCTTGTAAAAATACCTCAACCTTACACGATTCTTTTCCAGATGAACAATTATTTGAGGTACAAAGAATAAAAACGCCATGGTTTGCAAACATAGTGAATTACCTTGCCATAGGACGAATTCCTGATGATTGGTCAACTCAAGATAAGAACCGATTCTTTTCACAAGTAAAGTTCTATTATTGGGATGATCCTGATTTATTCAAGTATTGTCCCGATCAAGTCATCCGTCGATGTGTCCCTGAATGTGAATTTCAAAGTATTCTTTCATTCTGCCATTCACAAGCTTGTGGGGGACATTTTGGGGGTAGAAAAACTGCAGCAAAAGTTTTACAAAGTGGATTTTATTGGCCCACACTTTTCAAAGATGCCCATAACTTTTGCCAAACTTGTGAACGGTGCCAACGGATGGGTACCATCTCCCGTAGAGATATGATGCCTCTCAATCCTATTTTAATTGTAGAAATATTTGATGTCTGGGGTATTGACTTTATGGGCCCTTTCCCACAATCCTTTGGTTTCGAATATATTCTTGTAGGGGTTGATTATGTTTCAAAATGGGTAGAAGCTGTCGCCACTAAAACTAATGACCACAAGGTTGTGATTAAATTTTTACATGAAAACATCTTTTGTCGTTTTGGCACACCCCGAGCCATCATCAGTGATGGGGGATCTCATTTTTGCAACCGGTCTTTCGAGGCTTTGGCTCGCAAATATAACATCACCCACAAAGTTGCTACCCCATATCATCCCCAAACGAGTGGACAAGTCGAGGTGTCCAATAGGGAGTTAAAACACATCTTAGAGAAAACGGTACGTCCCGATAAGAAAGATTGGTCTCAAAGAATAAATGATGCACTCTGGGCCTATCGTACTGCCTACAAAACTCCTATTGGCATGTCTCCCTACCGATTAGTTTTTGGAAAAGCTTGTCACTTACCGGTAGAACTTGAACATAGAGCTTTCTGGGCTATCAAAAAGTTTAACTTAGATATGGCAGTAGCTGGTCCTCACCGAAAACTCCAACTAAGTGAACTTGAAGAATTGCGCAATGAGGCTTATGAAAATGCTAAAATTTATAAAGCAAGGACTAAGACTTTTCATGATAAAAATATTAACCGTAAGTCCTTTGAACCTGGTCAAAAGGTTTGGCTATTCAATTTAAAGTTGCGACTCTTTCCAGGTAAACTTCGCTCTAGGTGGGATGGACCATTCGTAGTGAAAAAGGTTTTTCCTTATGGTGCAGTAGAGATCCAACACCTCAATGGTGAACATATTTTAAAAGTCAATGGTCAAAGGTTAAAACCTTATGTAGACTGTGTTGCCGACGGGCAATTGATCGAATCCCTTAATTTAACTGTGGAGTGATTGATTAAAACCCCATTTGATTTTGATGAGCTCAAAGCATTTGAGTATATCTTGTGATTACTAATGAATTCAATTGAGTGTTTCAGTGAAAATCCTGTCCAAGTGTCTCTAGACTTGGTTCATAGCATTTTGGATAAGTTAAGAAGTCTGCATGAACCAATGTCTGAGATACGAGTCGACTCCCGAGTTTCACGAGTCGACTCCAAGCGTATCAAGGTCACTGGCACGAGCTCGAGTCGTCTCCTGATCAGTACGAGTCGACTCCGACTGAAAACAGACAGAAGGACAGAAGAGCAGTTTTTCAGGTCTGAGATTCGAGTCGACTTCAGTGGAATGCGAGTCGACTCCCAGCGGTACACACAGAAAAAGTCAGAGAGCGTTTTATGGACTCTGAGATTCGAGTCGACTCCAGTGGAACGCGAGTCGACTCCCAGCGGTACACAAAGAAAAAGTCAGAGAGCGTTTTATGGACTCTGAGATTCGAGTCGACTCCCGCAGTACGCGAGTCGACTCCGAGACTGTGCGACCATCGACAGGCAGAAGACCATGTTACTGCCTCTGAGATTCGAGTCGACTCCCAGACAGCTCGAGTCGACTCCAAGACAAGCTTCACGTCAAAAGGCAGAAGACCAACTTTCGGAAACTGAGAGCCGAGTCGACTCCAAGGAAGTTCGAGTCGACTCCAAGACTGGATGAGCCAAAAGACAGAGAATCGGGAGTTCGGGCTCTGAGATTCGAGTCGACTCCCAGGACAGTCGAGTCGACTCGAGTGGACAAAATTCAAATTTGGATCCACGGACTACAGAGGATGAGCCGACTCCAAAATTGCCAGGTCAGCGCCAGAAGTTGGCGAGTCGACTCCGGGTCAAGACGAGTCGACTCCCAGTCAAGACGGCAACTTTAATTCAAACTGGGAACAGTTGCCGAGTCGACTCCGGAAAAGCTCGAGTCGACTCCTGCTACAGCCGAGTCGACTCCTGATCGCGCGAGTCGACTCCAACCCACCAACGGTCACATTGTCAGGCTGCGCAGAGTGTGCAGAACGGCCAGAAAAAGCAGAGTAACGGCTAGTTTCCGTGGGGGTTGACTTAAATAGCCACAGAAGACTGTAGCAAGGCAGAGAACACATATTCCACTCCTAGCATTCAAGTCTTCAAGCTCTCTAAGTGCTCTTCAACGAGAAAAAGGGAAGATCTGCATTTACTGCTCCACCAACATCTTCCCAGCATTCAAAGCTTCCTCCTCCTGCTTTCAAGTCGATCACTCTTTCAAGAGGAGACCGGAGTTCCAGAAGCCACACCTCTTCACCATCTTAAAAGCGTTTGAGGGCTTCTAACTCCTTTACGATTATATTATTTTAAATCTGCTTTTTGAGAAGCTATTTTCTGTTTTCTTCTATCTCGTGTATTTACTTGATTCAATCGGAGGATTGAATCAAGGGGATTAAGGTTGGTTGGTGAGCCGGTTTAAAACCAACGAGTGTAAGGGTTTGATTGTGAGCCCGGGAAAACAATCGGGGTTGGTTCTAGTCGGTGAGCCTGGAAAAACCGACCGAGTTCGTTGTGAGCTCGTAAAACAACAAGTTCGGTTGTGAGCTTACAAAACAACCGGCTGTAATCCAAGGGGGTTATAGTGAAATTCCCAAGTGAGACTTGGGGAGTGGACGTAGGAGCAAGGGTTAGCTCCGAACCACTATTAAACTTTGTGTTTGTAGTGCATTGTCTCTCATCTTCTTCCCCACACATTACTCACAGCACTTAGCTTTAATTAAATAACTGGCTATAGTATTTCGTTAATCATCCACAAAGTTTTAATTAGCTAAGTTAATTTAAAAACCCAATTCACCCCCCCCCCTCTTGGGTTGTCTATCTGGGCAACAAGTGGTATCAGAGCCAAAAACTCTTCCACTCAAGAGTTAAAAGATCAAAATGACAACCCCATTTGGATCTTCTCACATTGAGGATCAGTCCACCCAAAGACCTCCTTTCTTCAATGGATCCGACTACTCATACTGGAAGGCTAGGATGAGAATATTCATCCAAGCCCAAGACTATGAGATGTGGACCATTGTAGTGAATGGCCCATACATCCCATCCACATATGTAGAGGGTGTTAAGGTACCCAAACTAGAAACGGATTGGGATGAACATGACATGAGGAAGGCACAACTAAACTCTAAAGCAATGAATGTGTTTTACTGTGCCTTAGACCGTAATGAATTCAATAGAGTTTCAACTTGTAATTCTGCAAAAGAAATTTGGGACAGACTTGAAGTGACCCATGAGGGCACGAATCAAGTCAAGGAATCCAAAATAAACATCTTGGTTCATAAATATGAACTATTTAAAATGGATTCAAATGAAACAATCACAAGCATGTTCACTAGGTTTACTGATATTGTCAATGGCCTAAAAAGCCTTGGCAAGAACTATACTAACAGTGAACTTGTCAGGAAAATCCTTCGGTGTCTACCAAGGTTGTGGGAAGCCAAGGTGACGGCGATCCAAGAAGCTAAAGACTTGAACAAGCTTCAACTTGAAGAGCTCCTTGGATCCCTGATGACGCATGAGCTTACCATGAAACAACACAACGAGGAAGAGTCCTCCCATAAGAAAAAGGTAATAGCTTTAAAATCTACTTCTTCTAACAAGGACCTGTCTTGCAGCAGCAGCAGTGAAGAGGAAGAAGATGAGGAAGATGGTGGTGAGGCACTTCTTGTGCGCAAGTTCAAGAAGTTTATCAACCACAAGAAGACGTATCATCAAAGGAGAGGTCCCTCAAATTCCTACCGCAGAGACAAAGGTAAGGAAAGGGAAAATGAGGGGATTGAGTGTTACGAGTGCAAGAAGCCGGGACACATAAGAGCAGAGTGCCCCTTATTGAAGAAGGGGAGTAAGTACAAGAAGAAGAAGGCACTTGTCACCACCCTATCGGACTCCGACGCATCATCTTCATCATCGGATGAAGAACAAGAAGAGAAGGCCAATTTCTGTTTCATGGCCAACGAAAATGAGGTAATTTCCGATACGCATTTTGATTTTACATTTGATGAACTTTATGATGCGTTCAATGAATTAATGATTGAGTATAAGAATATAAATGTTAAAAACAGAGAACTAAAAGTAACTAACCAAAGTTATATTCATAAACATGATTCATTAATTAGGGATAAAGATAATCTCACCAAAGAAAATCTAGAACTTAAGACAAGCAACCAACTCCTAATTAAGAAGACTAACACCTTAACGAAAGATATTGAGAAACTAACAAAGGAATTTTCAGATCTCAAAAACCATAAACAAGTCTTAAACAAGGATCTAACTAAAGAGCTAAATGATCTAAAAACCGAAAATCAGACATTAACTAAAGAACTAAACAAATACAAACCCTTAGTTGAAAAATTCACATATAGTTCTGAAAAGTTAAACATGATACTTAATAATCAACGAGCCGTATTTAATAAAGCGGGTTTAGGGTATAAACCAAGGAATAAGCAAAAACTTCTTAGTAACTTCTTTGTTAAAGCTGGGGAAACTAAAATTAAGAAAATAACTTGCTTTTGTTGTGGAATAGTAGGACATAAAGCAAATGCATGTAATTTTAGGAAAAGTAAAACTAAAAGAAAAAATAAAAGGGTATGGGTTCCAAAAGGAACCAACTTGACTAACCATGAAGGACCCAAGAAAACTTGGGTACCTAAGATGACATGATTTGCTTGTGTAGGAGTGTCTTGCAGCCAAGGTCAACAAAAACTGCTGGTATTTGGATAGTGGCTGTTCAAGGCACATGACGGGTGATAAAGATCAATTTTTCACCCTTGAAGCTAAGAAGGGAGGTGCTGTGACTTTTGGAGACAACAACCAAGGTCACATCATTGGTATTGGTAAAGTTCAAATAACCCCTTCTACCTTTATAGATAATGTTAGATATGTTGATGGTCTTAAGCATAACTTGTTAAGCATTAGTCAATTATGTGATAAAGGATATGATGTTATGTTTAAACCATCACTATGTATTATAACAAATCCTAATGATAATAGTTTAGTTTTTAAAGGGATGAGACGTGGAAATGTATATGTGGTAGATCTAGAAGACCTTACAAAACATAACCAATGTTTAGTTGTTAATGAAACTAAAGAAAATGATGCTAGTTGGTTATGGCACCGTAAGTTAGGTCATGCAAGCATGGACACAATAACTAAACTAGTTAAAAGAGACTCCGTGATAGGTTTGCCAAAATTAAAATTTGAAAAGAACAAAATATGTGAAGCATGTCAATTTGGCAAACAATCTAGAAACTCTTTTAAATCCATAAAATGTGTCTCTACTTCTAGGCCTCTAGAATTACTACACATGGACCTATTTGGTCCAACTAGAACAACAAGCCTAGGTGGAAATAAATATGGTCTAGTTATAGTAGATGATTACTCTAGGTACACATGGGTCATGTTTCTAGCGCATAAGGATCAAGCATTTTCTATGTTTAAGAAGTTCCATAAGGAAGTAACAAATGCTAGAGAGTCCTCAGTTATAGCTATTAGAAGTGACCATGGTACCGAATTCGAAAATCAATTATTTGATGAATTTTGTAGTAAAAAGGGGATAACCCATAATTTCTCAGCACCAAGGACACCACAACAAAATGGAGTTGTGGAAAGGAAAAATAGAACCCTAGAGGAAATGGCTAGAACGATGTTATGTGAAAGTAACCTCCCTAAGTACTTTTGGGGAGAAGCCATTAATACTTCTTGCCATGTATTAAACAGAGTTCTATTAAGACCCATCATAAAGAAAACACCATATGAACTGTGGAAAAACAGAAAACCAAAGGTTAACTATTTTCATGTTTTCGGATGTAGGTGTTTTGTACATAATAATGGGAAAGATAATCTAGGAAAATTTGATCCAAAATCTGATGAAGGAATATTCCTAGGTTATTCTACAACTAGTAAAGCCTATAGAATCTTTAATAAAAGAACCCTAGTTATAGAAGAATCTATACATGTTGTTTTTGATGACTCTAGTGACATCTCATCTAGTAAGAAGGTTAATTTTGATGATGATATTGAAATACTTGAAGAAAAGATAGATGAGATGGGATTACAAGATGATAATCAAAAGTTGATTGAAGGAGAATCATCAAACCAAGAGCCTATAGTGGATCATGGGCTAACTAAAGCTTGGAGGTATGCTCATGGGCATCCTAAGGAACTAATTCTAGATGATCCATCCCAACCCGTTAGGACTAGAGCATCCCTTAGAAATTTGAATAACCATCTAGCTTTTGTTTCACACTTTGAGCCCAAACATATAGAAGAAGCCGAAAATGATGTAAATTGGATAAATGCAATGCAAGAAGAACTAAACCAATTTACTAGAAACAAAGTGTGGGATCTAGTAGAGAGACCTTCTGAATATCCAATTATAGGTACAAAATGGATATATAAAAATAAGCTAGATGAAAATGGAATTGTTATAAGGAATAAGGCTAGACTAGTAGCAAAGGGCTATAATCAAGAAGAAGGTATAGACTTTGATGAAACCTTTGCTCCCGTAGCTAGACTTGAGGCTATTAGACTATTATTAGCATATGCATGCTCTAAGGACTTCAAGCTATATCAAATGGATGTAAAAAGTGCTTTTCTAAATGGGTTTATTAATGAGGAGGTATATGTGGAACAACCTCCTGGTTTTGAAAATCATCAATACCCCAATCATGTGTATAAACTGAACAAAGCACTTTATGGTCTAAAACAAGCACCTAGAGCATGGTATGAGAGACTTAGTAAATTCCTATTAGAACATGAATTCTCTAGGGGAAATGTAGATACAACATTATTTCTGAAAAAGAAAAATAAGGATATGTTATTAGTACAGATTTATGTTGATGATATCATTTTCGGTGCTACTAACAATCGCCTCTGCGAGGAATTTGCTGATTTGATGCAGAGTGAGTTTGAGATGAGCATGATGGGAGAGCTGAACTACTTCCTCGGGCTTCAAATCAAACAATCTGAAGGAGGCATCTTCATCAATCAAGCCAAATATATCAAGGAGATGCTCAAGAAGTTCGATATGGAGGGAAACAAGTCAATCAACACCCCCATGAGCTCATCATGTAAGTTAGACCAAGATGAATCAGGTAAATCTGTAGATCAAAAACTTTATAGAGGTATGATAGGTTCTTTACTGTATCTTACTGCAAGTAGGCCTGATATTATGTTTAGTGTGTGCATGTGTGCTAGATATCAGGCTAATCCTAAAGAATCACACCTAGCTGCAGTTAAGAGAATCTTTAAATACTTAATAGGAACTAAGAACATAGGGCTGTGGTACTCTAAAGAATCTATCCTAAACTTAATAGGGTACACAGATTCAGACTTCGCTGGATGTAAGCTTGATAGAAAAAGTACCAGCGGGTCTTGTCAATTTCTAGGAGAAAACCTAATCTCATGGTTTAGCAAGAAACAAAACTCGGTTGCATTATCCACTGCAGAAGCTGAATATGTTGCAGCCGGGAGTTGTTGTGCTCAAATCTTGTGGATTAAACAACAATTAGAAGATTATGGCATTAAACAAGATAAAATTCCCATTAATTGTGATAATACAAGTGCCATAAACCTAACTAAAAATCCAATTCAACACTCAAGAACTAAACACATTGAGATAAGACATCACTTCATAAGAGATCATGTATTCAATGGTGATGTGACTCTCCAATTTGTTTGTACTGATAATCAATTAGCAGATATTTTCACAAAACCCCTAAGTGAAGAGAGGTTCAGTGTACTTAGGAGGGGATTAGGAGTGATTGACCCATCCTAGTGGGAGTTTCCACTAGATTAATTGATTTTGATGGTTAAAATGAGGTTAAAATAGAGTTTCTATTCAATGATCATCAAATCAGATCCCAACTAGGTGATTTTCCCTCATTTGGCACGGTTATAGCATGATTTTTAAGTGCGTGCCAAGGTTAGAGACGACTCGAGTAAGTTTCAGAGCCGCCTCCTAAGGGGGAGTCGACTCGCGCATTTGGGGGAGTCGACTCGCAAAGTTGGCAGCTGAGGGGGAGTCCACTCGCACATTGTCGGGAGTCGACTCGAAGTCTACAGGCGCATAAGGAGAGTCGACTCGCGCATTTTCTGGAGTCGACTCGAGGTCGAGTCGACTCGCGACTCAAGGGAGTCGACTCGCAGTCGGGATCCGACTTTTTAACCCTAGGTTTGTCGTTTCGCAAACACTTTTTCTCAAGCCGCCACTGTTCACAAAGCCCTAGAGCCGACTCCTAGGTCATCCTCGATCGTCTCCAAGCCCTTTTCCCGTCGATTCTTCGCCGGACATTGAGTTTCCGTCCGTTCCTAGGTCTTTTCAGGTCAGTCCCGAGCTTCCTCTATCGATCCTTCATCGTTCTCTAGGTTTTCATGTCGTTTAGGTCAAGATGCCTCGCAAGGGAGTTGTTAGAAAGAGGTCCCGTCCCGTGGCCGGTCCCGAGCGGCGCTCCAAGGCGCGGCACGATCCCGCGAGGCAACCTCCTCCGGATCGTTCCCCGCCTAGGGTGGTTCATGTTAGGCCGTTGGCCGGGAAGGCCGTCACCTCCGGGAGGTATGTCACTTTCGACTATCTCTCCCGGGAAGGATTCACCATAGGCGATAGGCTTAGAGCCCAGGGTCTAGAGTACTTCCTCACCTTGGACCTTCCCACCTATCCTGGCCTAGTTCAAGAGTTCTACAGTACCGTCCATCGGGGATATGGAGGTATTGAGGGCACGGTATTAGGTGTCCCATTGCGTGTCACAGAGGACCTCATTGCCCATATCCTCCACCTTCCATTAGTAGGGGTGGCTCCTGCACATCCTGAGGATAGATTTGAGGCCCTTACGATCGTCTTAGGGCATCCACCTCAGTCTCCCCTAGATGAGGTATCTGCTAGCTCACTTCCTATTGAAGTGAGAATCCTTTTGAGCATTTTGTCCAGGTCCATCTTCCCTAAGACAGGGAGATTTGATTTTGTGAATGAGAGGGACCTAGCTATTATGTCTTACATTCTTCAGGACACCCCGGTCAACTTCCCCAAGCTCATTTATAGGTATATGTGTGAGCCCCTGGATAGACCTAGGCTCTCCCTCCCATACGGAATGTTATTCACTCTTCTCTTTAGGCAGTACGAAATTTCCATTCCTGAGAAGGAACCCTCTCGTACCTTGCGATGGACTGATCGCTTGGGTACGGGGACCATGCACAGGATGGGATTTCGGAAGAGAGAAGGGATCTGGGTTAGGAAGTCCACTCTCACCGCTCAGACCACCAGACCATCACCCAGTCCTGAGCCAGATTCTGACTACCCAGAGTCCCCAGACCATCCAGACCTTCCATCCACTCCTCCTGCTCCTACCACCTCTGCCGGACCTTCCTCCTCAGCTCCACCATCTATGGAGGTCCGTATTGATCCAGAGCAGCTCCGGGAGCTGCGGCAGGAGATCGTCCGAGATTTGAGGGACGAGCTGCTCCGGAAGCTCCGAGGTTCCGTGCCAGCTCCCACTCCTGCACCCACTCCATCCTCAGCACTGGTCCCATCCTTGACAGCCGTGACAGACATGACGGCTGAGGTGCGGCAGGAGATCTACAACATTAGGACCCTGGTGCAGGCCCAGTTCCACAGCATGAGCGAGGTCACGAGCACCACGAGGAGGATGCGGGATGACATCCGCCGTGACATGCACACCACCACCGAGGGGGCCGAGCGCTTGTCGAATGTGCTCATCGACAAGCTGGACGCACTTCAGACCTCGGTGACTGGGCTTCAGACGTCGGTGACTGAGCTCTCCACTACACATAGCAGAGCCACCACGTCTATTATCACGCAGCTGGGCCATGTTACAGAGGCAGTCGCCCTCCTCATGGAGCAGAGCCGATTGAGAGGAGGAGTCACATCCTCGAGAGGAGGAGCTACATCCTCCAGAGGAGGAGATGTATCCTCGAGAGGGGGAGCTACATCCTCCAGAGGAGGAGATGTATCCTCGAGAGGGGGAGGCACATCCTCGAGGAGGTCATAGATGATTTTGAGTTGTGTTTTGTCTTCTTTTGTATTGTTCTTGCTTTACCTATTGTATGCTCAAATGTATTCACCTTCATATCAATACAATGAGTAGACATCTTATCTTCATTTCTGTGCCATTTGATGATTGACTGTGCCATTTGTGCCATTGATTGTATGTGATTACCTCCTTTTTGGTATGATGACAAAAAGGGGGACAAATGTGTAAAATATGTAAAAGGGGAGAAATATTAAAAAATATGTAAAAGAAATCAATGGAAATAAATAAAACGATAAACTCTTAAAAACACACATAAATTTGTTCTAAGTGGATTCGGTACCTCGAGGCTCATTATCTCTCTTTTGGGGCTCCTAATGGAGTAATCTCCAGAATCTATTCAAGGGATATTCGGAGATTAGCTGAATCCTACTCAAGAACAAATTGACAGATTTTCCCTCTAAAAATAAAAATTTTAGTTCAAAAATTTCAAAGCATTAAAAGGAAATTCAGAAAATCAAAACATAGTTGAATGCATATGTTGAGGGGGAGAATCTGAATTTTAATCAAGCTAAATCTTTAATGACATATAAGCCAAACAATTGATTGCATAATATGAAGGCTTATATAATTCCAAATGAAAGGGGGAGCTTTAACTCCGAAATTTGCTGTTTCACTCCTTTCAAACTTGGATAAATTAAATTATCAGACATTTGAATTCATTTATGGTTTTTGTTTCATTAATTATTGAGCAAGTCATTTTACATATACTCAAAGTTTTGTCATCATCAAAAAGGGGGAGATTGTGGAGTGATTGATTAAAACCCCATTTGATTTTGATGAGCTCAAAGCATTTGAGTATATCTTGTGATTACTAATGAATTCAATTGAGTGTTTCAGTGAAAATCCTGTCCAAGTGTCTCTAGATTTGGTTCATAGCATTTTGGATAAGTTAAGAAGTCTGCATGAACCAATGTCTGAGATACGAGTCGACTCCCGAGTTTCACGAGTCGACTCCAAGCGTATCAAGGTCACTGGCACGAGCTCGAGTCGTCTCCTGATCAGTACGAGTCGACTCCGACTGAAAACAGACAGAAGGACAGAAGAGCAGTTTTTCAGGTCTGAGATTCGAGTCGACTCCAGTGGAATGCGAGTCGACTCCCAGCGGTACACACAGAAAAAGTCAGAGAGCGTTTTATGGACTCTGAGATTCGAGTCGACTCCAGTGGAACGCGAGTCGACTCCCAGCGGTACACAAAGAAAAAGTTAGAGAGCGTTTTATGGACTCTGAGATTCGAGTCGACTCCCGCAGTACGCGAGTCGACTCCGAGACTGTGCGACCATCGACAGACAGAAGACCATGTTACTGCCTCTGAGATTCGAGTCGACTCCCAGACAGCTCGAGTCGACTCCAAGACAAGCTTCACGTCAAAAGGCAGAAGACCAACTTTCGGAAACTGAGAGCCGAGTCGACTCCAAGGAAGTTCGAGTCGACTCCAAGACTGGATGAGCCAAAAGACAGAGAATCGGGAGTTCGGGCTCTGAGATTCGAGTCGACTCCCAGGACAATCGAGTCGACTCGAGTGGACAAAATTCAAATTTGGATCCACGGACTACAGAGGATGAGCCGACTCCAAAATTGCCAGGTCAGCGCCAGAAGTTGGCGAGTCGACTCCGGGTCAAGACGAGTCGACTCCCAGTCAAGACGGCAACTTTAATTCAAACTGGGAACAGTTGCCGAGTCGACTCCGGAAAAGCTCGAGTCGACTCCTGCTACAGCCGAGTCGACTCCTGATCGCGCGAGTCGACTCCAACCCACCAACGGTCACATTGTCAGGCTGCGCAGAGTGTGCAGAACGGCCAGAAAAAGCAGAGTAACGGCTAGTTTCCGTGGGGGTTGACTTAAATAGCCACAGAAGACTGTAGCAAGGCAGAGAACACATATTCCACTCCTAGCATTCAAGTCTTCAAGCTCTCTAAGTACTCTTCAACGAGAAAAAGGGAAGATCTGCATTTACTGCTCCACCAACATCTTCCCAGCATTCAAAGCTTCCTCCTCCTGCTTTCAAGTCGATCACTCTTTCAAGAGGAGACCGGAGTTCCAGAAGCCACACCTCTTCACCATCTTAAAAGCGTTTGAGGGCTTCTAACTCCTTTACGATTATATTGTTTTAAATCTGCTTTTTGAGAAGCTATTTTCTGTTTTCTTCTATCTCGTGTATTTACTTGATTCAATCGGGGGATTGAATCAAGGGGATTAAGGTTGGTTGGTGAACCGGCTTAAAACCAACGAGTGTAAGGGTTTGATTGTGAGCCCGGGAAAACAATCGGGATTGGTTCTAGTCGGTGAGCCTGGGAAAACCGACCGAGTTCGTTGTGAGCTCGTAAAACAACAAGTTCGGTTGTGAGCTTGCAAAACAACCGGCTGTAATCCAAGGGGGTTATAGTGAAATTCCCAAGTGAGACTTGGGGAGTGGACGTAGGAGCAAGGGTTAGCTCCGAACCACTATAAAACTTTGTGTTTGTAGTGCATTGTCTCTCATCTTCTTCCCCACACATTACTCACAGCACTTAGCTTTAATTAAATAACTGGCTATAGTATTTCGTTAATCATCCACAAAGTTTTAATTAGCTAAGTTAATTTAAAAACCCAATTCACCCCCCCTCTTGGGTTGTCTATCTGGGCAACAAGTGGTACTAAAGTAAACATCCACAACTCTCGAAATCCTGCAGATAAGATGATTTTGAATCAGTGAACAGGTCCTTTCGACCAATCCTTGGAAACTACTAGTCTTTGCAATATTTTGTTGATCTGAACCCTTAGCTTGTGTACGGTCCAGATTTCACCAAGCACTCCAGTATAAATAAGTCTTACAACTCCCTAACGAAAACTTAATGACTTCAACTTGAATTGCATCTTGACCTAGGATTTGGGCTGACTTAGTAAATAAAACCATGTGTGCTTTGAAATTCTTATCATTTATGTATCTTAAATTTGATTAAAAAAAAAAAAAAGAAGAACAGAGTCTTCGAAATTCTTAGCTAGTATGCATTTGGAATTTGATTTTCGCCTCATAGACCAATTGATTTAAAAAAAAAAAAAGAAATTAATAATAACAATATGATAAATGATTTATTGAAGTTTGTGGGTATCTTCACTGAAAATCCTCACGAGACTACAACTCGTCCACTAGGGTAACCTAGGGGTTTAAAGCCTTGTTACATATGGTAAATGTAACCGCGATGCCTGCGAAAGTGAGTTAAAATTCTTCTTTTCTAGTTTTATTTTGCTCGAGGACTAGCAAAACATAGGTTTGGGGGTGTGATAAGTGCTTAATAATTTATAATTTAGTTATCTTTCCATAGCACTTATCAATGTTTTTAAACTGATAAATACATATTTTACCATAAAATTAAATAAACATTGAAATGAATTTAAAATATGGTAAGAGGTAAATAATTCTTTTCTCAAAACAGACTCTAAACTTGTCTCTCTTCTGGCTGTAATCGTTCATGAAAACATATAAGGAGGAGATTGTGTTGACCCGATTTGGTAACCTGATGGAGTTGTAATCAAGCTAAGGTTATAATTAAATGGGTTTTGGTCCTGATTCGATCGAAAGTTATAATTAATTATATATGGGGCAAAGGTTTGATTAACCATTTTTATTAGGTCACGGTCCGGTTTTTAGTCTTGCCTGGTCGAGTTCGATCTGAAGCAGCTTAGCAAGAATTAAATTTAAATGACAATAGGCTCAAGGACAAGTCAACCATCATGACCCACCTCAAACCCAAAGTCAATTCCCAACCAATTCCTTACTAGCCTTCATATAAAATTTATAAATTGAAAAAAAAAAGAAGATAATTAATATAATAAAATAAATAAAAATAATTTCGGGAGAATCACTGGATTCACTGTTCATATGAACAGTGTCCCGTAAAAACACTGTTCATATGAACAGTAAGAAATAATATAATATATATATATATATATAAAATTGTTTCACTGTTTATCTTCTTCCTCCCTCTATCTATTCTTCCCGTGATCTCGCCTCATAGAGCGCCCCCCTGCCCGTTCACGAGTCCCACGCGATGCAATCCTCCCCCGCGCGATCAAAGGAGCTCGTCCCAGCCGAACGCCCCAACGTCGTCGTCGTCCCCGGGTCCTCCGCCATCAATCGCGTGCGGCGTCTTCTCCTCCAAGATCAGCGACCCAGCCGCGTCGAAATCCCAGCATCGTCGCCCCGTCTTCCGCCCGTGGTGCATCCGGAGCGACCAGATCCTCCGCCACTTCATCAGTCGGCACCTCTCTCCGCCATCACCGACCAGATCCCGCGGCCCCTCTTCCTGCTCTCCCGCGATCTGCATCCCGGCACCACGCCCCGAAATCAGCCGCCGTGATCCCTTCTTCCCTCTCTCCGCGTGCGCCGGACGGCTATAAAAGGAGGGGGCTGAGGCGTTCGAAAGAGGGGGAGGCAGGGAGAGAGCTCGGTTGAGAAGAAAGAAACAGGGGGGAGGCTCTGTTTCGGTGAAGAAGAAGAAGAAGTAAGCCGAGAGAAAGAAATAAAAAAAAAGAAGAGAGAGGGGAGGAAAGAGAAGAGTTGTGATATTTTGGGAATAATGAGAGGTGATCAATTTCATTTGAAGATGGGAGGTCATCCGGAAGCCATGCTCGGCTAAACGTCTAGTCTAGGGCTGGATGAAGCCCTAGCAATGTATCAGGGCAATTGTAGTTCTTACTTTTTTATTATTTTGGAGCTTGTTTAAATTCTTATTTTCAATGAAATATTTCTTTATGATATTTAAATTTCGAGCATGCTAGTTACTAATCATGTTTGCTAAAGTAGTCTAAGATGATCCATGCCTAGGAAGATAAAGTGTGCTGCATCCTAGATTAGCATACTTAGGTAGACACTTCATGCTACACCGAAGATGGATCTTCCTAACACTCTTTATGCTTTTATTTTAAAAGGCTTGTAGCCAAAATTGCATGCCTCTCCAAAAGACAAAAATTAAGAACACAATCCTTGATGCAATGCTATGTGGTGGATTCCAAACCCTAGATCTATTTACTCTGATAAATTCCAATCCGTACTCATAGTTTAATTTAGTTAAATCAAGTTAGCAAATCCTTCTTTTTGATTTATTTTTAAAAGAATAGAATGATGAACCTCTAGGTGCAGTTACCATGTGATACAGTCCTGCTATCGTGGATCCCTACAGGACGGAGGTCATGGATAGCTCGTCAAACCCCATCGTCTGTCATATGTGAAGATTTGTTCGACTTAAGTTCGACAGTGGAAAACTCTTTCTCCACTGTGCATACTGCCCCGGCCGAGGTCTTAGGAACTTAGTCTTATAAATCACATAGGATCTCTTCTTATCTATCAAGGTCGATAGATTCCTTATAGGTGCATACCCTACTCCTACAGTGAACCTACTGCAGCCAATCTACACTGCATGGACCCATATGGCTAGAGACAATGTATGTGTGCAGTCAAACTACAATAACCTCACTGTGAGTAGCCGAAGCACCGCAGGTCAAAGGACCAGTCACACTACTGCAACATCAAGCAAGTCACTGACGAGTGGATAGACATCCAAGTGACTTCTTGTCTTGGTCACGCTCAGTACCCTTGTTCTCTAACAAGCACCTGCACTATCACTTCAGTGTCCCTACACTGTGGACTCAAGTCTCGTCCATCCAGAAGGAAAGTGATCTGTGCACTGATCGGATCGATCACCGTCCTCGTGATGATCCATTGATCAGGAGCATTTAGAAATTAATCACCAATGATACATGGCTCAAATTCTCAACTCTTGAGAATATGTATCATCATCTTATTAATTCCTTGGACGATTCATAGACACATAAACAATATGAATGAAAAGATGCCTTTTATTTATTCAATAATAAATAGTCAAGTATAAAATTATGTCCCTAGAATTAATAATGTGTCAGCCAGATTGGCTTCTAGGGCATACATCTAACAATCTCCCACTTGCACTAAAGCCAATTGGTCATATATCTTAGGCCCATCTTCTCAAGGTGGGCTTCAGTCTTTTGCTGACTCAGCTGCTTAGTGAACGGGTCCGCCACGTTATCCGCGGAGTCTACTCTCTGCACCTCTACATATTTCTTCTCCACATAGTCGCGTATGAGGTGAAAGCGCCGCTCTATATGCTTAGACTTCTGATGAGACCTTGGCTCCTTAGCAAGGGCTATGGCGCCATTATTATCGCAGTAGAGTGTTATGGCATCTGATGTCATCACGTCCAACTCTGCAATGAATTTCTTGAACCAAAAGCCTTCCTTAGCAGCTTCAGAGGCGGCGATGTATTCAGCTTCCATAGTAGAATCAGCAATGATCGGTTGTTTAGAACTCTTCCAATTTACCGTACCACCATTGCACAAGAACACATATCCAGATGTTGACTTTCTGTCATCGACATCAGTCATGAAGTCTGAATCTGTGTACCCTTCTACCTTTAACTCTGATGATCCTCCAAAAACCAAGAATAAATCTTTAGTTCTTCTCAAGTACTTAAGAATATTCTTCACAGCTGTCCAGTGTTCTTCACCTGGGTTCGACTGATATCTGCTTGTGACACTCACAGCAAGAGCTATATCAGGTCGTGTACATAGCATGGCATACATGAGTCTTCCTATTGCCGATGCATAAGGAATCTTGCTCATGCGTTGAATCTCTTCAGATGTGTTGGGGCACATCTTCTTGGAGAGATGAATTCCATGCCTTAGGGGTAAGAGACCCCTCTTGGAGTTTTCCATGCTGAACCTCTTCAGCACCTCCTCTATGTACATCTTCTGTGAAAGGCCAAGCATCCTTTTAGATCTATCTCTATAGACCTTTATTTCCAAAATATAGGATGCTTCCCCAAGGTCTTTCATGGAGAATTCTTTTGACAACCAGACCTTGACCGAGGTTAGCATGGGAATATCATTCCCAATCAGGAGAATGTCATCTACGTACAGTACGAGAAAAACGACAGCACTCCCACTAACCTTTTTGTAAACACACGGTTCCTCTTCATTTTTGATGAAATCAAACGTTTTGATTGCATCATCGAAACGAGTGTTCCAACTCCGAGATGCTTGCTTTAGTCCATAGATGGACCTTTGCAGATTGCAGACCTTGTGATCTCCATCACTGGAAGTGAAACCCAAAGGCTGTTCCATATAGATATCTTCATCAAGATATCCATTTAGGAAAGCAGTTTTCACATCCATCTGCCAGATTTCATAATCATGAAATGCTGCAATGGCAAGCAATGTTCGGATGGATTTTAGCATGGCTACAGGTGAAAAGGTCTCCTGATAGTCAATGCCTTCGCGTTGACTATACCCTTTCGCCACAAGCCTTGCCTTATAGGTCTCTACCTCTCCATCCGAACCTATCTTCCTTTTGTAGATCCATTTGCATCCAATAGGTACAATACCTTCTGGTGGATCTACTAAGGTCCAGACTTGGTTGGAATGCATGGAGTCTAACTCTGACTTCATAGCTTCCAGCCATTTCTCGGAATCGATATCAGATATTGCCTCGTTGTAGGTTTTGGGATCCTGTATGTGATCCCTATCTCCCACTAGGAACATTTCCTCGGTATCCTCTTCTAGTATACCTAAGTATCTATCGGGAGGATGGGAGACCCAACTAGATCTACGAGGTGGTTGAGGGACATCGTGTACTGGCTCTTTATGAATGGGTTCTATAGGATCCATGACTCGTTGCTTTTCAGAGACTTTCTCTTCAAGCTCAATTTTCCTCCCACTGCCTCTATCAAGGATAAACTGATTTTCCAAGAAGATGGCATGACGGCTCACAAACACATTGTGATCCTCTGAGATGTAGAAATTGTATCCTAATGACTCTTTAGGATATCCTATAAAACGAGCACTTATGGTCCTAGCCTCTAACTTGTCCGCCTGTAGTCGCTTGACGTGGGCCGGACATCCCCAAATCTTGAGATGACCCAGACTTGGTTTCTTACCATGCCATATCTCATACGGTGTGGTAGGAACGGATTTAGAGGGAACTCTATTCAATAAATAAATCGCTGTGAGTAAGGCATCTCCCCAAAGGAACATGGGTAAATCAGTGAAGCTCATCATGGACCTGACCATATCCAATAGGGTCCGATTCCTCCTCTCTGACACCCCGTTGAGTTGAGGTGTACCCGGAGGTGTCCATTGTGAGACTATGCCGTTTTCTTTGAGATAGTCCCGGAATTCTCTACTAAGGTATTCTCCTCCTCGATCTGATCGAAGAGCCTTAAGAGGTTTTTCAGTTTGTTTTTCTACTTCATTCTTGAACTCTTTGAACTTTTCAAAAGAGTCAGACTTGTGTCTCATAAGATACACATACCCATACCGTGAATAATCATCGGTAAAGGTAATGAAGTAAGAATAACGTCCCCTGGCTAGCACATCGAATGGGCCACATACATCTGTATGTATTAGGGTAAGTATTTCAGTGGTCCTCTCCCCATGTCCTACAAAGGGCAGTCTAGCCATTTTTCCTTGAAGACAGGACTCGCAAACTGGATATGACTCGGAAGTCAATGAGCCGAGAAGCCCATCTTTATCCATTTTGTTCATCCTATCCTCTCCAATATGGCCAAGTCTGAGGTGCCACAAATATCTTTGGTTTATCTCATCTCTGGATCTTTTGGATCCTTTGGTACTCACATCTTGCTCGATAACATTCACAGATACATCCATATGTAAATGATAGAGACTGTCAATCATGAAACCACGTGCGACTATTTTATTTCTCAAATAAATAGAACAGCAGTCTTTGTCAAATGTAAAAACATGACCTTCCTGTGCTAGACATGAAACAGAAATCAAATTTCTGCTAGCAACTGGTACATAATAGCAGTCTCTAAGTATTAAACTAAATCCAGACGGTAGTCGCAGATGGTAGGTGCCCACAGCCACAGCAGCAACTTTTGCCCCGTTGCCAACCCGAAGGGTTACCGCACCTTCCGCCAGCCTTCTACTTTCCTTTAGACCCTGCATGGTAGTGCACAAATGAGCACTAGAACCAGAATCTATAACCCAACTAGAAGTAGAAGAAACCGTTAGATTAGTTTCAATTATGAGCAAGTCTATACCTTCTGAAGGTGTGTCACCTTTCTTGTTCTTCAGGCTCTCGAGGTATGAAGGACAGTTTCTCTTCCAGTGGCCTTCGACATTGCAGTGGAAACATTTTCCTTTGTCGTTAGCCTTTTTCTTTTGAACTTCCTTCTTTGGCTTCTTGTCTTTCTTCTGCTTCTTTGCAGGCTTCTTTTTCTTCCAAGTAGACTTTCTCTTGGAACCAGAAGTCAACTCAGCAGCAAGGACATTGCCCCTTGAACCTTTCAAGGCTCCCTCAGCAGTTACCAACATGTTGATTAGTTCAGTCTTAGTGCATTCAATCTTATTCATGTGGTAGTTTACTATAAACTGACCAAATAAATCAGGAAGTGACTGTAGGATCAAATCCACTTGTAATTCCTTGTGCATGTCCATACCGAGCTTCTCAAGCTCCTCTAGGTCCTTGATCATGGTCAGACCGTGATCATGGACAGACTGCCCCTCGCGCATCTTCGCTTTGAAGAGCCTCTTGGACACTTCAAAACGAGCTGTGCGACTCTGCTCACCATACAACTCTTGCAGGTGTGCCAGTATGTCCCTAGCAGTCTTTATATTTTCATGCTGGCATTGGAGTTCATTAGACATGGATGCCATCATATAGCATTTTACTCTAATGTCATCATCCAACCACTTTTTATGCATTTCACGCTGAACATCAGTAGGACGTGCTGGTAGTGTGGGGATATCTGAATCGAGTATGTAGCCTATCTTCTCACAGTCCAAAACTATTTTGAGATTTCTAAGCCAGTCTTTGTAATTGGTTCCGGTCAGTCGGTTGGTCTCAAGAATACGGGTCAAAGGGTTTGAAGCCGACATTGTATCTGCAGAGAGTAAAGATTCTAGTTAGACTTTTGTACTTGATCCTAATCTGTTCTAAGGTCTTTTAGAACAAATGTAACTCCCACTATTTTCTCGAATCCCTCACACTCCCCTGGTAGGGAAACGGAAATCCCACACGACTAGGGTTTCTAGTGGGTACTGCGGTCCCACCAATTTACATGCCACCTCACCTAACAGTTATTGGTGACACATAGATGGATGAGTGTACAACTCTTGTACAATGCTTCTCAAGCATGTTGCAGTGTAACTTGGTCTCTAAGCCATGAAGACCTCACCTAACAGTTATTGGTCCCATTTCTTAGTTAAGTCAGACCCACCATATAACCGTAGGAATAAAGTCGTCATTGGGTCCTCACCTAACAGTTATTGGTGCCCAACCCCACCTTTACCCTACAACATCTCATGTCTATAGAGAGGTCCAGCCCCCCGATGCAACTTGACCACTGTGTCCAGCCGAGACAAATCAACATCAGAAAGGCCTTAGCAGCTCTACTACAGTGGAAGACCTATTGACTTAATATTGGTTAATCAGGTCTTAGTGTTTGCAACTTGAGCCCTTCATAAGAGGTAATCGAACAATTGGCCAGGTAAGCAAGTGGGAGGCTCCCCTTACTCAGAGAGTAAGGTCCTAATTAAGTAACAACCTTTCATGCTTTCCTAGACACCAATTAGATCAATTAATCTAATATGACTTGCTTATGTCGGTTCACTCTCGACTTGATTGAGGAGGTTTTGATTTAGGTCTCAATTGGGTTTGCTACATCACATGTAAACCTATCTACCCGACTCGCATTCACATCTCATGCAAACGGTACATCACAGGCAGTTATAATCGCAGCATCAAATAAAGTTAAACTTTAAATAGGTGATGATCATGGATTCTAATTAGGTCGTATTACAAGCACATGCACATCAATCGATCAAGTGGTCTTCAACTCTTGAATTGGTTCTAAGCCTCCTTGATTCGATCCTTGATCAACTCTTGATCCCATCGCCATCAACCGCTTAGATCACCTTTCATCTCATGCCTTTGCTTCAACTTGATCGTTGATGTACATCACATCACAGAAATACAACCAGATGTAAAATAAAAATAAAAATAAATTACATCTCCTTTTAGGAGGCACGCAGGCCTCTCAAAACATCAAATAAGATGCATGCAAGCATCTGAAAAATTACATGACATCGCAGATCACATCGCAGGTCATTACATTTGATACCAAAAGGGTTTGAATCCTATGATCATCACCGTATGCAACAATTATAATTTTCAGATCTGAAAACTAACTGATTATATCATGACATAGGTCGCTGATCATGCTAATCATGATTCTAAACTTTGTAATCCCATTAACAATGCAATTAGAATCATCTTTTTATCACATAAAAATCAGCATGCAAAAATCAGCACCCCTGAAAAATCTGCATGCAGAATTTTTCAGCATGCATGATCATTCAATTTTCAGATCTAATAAGCCTTTAGATATTTAATTCTTACCTTAATCTTCGAAGCCTAGGCTCTGATACCACTGTTGGAAACCCGCCCATGCCGTTGATATTTCAAAAATTTTTCAGATGGCAGCGGAATCGGCATGCACGGGTTCAACGTTCATCGCATGAACGTTGTTTCGAGACCTTTCGTAATTAGGTAAGAATTAAAACTTTTAAAACTATTAGGAAGATCAAATCTTCACCTTGCGCGGGTAGATGATCACCGCAAATCTGAATTCGTGGTTTTAGAAGAGGGTTCGCTTGAAGCCGTTCAAACGTCCGGCCTCTACGGGTATCCACACGAAGCAGGATCCGATCCAAGCTTTCTATCTCACCGGGGTGCTAGCTCCCTTGCAGAGATAGCTTTGATGGCTGATGTCCTCCCTCTCAATCAACTCTTGATTGTGCTTAGAAGGAGGAAGAAGAAGGATGAAGAAGAGGAAGAAGATGATCCCCTACGCAGCCTTCTCTTGTTCCTTGTGTTGGATGAAGGAAGGGAAGGGAAGGAGGCCGCCAACACTTGGAGAGCTTTTCCCTTGCTTGCGGCTGAGAACACCAAGGAAAGGAGAGGGCCACGGCTTGGAGGAAGAGAGGTTTCAATTCCCTAGGGTGCCGGCCTCATAGTCCCTCTTATAGCCATCAAGGGCTCCTCCAAAGCTGGAGCCCTAGATAACTTTCCAAAGAGAGAAGGGGGGCGCCGGCCCCTCTCTTCATGCCGCACACAAGGAGAGGAGGAGGGGCGTGATCCCTCCTTCTTGTGATGCCCTAATCCTCTTCCAAAGAGGATTGGGTGCCTCTCTTATGGTTTAATCCCAATCCAATTAGGATTAGCCAATTGGGTTCAATTCCAACTAGGACTTGAATGAACCATGACTCACTTGAACTCTTCAATCCTAATCCAATTAGGAGTCATGTTGATTCATTAGATTATTAATTAATTTAGACTTAAGGAATCCTAATCCAATTAGGATTTGTTTAATTTTAGTCCTAATCCAATTAGGACTCTATTTGAATCCGAAGTCCTAATCTAATTAGGATTTCTAGGAATCCTACTCCAAGTAGGAATCCTATTTTAATTCAAAATTTCTAATCTCATTAGGATTGTAGGAATCCTATTCCAAGTAGGAATCCCAGTCCTACTCCAACTAGGATTCCCAGTCCTAATCCAATTAGGATTCTAGGAATCCTACCCGAAGTAGGACTCTTGTTTCAAGTCCAATTAATTAATTCCCTTGGTTCCTTCTTCAACTTCTTTATCAATCAAATTGATTACTTGTGATTCTTAATCACGATTTCAACCATCGGATCGGTCAATACTTCTAGTGTGTGTGACCTCATAGGTTCTATTCTGACTGGTAGTGAGATATATTGTGATCTCTATCTCAATATCATTGTAAACTCCTTTCAATGGGTTGGAACGATTCCAACTCAACTCATTAGGGTTTATCGATCATCGAGATAATCCCTGTGAGTCCCACCATCCACCAGTGACACCTAGCAGCATGTAGTGGCTACCCAGCAGAATGGAATGATGAACCTCTAGGTGCAGTTAACATGTGATACAGTCCTACTATCGTGGATCCCTACAGGACGGAGGTCATGGACAACTCGTCAAACCCCATCGTCTGTCATATGTCAAGATTTATTCGACTTGAGTTCGATAGTGGAAAACTCTTTTTCCACTTTATATTACTGCCCTGGCCAAGGTCTTAGAACTCAGTCTAATAAATCACATAGGATCACTCCTCTTCTATCAAGGTCGATAGATTCCTTATAGGTGCATACCCTACTCCTACAGTGAACCTACTGCAGCCAATCTACACTGCATGGACCCATATGGCTAGAGACCATGTATGTGTGCAGTCAAACTACAATAACCTCACTGTGAGTAGCCGAAGCACCGCAGGTCAAAGGACCAGTCACACTACTGCAACATCAAGCAAGTCACTGACGAGTGGATAGACATCCAAGTGACTTCTTGTCTTGGTCACGCTCAGTACCCTTGTTCTCTAACAAGCACCTGCACTATCACTTCAGTGTCCCTACACTGTGGACTCAAGTCTCATCCATCCAGAAGGAAAGTGATCTGTGCACTGATCGGATCGATCACCGTCCTCGTGATGATCCATTGATCAGGAGCATTTAGAAATTAATCACCAATGATACATGGCTCAAATTTTCAACTCTTGAGAATATGTATCATCATCTTATTAATTCCTTGGACGATTCATAGACACATAAACAATATGAATGAAAAGATGCCTTTTATTTATTCAATAATAAATAGTCAAGTACAAAATTATGTCCCTAGAATTAATAATGTGTCAGCCAGATTGGCTTCTAGGGCATACATCTAACAGATCCCGCTTATGCCGATTCCGCTGCCATCTGAATTTTTTTGAAATATCAGCGGCATGGGCGGGTTCCCAACACGAAGCCGGATGTGTGTCCAATACAATAAAATCGATAGGAAAGTAGAACTTGTCTACTTGGACTAATACATCCTCGATAATCCTCCTTGGAATTTTAACTGACCTGTCAGCTAATTGCAAAGTGACGGAGGTTGGCTTCAACTCACCTAAACCAAGTTGCTCATATACAAAATATGGCAACAAATTCACACTCGCCCCTAAATCTAACAATGCTCGCTCTATCCTAAAGTTGCCTATGATGCATGAGATGGTTGGGCAACCTGGATCTTTATATTTAGGGAGAATGTTGTGCTGCAAAATAGCACTCACATTTTCAGTTAAAAATGCCTTCTTCTTAACATTTAATCGGCGCTTAACAGTACACAAGTCCTTCAAAAATTTGGCATATGAGGGTACTTGTTTGATTGCATCAAGAAGAGGTATGTTGATCTTTACTTGTTTAAAAAGCTCAAGAATTTCAGAATTAGGTTCGAGCTTTTGCAACGGCTTTAACCGTTGTGGAAAAGGTGGAGGAAAAGGACATTCAACTTTTTCGGTAGAAGTTGGGACCTCAACTTCTTCTTTGTTCCTTTCATCGACTTTGGGAGCATCAGAATTAGAAGTGACTCGCGATCTCAATGGAACGGTCTGATCGATAACTTTCCCATTACGTAAAGTCATAATGCTTTTTACATGTTCTGTATGCGAACTAGAGGGAGCCGTATTATTACTACCGTGCATTTGTGGGTTAGGTTGGGATTGAGCTGGAAGCTTACCCTTCTCTTGGGTACTTAGGACGGTAGTCAACATTGACAATTGGTTCCTTATATCTTCAAAATTTCGAGTATTTTGAGCATTGATATTAGCTTGACCTTGTAGAAAAGTTTGTATAGATTGCAAGGTATCCTCAATATTCGGCTTCTGAGAAGGTGGTGGTGCATAAGTAGGATGTGCAGGTGGAGGAGCTGAATGGTGTGACTGTTGAGGATGATCGTTTCTCCACCTAAAGTTTGGATGATTCTTCCAACCAGGGTTATAGGTATTCGAGTATGGATCGTTATAAGGCTTTGGGTAGGAGTTCATAACATTTGCTTGATCGTGCAAGACTTCTTTGAATGCCGGTATGGTGGGACAATCTGTAGTATTATGACCCGACATATCGCAGATACCACAACACTCGTTTCTAAGCTCTATAGTCTTGACAGGCTCAACCTTCCTAAGCTCAATTTCTTCTACCTTCCTAGTGAGGGCTGCCATTTTAGCATGAAAATCATCCTCAGTTCTGAGGTTGTAAAGGCCTCCCTGTACAGAGCTAGTAGGCTTAGGTAAAGACTTGGTGTTTCTATCCCCGTTATCCCAAAGTTGGGCAGTCTCAGCAAGGGAATCCAAATATTCCCATGCCTCATCAGGTTGTTTTTCTAAAAATCTACCATTGCACATGGTTTCTACAAACTGTTTCAACTGTGGCGATAAACCTTCATAAAAGAAGCTAATGGTTCTCCAAGTTTCGAACCCGTGATGAGGGCATGAGGGAAGAAGGTCTTTAAATCTTTTCCAACATTCATAAAATGTTTCATTATCTTTTTGTTGGAAATTGCTAATATGTCTTTTTAAAAAGTTGGTCCTTTGTGTGGGAAAGAACTTCTTCAAAAATTCTCTCTGCATATCTTGCCAATTCCTTATTGATCTAGGTCGCAAAGAGTTTAGCCATGTTTTGGCCTTATCCTTTAGAGAAAAAGGAAACAATGTCAACTTGAGGACATCCTCGGTGACATTTGGCACTCTAAATGTAATGCTCAATTCTTCAAAATCCTTTAAATGAAGATACGGACTTTCGGACTCTAACCCATGAAACTTGGGCAGCAATTGGATTACCCCTGGTTTGATGTCAAAATGTCCTACATTATCAGGAAAAATTATGCATGAAGGCTGACTAGTTCTAGCCGGTTGTAGGTATTGTCTTAGAGTCCTAACATGGGGTTCTCGTTCTCGATTGTGGTGACTCCCCGCATCTTCATTTAAATCAGCCATCTCACAAGGTGTGAGATATTGAGAAGGAATTTCAGGGGTATGTCTAAAGGGATGATCTAAAGTTGTACGACTTAATCGACCGGTGTCGTCCCTATTCCACTTTAGCATGCAAAATAATTCCCTCTCTTTTTTTTTAAATAAAAATAAATATAAGTACCAACTAAAGATACCCTAAAATGACACCCTAAAACAAAAATCTATTCACAATCAAACATGCAACAAAACATTACACCTCAATTTCTAATGTTTTTTCTTAAATTTCTAGACAGCTCCTAACTGGTTTGAAGAGGACACCTAAGCCTCCAATCCGGTCTAATAAACCGAGTTGACCAGGTAAGCTCCCAGGTAAGTGGAGGGGTCACGATGCGTTCGCAAAGGTCCTACTTAAAACCCACTTGCCTCGAACAGATGAACTGTCTCCCTTATAGGGACAAAGCTTGCCTAGACATCAACTAAGCCACAGAGCGAAATTGGTGCAACTTTCGGTGGTCTTCGTCCTATTGAGCTCGAATGTCCTTAGGGGCCAACGTCTAGTTGATTTTAGTTAAGCTTAGGATATTTATGCACTGGGGTGATTTTTGGGCTAAGGACGAGTGATGAAATCCCGACCTTATCTTTTTAAATGGGTTCTGCCCTTAAAATATTTTATGCTGATGCCTTATACTATATGCAACAATCAAGAAATTTTTTTTTTTAATGTTTTATGACATGACATTAAATTTCATTGAATAGGTGATCAAGCAAATTATTTATTTATTTTTTTTTAAATTTTATGACTTGAAGTCTGAAATTTGAAATTTGAAATTTGAAATTTAAAAATTTTTAAAATTTTAGGTTTTTCCTCTTTTTCTAATTTTGAATGATCACACTTGATATTTTCTTAAAGTTATTTTTTTTTTCAATTTTCAATTATCAACAAGGGTTAATAAGATATGATAACAATAAATTTCTTATTCTAAAAAATTAAATGCAGAAAATTCAAAGCAGAAAGCAGCAAGGTTTCGTATTAATCTAATGGTCTTAAAAGTCTCAGAATGTCAATCAGACCGTTCAGATTATTGAAAAATATGTCTTGCACCAGCTGACTACATTTGAGTCCAATCAGACGGCTAATTTCTATGATATCAGAGTTTGATGTAGACTATGTAGGGAATGAAAAATAGTAGTATTTTTTTTTTCAAAAGAAAAATACTAACTACTAAGGTAAAAATTAAATCTAAAATTATACTAATAACTCAGCCGTTCCCCGGCAACGGCGCCAAAAACTTGGTGCAAAAATAAAATTGTTCTCCCAAGTGCAGGAGAATCGCACAAGTAGTATAACTCGGAAGTCCGAGGTCGATTCCTCAGGGAACGATCTATGGATTATTAGCTTAATTTCAGATTAATTGATTCAATAAACTTATGGATTAAGATGATGGTTTGCAAATAAAAAATAAACCAGTAAATAGAGAGTCGAAGTTTGGATAGATTAAGATGGTGTAGGGATCCAGAATCTCCTTTAATAATATCAAGTTCATGCAATAAATTCTATGATTCTTTTGTTTTCTTTTAAAAATTATAAGCAGATAAAATTTAATTATTGAGTATGTTCTTGATAACATGAATTCTCTTTTTAAGCATTCAACGTGCCTTAGAACGTCAACGATGAATCAAATAATTGAGGAAGACATGTATCAATAAGCATAAATCATAAAAGAATTTTCAACATATAAGAATCATAACATAATCAAAAGATAAATCGTATAAAGCAAAGGATTAGAATTTACATCATGAACTCGGTACACCAAAGGATCCTCCTTCACCCATCACCAACGATTTTAGCTCATCATCTTCCTCTCTCTTTCTCACTCTTTTTTTTTTAATAACAGAAACAGGGCATCCCCTGTTTCTTTCTACTTTTTTTTTCTTTCTACTGCAGCAGCCCGGCTCCTCCCTGTTCTTCTTCTTCGATGCCCCCCCCGCCCCCCCCCCCCCTTTCTCAGCCGACTACCTCTTATACTCATCTCCCCCCTCTATGGATCTTGGGGATGCGTTGGAGATCAATGCAAACGGCTGATCTTGGGCGCGTGAGGTTGGAAGGATGAGGTCGCGGATGCTGTGGAGGAGGCGGACGGCTGGGCGATGATCGCGGATGGCCGGAGGAGGCTGAGGTGTGGAGGCTTGGCATGAATCCCGATCTTCTTCAAATGGATGCACAGAGATGCTCGAGAGCTGATCGCGGATGCTGGGAGATCGTTGTGAGAGGATCATGGACGCTGATCTCGGGTGAGGACGACACGCTATGGATGAAATGTGGGAAGGCTGGAAGTCCGCTGCTGAGAATGCGGGGTAGGCGGATCCTGGCTGGCCGTGGGATGCTCGGACGCGAGTTCCGGCTGTGAATCGGCTAGGAGATGCAGCGGGATCGGAGGAGGCTCTGATACGGGGTCGCACGCTCGGGAATGGAGATGGAGGATGCTGGGAGGCGCGTGATCTCTTCCGGACGGCCGCTGGGAGGATTCATGGAATGCTGGAAACGGCCGGATCCGACGCTGATGCTGGGAGATGATTACGGGCTGAAGCATGGGAGCGTTGATCGGGTTGTGAATGGACTCGAGGAGGAGCGGACGCTGGGAAGCCTCTGAGATCAAATCACGAATTCGGGAGCTCGCGGTATGCTGAAGATTGTAATGGATGAGGGCTGCAGCAGGATCTTTGGCATGTGTCACGGGAAGAGGCTATGGCATGTAGACATGTGTAGCTCCGGTGCAAATGTGCTTGACCAGATTCAATTATGCTCCTAACATCATTAGGCTTGGAGCCATGCCTTATCCCAAACTATACAAAATGCGCATTTAAACTCTTGATTTACAATAACCTTTGCACCACAAAAATATAATATTAATGCAACACTTTTATCATTATTTATTAGCAATAATATTAATTTAAGTGATGTGTAAATCGCACTTTTGTGCTCTCATCAGAGAGCACAAGAGGAAGCTCAGAAATCTCGGCTCTACCTCTGCCCTCTGACCCTCTACTCAATTCCTCCTTGTGGTTAGTTTTTATTTTTTGCATTCATCAATTTAGATATGTCATCTTTTGAGGAAAGTCATTTTGACATTCCTCCTGTTTCTGAGGAAGAAGAAACTAATCCTCAACCCCATGTTCCTAGTTCCTCTAGAACTAGTGAACCGAGTGAAGATCAAACCTATTCTCGTAAGAGAACTGGTGTTGTATGGAATGAATTTGATAGAATTATGGTTGATGGAGTCTGGAAAGCAAAATATAAAAAATGTGCCAAACTTTATAGTTGTAGTAGTAGTGGGGGAACAGGCCATTTAAAAAGACATCAAGAGAGTCATAGGATACATGATTCTCATGCTCAAAGTACCCTTAATATACAAGGGGGATCACTTGTAGGTAATTTTGCATATAATTATGAAAATCAAAGAAAAGCACTTGTAAAATGGATAGTTAAGGATGAATTACCTTTTAGTTTATGTGAATCTTTTAATTTTGAAGAATATGTTCAATTAAACCTACAACCTGCTTACAAAAGAACTAGTAGGCGTACATTTAGAAGAGTAGCTATGACTAACTTTTTAGCAATGAGACAAAGTTTAATTGAAACACTCTCTACTTTAAATGTAAAAATTTTATTAACTTCTGATATTTGGTCAGCATCTGTAGGTTGTAATTGTTTTATTGCCATTATTGCTCATTATATTGATAATGATTGGCAATTAAATAAACGTATTCTTGCTTTTCGTGCTTTTGATTTTCCACATTCTGGGCAACAAATTTCAAATGTCATTTATCAAACTGCATGTTCATATAATATGAATGATAAAATTATGTCTATTACTCTTGATAATGCATCTAATAATAATTCTGCTGTTACATTATTAAAGGACTCATTGCATCCCATGTTAAATGGAAATTTATTGCATATTAGATGTGCATGTCATATCTTAAATCTTTCTGTTCAAGCTGGCATGGGCATTATTCAAGATGTGATTTCAAAAATTAGAAATGCAGTTTCTTTTATTCATGCTTCAAGATCAAGACTTCAAGAATCTAAGAAACTATGCATAAATCATGGTAAACATTTTAAAAAATTTAAACTCGATGTAATTACTCGTTGGAACTCAACATATAGCATGATATATGATGCATACCCATATAAAAACTTATTAAGTGCATATATTAATGATCGTGGATTAGGCTTTACATTGACTGAAACTGATTGGAATAAAGAAAAAATTTTGGAATATTTTTTGCTTAGTTTTTATAATGCTACTAATGTTCTTTCTGGTATTTATTATCCAACTTCATGTTCATTTTTACAACAAGCATATATAATTAGTCAAAAATTTGCAGAACATAGATTTGATGATGTTTTAATGCCTATTATTGAACAAATGGAATCTAAATAGAATGAGTATTGGGACAAGATATGTCCTATGCATAACTTAGCTGTTGTATTTGATCCAAGAGTTAAATTGAATGGCGTGCTAATTTTACTTGATGCATACTGTGAAAATATGATTCAAGATCCTGAACCTGCTAAAATTGAGGTAAAACAACTTCTTTATGATATTTATGCTATATATGATGAAAAAATTCGTGGATCTAGATTCTCTGTACAAAGCTCTATTTCTTCTTCTAGTAGTTCTCGTTCGTCATCTATGTTTTCATTCATTGCATAGAGAAAACACACACATGCTTCAAGTTCATCTCCATCTTCTTCATCTTTAAGTAGTGAACTAGAATTTTATTTACGAAATGATCTTCAGTCTGCATATGATGAAAATCAAATAGAGAGTCTAGATGTATTATCTTGGTGGAAGAGTGTTAAAAATCAATATCCTGTTATGTCTGCAATTGCACGCGATATTTTAGCTGTGCCGATGTCCACAGTAGCATCGGAATCCGTTTTTAGTGCAGGTCGGCGTGTTCTTGACGAAAAGAGAAGTAGGATGACTGGCGAAATGGTTGAGATGCTTCTCTGCTTCAAAGATTGGTTGGATGCTGAGGCGAGACTTCAAGATAAAGGTGGACATAATACAACATCCTCTGATGATGATGATACAAATACTACTGAATAGTGAATACTGAATCACTGATGATTAGTAAGATTTCTTAATTTTTTATAATTGTACATTTTTATTTTTTTAATTGTTAAAGTGAGTCATCTCTATTTTTTCTCCTTTCTTATTGTATTCTGGAGGTCAGACCAAGGTCCAAAGTCCAAACCTCCCTTCATGTACCATTTTGATTTAAATTAATAAACTGGTAGGAGTCTATGCCAAACCCCCCACCATTAAGGTGGCTTTATATTAATAAATCCTTAGTTTTCAATATTTATTAATTTATTAAAAAAATTTATTTTCATTTATTTTAAGGGGGACAGGCCGTGCCTGGCCCGGCCTAGGCTCGGTTCAGGCCCTTATGGGCCGTTCCGGGCTGGCTCGCGGGCCGTGCCGAGCCCAGGCCCTTATGGGCCGTGCCGGGCTGGCCCGCGGGCCGTGCCGTGCTTGGCCCGCGGGCCGTGCCATGCTTGGCCCACGAGTCGTGCCAGCCCAGGCCCTTATGGGCCGTGCCGGGCTCAGCCCGCGGGCTAGAAAGTGGTAACCCAGCCCGGCCCCCTTTTATGGGCCGTGCTAGGCACGGCCCGTTACTGTAGCAAGCGGGCCGTGCCTGGCCCGCTTCGTGCCGGGCCGTGCCAGGCCATGGGCGGCCCGGCCTAGTGCCCATCTCTAATGTACCTAGACTGGGACAAACCTAGCATCCTTTTAGATCTATCTCTATAGATCCTTATACCAAGTATATAGGATGCTTCACCCAAGTCTTTCATGGAAAATTTCTTTGATAGCCAAGTCTTGACCAATTGCATCATTGGAACATCATTTCCAATGACCAATATATCGTTCACATATAATATCAAGAAGATAATAGCACTCCCACTAGTCTTCTTGTACACACAAGGTTCATCTATATTTTTAATAAAGCCAAACTCTTTGATTATCATGTCAAAATGGATGTTCCAACTCCTAGATACCTGCTTTAATCCATAAATGGATTTCTTAAGCCTACATACTTGATTTGCTCTCCCTCTTGAGACAAATTTCTCTGGCTGTGTCATATAAACCTCTTCCTCAAGGTGATCATTAAGGAAGGCAGTTTTGACATCCATCTGCCAGATCTCATAATTATAGTATGCAGCTATAGCAAGCATAATCCGAATAGATTTGAGCATAGCTACTGGCAAAAAAGTTCATCATAATCAATACCTTGTTTTTGCCTGAAACCTTTTGCCACTAGCCTGGCCTTGTAGATTTCTACTTGGCCATCAGCCCCTATCTTCTTCTTGTATACCCATTTGCACCCTATTGGAATCACTCCCTCAGGTGCATCAACCAAAGTCCACACTTGGTTTGTATACATAGAATCTATCTCGGATTTCATGGTGTCCAGCCATCTGTTAGAGTCCATACTCTTGACAGCTTCCGAATAGGTCAGAGGTCATCGTTATCAACGATGTGCGCTTCATCATTCTCAATGATAAACCCATACCTCTCAGGTGCATTTCGCACTCTTTCTGACCTTCGGAGAGGAGTAGTGGCTGTATCTCTTCTATGGGTACATCTGGTTGAGGATTATTATGTATCTCACCTTGTAGATCTTGAACTTCATCAAGTTCAATTCTTCTATCCTTGCCCTTTTCTAAGAAAAACTCTTTTTCCAAGAAAGTGGCATGCCTAACAACAAATACCATTTGTTCGGTAGGATCATAGAAGATATATCCTAAACTGTCTTTAGGATAACCTACAAATATACATTTGTCCGATCTAGCACTTAGCTTATGTCTAAAATTTCTTTTGACATAAGCATGACAACCCCATATCTTAAGATACTTAAGATTAGGTTTTTTTCCTTGCCATATCTCATATGGAGTGCTAGATATAGACTTAGATGGTACTCTATTTAATACTAATGCAGCAGTTTCTAGAGCATGTCCCCAGAAGAAAATTGGAAGATTTGTGAAGCACATCATGGACCGTACCATATCTAATAAGGTACGATTCCTCCTTTTAGCTACACCATTTAATTGTGGCGTATATGAAGATGTCCATTCAGAGAGTATACCCTTTAATCTAAGATAGTCTAGAAATTCACTAGAAATGTATTCTCCTCCTCGATCAGATCGAAGAATTTTAATACACTTTCCAGTTTGTTTTTCGACCATACTTTGATACTCCTTAAATTTATCAAAGGCTTCGGATTTATGTTTCATTAGATACACAAAACCGAACCTTGATAAGTCATCAGTAAATGTGATGAAGTAAGAGTATCCACCTCTAGCTAAAGTTGACATAGGACCGCACACATTAGTGTGTACGAGTTCTAACAACTCACTTGCCCTTTCTCCATGTCCCGAGAATGGAGACTTGGTCATTTTACCCATAAGACAAGATTCACAAGTTCCTAATGATTCAAAATCATAAGGGTCAAAGAATTTATCTTTATACAACTTGTGTAACCTTGTCTCACTAATATGACCTAATTGGTAATGCCAGAGGAGGGTATTATTAATATTCTCTCTTTTTCTTTTATTATCTTTGCCAATATGAAATATAACATTATTAAGACATAATACTAAAAGACCATTTTCCATAGTGCCATGACAATAATACTCATTAGATAAAGAAATAGAGCAACCATTGCTCTTTCCATTTATTTCGAATCCTTTCTTAAGCAACAAAGGAATTGAAATTATATTTCTAATAATTTTTGGCATAAAATAACAGTCTTCTAGCTTCAAGAACTTTTCGGAGGGTAGCTCCAGTATGTAGGTGCCAATAGCTTCAGCCTGGATGGATTCTCCTCCAGCGCCATATAGCTCGAAGTCATCTTTCTTCAGACTTCTAATTTTCTACAGTCCATGCAAAGATTTGCATATGTGAGAACCACAACCGGTATCTAATACCCATGAATTAGAATCAGAAGAACTTAATGTCATATTGGCATGTAATAAAAACATACCTTTTGATGCAACACTTGCATCAGGCTTCACACTTGCAAGAATGCTCTTGCAGTTTCTTTTCCAATGCCCCATCTTGCCGTAGTGGAAACAGGTACCAGGTCTAGAGATTTTCTTTTCCTTCTTCTTATTGATGCGACTCTTAGCGTTTAGTTTTTCTTTGAACCCTTGTCGCCCGACTTCTTCTTTGAGCTCTCACTAACAAGAAGGATCGGACCCTTGTCCTTCTTGATGTGAGACTCTGCTGTTTTCAGCATATTTAGAAGCTCAGGCAGGAAGGAATTCAATTTGTTCATGTGATAATTCACGATAAACTGCGAGAATGAGTCGAGTAGTGATTGCAGGATCAAATCCTGACTGAGCTCACTGTCCATAGCAAAACCAAGTTGACTCAATCGAGTGATCAAGTCTATAACCTTTAAACAGTAATCTTACACAGACGATCCCTCGATCATTCTAGTACGGAACAACTGCTTAGATATCTCATATCTAGCAGTTCTGCTCTGCTCACCATATAACTCCTTCAAGTTAAGGAGTATGGAGTGAGTATCCATGCTATCATGCTGCCTCTACAATTCATTATTCATAGAAGCAAGTATGATACATTTGACAGTCAAACTGTCATTTTTCCACATACGATATGTGGCCAATTTCTCCTCAGTTGCATCTTCCCCTGCTGACCCTAGGTCAGGGGTTTCAAGAATATAGGAAAGTTTTTCTTGTGTGAGAACAATCTTTAAATTCCTCAACCAATCCACATAGTTGGGACCAGTCAATTTGTTTGTATCTAAGATACCTCTAAGTGAGAGTGAAGATGCCATTTATGCAAAATTAATTTATAATTACAAAGAACACTAATATAAGCAGACCAATCATGATGACATGTATTCAATCAGACAAGGACTTTTATCTAATTGTTACTCCCACTATTTTTATCGAATATCATAACCCTCAAGTATGATGAACGAGAAAATACTAATTTTCTTAGTGGGGTTGAGATCCAAATTTCTTATAAAAGACCTTGTGGGAATCACAACAAGCCCTTATAAGTTCAAAGGTAGGAAACTCTTTCCAATTACATCCCATGCAATTTCCAACTTTATCCTGTCCTCTAGCACACATATAGTCTTGTGGGAATCACAACAAACTATTGTGTCTAGTTAAGTCAAACCCTTTATTTTTATACAGTCATATTTGAATAATGCTGCCCTTGTTGGAATCACAACAAGGCAACATATTAAAATATGCCATATGCATCATATGCACCAAGATATTACAATATCAATCCTAATACTAGCCTTGTGGGAATCACAACAAGCTAGCGTAGATATTGACATAATAATATCTAAGCATGAAAGAAGGACCTTTATAGTGTTATATCAGCAATTAGCTTTTCCATGGAGGTCAATCAAATAGTTGGCCAGGTAAACAGATGGGAGACTCTCCTTACTTAGTAAGGTCCTAATTAAATAACCACCTATAGCCTCTTTCCCAGACACCAACTCAGTCAATTGATTCAGAATGGCTCAGCTTAAAGCAATTAACACTACGACTTAATTATGAATTTAGTGAGGGCTTTCAAATAGTAGTATCTTACTAACATTAAGCTCAACCATAAAGGACAATCAAATAATTGGCCAGAAAAGCAGGTGGGAGGCATCCCTCACTCAGAGAGTGAGGTCCTAATTAAGTAACCACCTGTGGCTTCCTTCCTAGACACCAATTGAGTCGATTGTTCCAGAATGGGTCAGCCCAAAGTTTTCATACTACTATTTTGGTCTCATTGCACATTCTTTAATTTAACACTAGCAATTATACTGTGCTACAACATGAATAGAATACTATCTCATAGCATAAACTAATCATGCATACAAACAACCTAGCTATCTCATAGCATCAAGATATTAGTTTGTATTATCATTTGGTTAAACTGATTAAGGGTGGCTCTAATACCACTGTTAGATTTCCCAGTGCCCTAGGGCGCAGCAGAAGATATGGGATTATAAAATTTTCTTATAAAATCCATTATATGAAACCCTAATAAGCCAAGATCACCTTAATAGTATAACCAAATAATTTAAAAAATATAATCTTGGTATAGAAGAATACCTATCACGCTATATCCAATATGTCTGAAGATGTCCTAAGGTGCCCAAATGTTCACCCTCCAATGTTGATCCATACAGGAATGGGTTCAAGACTCTAGCTCCACCAAAACTTGATTATAGTTATTCAAGCATTCCAAAGGATTTAATTGGCTGATTTTTCTTCACTTTCTTCTTCCTTTCTACCTCTAAAATATTCACTAGCCTTTTTGTCCTAAAGAAGACCCTCTTGTCTTGGGTTAGGAGAAAAGAGAGAGGCTTGTAAGAAAGAAGGGATAAGAGAGAGAGAAGAAAAGGCTTTTTCTTGGATGATCTTTAGAACCTCAGGGTGCCTCCTTATTTATAAGAGATGGAGGGATGCATCATAAAGGGATGCATCCCATCCACACATCTCATCATGATGAGGCATGTGCTAAGAGAGGCATCCCATCATGATGGGGTGCTAAGGAGAAGGGTGTATCAACTTCTTTCTCACGTCTCCCTCTTAAATTCTGATAATCCAAGGGCCCAAATGCAGTGAACCAAAGCCAATGGTCTAGATATAGGCGTCATCTAATGGTCCAGATCAAGGCATCATCATCTAGGGTGCCATCCAATGGTCCAGAAGCAAGATGCCATCACCGATGGTTCAGATTCAGGCGCTGAGCAACGGTCCAGATCTTTCATCCAGAGAGCCATCCAGTGGTCCAGATTCAGGCACTGAGCAATGGTCCAGATCTTTCATCCAGAGAGCCATCCAGTGGTCCAGATTCAGGTGCTGACCAATGGTCCAGATCTTTCATCCAGAGAGCCATTCAGTGGTTCAGAATAAGGTGCCAACCAGTGGATCAGATCCTTTATCCAGGAAGCCATCCAATGGTCCAGATGAAGGCGCCAACCAATGGACCAGATCCTTCATCCAGGAAGCCATCCAATGGTCTAGATGAAGGCGCCAACCAGTGGACCAGATCCTTCATCCAGGGAGCGATCCAATGGTCCAGAAGTGAAGGCCCTATCAAACCCAATCCAATTGGGTTTAACCAACTTAAAGGAAACATTAAACCTAATCAAATCAGATTTAATTAAAGCTAAATGGGTTCCAACTCTTGGCTAACCCATATTAGGTCATGATCTAATCATATTAGATCAACCTAATCTAAGAATCAGATTCGAATTTAATTTGAATCAGAAGCTAGGGTTTGCAACACGTGCTAGCATGTTCATCTTGCAAACATGATCTAATCCAATTAGACCTTGATCAATTTCCTTGTGTGTGATCCATTGGGTTCCTTATCTTTGCCAGCAGTAGGTGCAGGTGCAAATTGACCTAACCTGATTAGAATACCTCTAATCCAATTTAGGTTCAATTTAGTGCTAAACCTGACTTAGCAACGTATCATGTCTACCCGGAAGATGAGGAATGTATTAGACAAATCTAAACATATCCTTCAGTGGCAAGAAATGGCACCACAGGACAAGATTGACGTCTAGCAACGTATCATGTCTACCCAGAAGATGAGGAATGTATTAGACAAATCCAAACATACTCTTCAGTGGCAAGTTACCGTGCAATTTAATTCCTCAGTCATACTACATTCCGAATAAGTGCATGAGTATGGATCAATATCAAACTCAATCACTTATTCATGTCTCTCTCAATCTTTTATATGATAATTCAAACAATGAAATATTAGAAACTCTTTCTAATATTCATTTTGCTTTGATCAAAGGCTTCTTGAATCATCATAAGATTAGAGTAAGTAGGATGTTACCTTTTCTTACTAGAAGTGACTGATTCCTTGTTGACCTACTCACAACCTTCGTACAAAATCCACCATATCCAGAATATTCCGTACACAACGCAATGTCGTGAATGAGGGTAAACCAAAATATAGGTTCAAGTGCACAAGATACCATGGTGATCTCAGGTCTAAGGATCACTTGCACAACACCCACTATGAGAACCATCTTTTGAAACTAAGTAAGAATCCATAAGATGTTCTCATGGCTGGTCATTTCAGTAAACTCATTCCTCTAATGAGCACCCACATCTTTGTATTAGTGTCTCACACAAGTAATTGTGAGATCAATCACCCTCTATATTGAGCATACATAAGATGTGCCAGTCTTTCCAGTAATATTGATCCCCGACTCAATATACTAATTTGACTGGAAATATTCTAAATTAGGATTTTAGGATTTTAGGTCTCACTGGTATGATCTCATCATAACCCTAAAACCAATGTCCTAATTTATGGGGTTCATCATCCAATAATAAAACAGATAAGCAGCAAATAATGAAACACAATGCCTTTATTGATATATATCAAGTGTCAAAGTACATGATTTGGAGGATTACAAAGAGAAACCTATCAAATGATTGGCTTATAGGGCATCTACTCTTTCAGGTTAGTGGTGCCATTTCTTGAAAAAGTATTAAACAAACTCTAGTGACTTTTTCTACTATGTAGACTTAATTTGTGGCATGTTATGGAGCTACGGTTTAAGCCATTTGGTTGAGAAATTTGATTTCGGGACTGAAAATTGTTGATTCCATTTCGAGACCAATTACTATCTACTGTGACAATAGTACAGCAGTCTTCTTTTCAAAGAATAACAAGAGTTATGGTGGCTCTAAGCATATAGACATCTAGTACTTAGTGGTTAGAGATAAAGTTAAAAAGGACAGATAAAAAATAGAATATATAAATACAGAAGCAATGATTGCAGATCCATTGATTGAGGGACTCGCACCGAAAGTCTTTAAGATACATATTGCTAATATGAGCATTGTGGAAACTTTTGATGTTTTTGGTTAGTGGGAGTTATTTATGTAAAAGAACTACATTTTGGCTTGATCCTTTTTTACGAGGTACGTAGGCAACCCATATATTTCGGGTACAGCCTCTTTCAATGATAATAACATTTATCTCCCCATGTATAATTCTGTATTTTGTGCACAAAAATAATAATTATATTTCAGCATGTATTTTACATATGCCTTTTATTATGATATTATTTTGATCTCGAGATATAATGTATAAAAACATGGTGCGAATCTCTTTTGAGACATGTGGCTTCTTTTTGAAGCATTTATGAGGACCGATGTGAATTAGCACAACTTTTGATCACATTTTGGTGATAAGTTCATACTACATACTGCCACATTGGTTAGAGGATGGAGATCCATGTTGATAAGGATGTTAGCATTTATAGTTGTGGAGTAGTGTTATATCGATTAAATGGTGTAATGACTTCAATGTTCGATGTTGATGTTCTTGTTGGACTGGATCATGTATCCAAGGTGATTATCTGAGCTATATGTATGGCCACTTATATAGTCTAAACCGAGAGTCGTTTTTAAAATAAAGTTTTTTAAATTAATATAGCAATCCGTATTCGCCCAAGTGAAAGAATGTTAGAATAATTTCAAAATATGGGCTTCCACTGATTGTATATTTTTGTTTTATAAAATAGATTAGGTGTATGGCTCATAATGGTACTATGGTTAAGCCCAATATGATGTGTGATCATTTTGTTTTATGAACTTTTGGTGCACCTTGGATGTATAGGATTGAGTCCTATTTATTGTGGTAATTTTGGTATGTAGGCCAAAAAACCCAATTAGGGTTTGGAGCCTTTAATGGGAAGGCTTTCTTATGTTTCCTATATAAAGGCCAGGTCCCCCTCTCCTTTCCATATAGTTCATAGCTTGCCCCATTGACGACTATCTTTTGTGAGGAGCAAATAAGGAAAAAACCAACTGCTACTATTGTGGGTGATTAAATAATCGTATTCAATATGTCTTCTACAGGTATACCTCTCAAACTTGAATACACTATTATTGTGATTCTAAATCTTAGTATGTTATTATTTATGCTTAACAATATCAAGTTAAACTAGGCAGATTAGATGGATCTGATCGAGTAAAGCTAAAAAAAATATTTTTTCTTCTGTATAAATCATTTTTTTGCTTTTGGAAGAAAATTTGTGAAAAATTACTGTTGCCCAAGGAGACAACCCAAGAGGAGGGGAATTGGATTTTAATTAATTATGACCAATTTAAAGTATAATGAGTAATTAACTAAATCTATTAGAAGCAAATTAGTTAGTTTACTAGATGTAGTGAGTGAAGAGAGAGAAAGAGACATCAGCCAATACAAACACAAACAAGTTTATAGTGCTCCTACGTCCACTTCCCAAGCTGCACTTGGGTGTTCACTATAATTCCTAGGATTACAGCCGGTTGTTTTACAAGCTCACAATCCAACTTGTTGTTTTCTCGAGATTACAACAAACTCGGTCGGTTTTCACAGGCTCACCGACTAGAACCACCCGATTATTTTTCCGAATTCACAATCAAACCTAGTTGGTTTTTTCCGGTTCACCAACCACAATCTTACACCGTTGGTTTTCCCTTTGGCTCACCAACAAACCTTACAACCCTTGATTCAATCCCCTAAATGAATCAAGTAAGAAAAACAAGGTTTGGGATTTTACAAAGAAAGCTTCTAAAAAAAAACAGATGTGAAAACAATAAATGCAAAGTAAAGTTAGAAGCCCTCAAACAGATTTTAGATGGAAAAGTAGGGGCTTCTCGATTTCTGAGTCTCCTCTTGAAAGAACTGAAGATTGGAGGACAGTAGTAAAGCCTTGAATGCGAAGGAAGTACTTCTCAGATTGAGTTGAATGCACCTCTTCCTTCTTTTTCTTGTATTTTCTCTTAAGAAGCTCTTAGTAGGTGAAAATACCTTTTTGCTTGAATGGAATAACTCTACTCTACTACTGTTCACTCTGGCTATTTAAGAGGTTCCTTCCGAAAACTAGCCATTAGGAACAGATTTGGAGCCGTTCTATCCCATCTGCACATCCTGACAATGTATCCGTTGGGATTGGAGTCGACTTGTGCGATCTGGAGTTGACTCGGCTGTTACTGGAATCGACTAGCTCTTTACAGGAGACGACTCGCCCACTGTTCAGGATTTGAATTAAAATGCTTGTTCCGTCCTGGAGTCGACTCAGACCAAATTGGAGTCGACTCGCCAACTTCTGGAGATGATACGGGCACTTAGAAGTCGGCTCGTTCTCAGGGTTTCAGAAATCCATCTTTCTATTTTTCATCCTCGAGTCGACTTGGGTTTTGAACACGTCTTGTTCTCAGAAGCCGAAAAACTGATTCTCTGTCTTTTGAACTGAATTGCCTCGGAGTCGACTCGTGCCTTGTTGGAGTCGACTCGGCTGACTTGGGGGTCGACTCTGGAACTCTTGGAGTCGACTCGTTTACAGAATCTCTGAGATTGGTTCTCTGCCTTTCAGATTGCTTTCCTCTAGGAGTCGACTCGGACATAACTAGGAGTCGACTCGCCAAACTTTGGAGTCGACTCGTAACCTTCTGAAGTCGACTCGGTAACAGGGTCTAAGACCAACATTCTGTCTTTCTGTCTGTTACCTTTTGGAGTCGACTCGAAACCGTCGGGAGTCAACTCGGCAACCATCGGACTCAACTCGAAACCTATTGGAGTCGACTCGGTGACAAGGTCTGAAATTCTTCTTTCTGTCTTTCTGTCTGTTCTCAGTCGGAGTCAACTCGTAATGTACCGGAGTCGACTCGAGCTTGTGCCAAAACCTTTGAAACATATGGAGTCGACTCGTAATCTTTCGGAGTCGACTCGAGCTTCAGACTTTGGTTCAAATTGAGTTCAACACTTAGCCAAATTACTTTGAACCAAGGCTCGAGGCATGTAAAAAGAAATTCACATATATTTGCCTGAAACACTAGATTGAATTCATTAGTACAACATATAATATACTCAAATACTTTGAGCTCATCAAAATCAAATAGGGGTATAATCAATCACTCCACAATCTCTCCCTTTTTGATGATGACAAAATATTGAGTATTTGTAAAGTGTATTGCTCATCCAAGAAGTGATTCATAGCGAAGTTTTGAAATGAAGTCAAATGTCTAGTCATTTAATTTATCCAGAATTGAAAGGTATGAGTCAGTAAACTCTGAAATTAAAGCTCCCCCTTTTATTTGGAATTATATAAGCCTTCATATCATGCAATCAATTGTTTGGCTTATATGTGTTTAATGAATTTGCTTTCTTAAAATTTCAGATTCTCCTCCTCAATATGTGCATTCAATTTTGTTTGAACTTTGTTCAAGTTTTCTGAATTTTCTTTTAATGTTTTAAACTTGAGCTTAAGTTCTTAATTATAGAAGAGAAAATCTGATGATTTGTTCTTGAATATGATTCAACTAATCTCCGAATATCCCTTGAATAGATTCTGGAGATTACTTCTTGAGGAGCCCCAACAGAGAGATAATAAGCCTCGAGGTATTGAATTCACTAATAGCAAATCACATTTGGTTTAAAAAAAAATTCTTGTTTAGAGATTCCTTTTACATTTAATGTATCATATTTTCTTCCCCTTTTTGTCATCATAGCAAAAAGGTGAAGTATCAAAGAATCAATGTAGAAGCACATAACAAAATAACTTATAAGTCATAACACAAAAGACAGAATGTTCAATTTTTCAGAAAATGACTTCAGTTTATTGATAACAAAATTTGAGTACAAGATGGAAAGTTCAAAAGGACTTTGAATGATTACATATAAGTACAAATCTAAGGACGTCTAGCAGAAGAGGATGATGGGCCCATGCCCCGCCGATGAGCCTACATAACCAAGCTTATTCCTTCAGACACATTTTCTAGTTGTGGAATAATCTCTGAGGTCGCCGTGGCGTGTGTCTGGGTCAGTTGGGTCACATTTTCATTGATTGTGTCAAGCTTGTCTATCAACACATTTGCAAGCCTTTCTGCATCTTGACTTTGCCTTAGCAGCTCTGATCTAATATTGTCTCGCATTTGTCTCGTGTCTTCCTTAATAGCTGTAAGGCTCAAGTACTGACCCTGAATCAGACTCCTTAGACTTGACAGCTCCTCTTTTACTTCAGCTACCATCATGGAGACTGCTACTGTGGAAGGAGTGAGGTCAGTGGAGGGTGCACTGGAGGTACCTCTGAGCTCCCTCACTATGTCATCCCTCAACTCTTGGAGCTGTTCAGGACAAATCCTGACCTCTAGGGGCTGCTGAGGTGGTGGAACTGTAGAGGGTCCAGCTGAAGTAGATGGCTCAGCAGGGAATGAAGGATCAGATGTGGATGGAAAGGTGGAAGGATCTGTGGAGTGGTCCTGGTCATGGTCAGAGATAGGTAAGTGATGAGTAGTAGGGTCAGATGGTGTAGATGTGGATGTCCTCCTAACCCAAACACCCTCCACCTTGTGGAAACTTATTCGGTGGAGAGTCCCCTCACCCATGTGGTCTGTGTGTCTGAGGGAGCAAGAAGGTTCTTCCTCAGGGATAGGAACTTCTAACTCCCTAAAAATGAGTGTGAAAAGCATACCATAGGGGAGACTCAACCTAGGTTTGTCTAGGGGTTCACAGATATAGCTGTAGATAAGTTTGGGGAAGTTGATGGGAGTGTCATGTAGAATGTGGAACATCAAGCCTAGGTCTCTCTCAGAAATGAAGTCAAACCTATCGGTCTTAGGAAAGAAAGTCCTAAAAATGATACTTAGCAGGAGTTGCATTCAGCTGAAAGCTGATTTACAAACACCTCCTCTATGGAGGATTGAGGTGGGCTCCCTAAGATGGCCGTAAGGGCCTCAGTCCTATCAGTGGGATGTGTAGGAGCAATCCCCTCTCGAGAGAGATGGAGGACTCGAGCAATGAAATCCTCCGAAATGGAAATAGGAACATTTGCTACAGTCCCTTGGATACCACCGCCACCCCGTGTGACGGTCCCATAAAATACTCTAACTAACCCTAGGTATGTAAAGAGGTCAAGTGAACAAAAATACTCTAAGCCCTGGGCCCTAAGACGATGCCCTATGGTGAACCCTTCCCGGGAGAGGAAGTCAAAATTGACCTTCCTCCCGATGGAGACAACCTTCCCGGCGCACAAACGCGAGGGAGTCGGCCTAGGCAGAGAGGGAACCGGAGGTAGTGGCCTCACAGGTTCATTCCACGCCTTGGACCGTCTCTCGGCGCCGCTCGCTGCAAGGGGTCTCTTCCCGCGAGAAACGACAGCTTTCCTAGGCATTTTCGACCTAACATGAGTGGAAACACGGAAAAAAAAAGAGGAAGAAACAATGGAGAAAGGATGAAGAAAGAGGTCGGAGACGAGGTCGAAGACGACTCTAGGATTTTTGGAACAGTGGCGGCCGAAAATAAAGATTAGGAAAAATGTTTCGATTAGGGTTAAAAGACGGATTTCCGACCTCGAGTCGACTCCAGTAAAGCGCGAGTCGACTCGACCTTGACTCGACTCCTGAAAAAGAGCGAGTCGACTCGCCCACGAGTCGACTCTTAGATTTATTCGAGTTGACTCGAACTCTGGCATAAGGAGAGAGATATGGAAATCTTTAGAACTTAAGGAATGATTTGATGACCATAGACAAGAAATCCTATATCCAACATAAGCTAATCATCAAAATCAATGAATTAGAAGAGAGTATCACAAGAATAGATCAATCACTCCTAACTCTCTTCTAAAAATACAAAATCGATCTTCACTCAAGGGTTTTGTGAAGATATCAGCAAGTTGATCATCAGTACAAACAAATTCAAGCATCACATCACCATTTAACACATGATCTCTTATGAAGTGATGTCTTATCTCAACATGTTTAGTTCTTGAGTGCTGAATTGGATTTATAGTTAGATTTATGGCATTTGTATTATCACAATTTATGGAAATCTTATCTTGTTTAATGCCATAATCTTCAAGTTGTTGCTTGATCCACAAAATTTGAGCACAACAACTTCCGACAGCAACATATTCGGCTTCCGCCGTAGATAGTGCAACCGAGTTTTATTTTTTGCTAAACCATGAAATTAAGTTCTCTCCTAAAAATTGACATGACCCGCTGGTGTTTTTTCTATCAAGTTTACAACCAGCGAAGTCGGAATCAGTGTACCCTATTAAGTTTATGCTTGATTCTTTAGAGTACCATAGACCTATATTTTTTGTTCCTATTAGATATTTAAAAATTCTCTTAACTGCAATTAGGTGTGATTCCTTAGGATTAGATTGATATCTAGCACACATGCATACACTAAACATGATATCAGATCTACTTGCTGTAAGATATAATAATGATCCTATCATACCTCTATACAGCTTTTGATCTACTGATTTACCTGATTCATCTTTGTCTAGTTTGCATGATGAGCTCATGGGAGTGCCAATTGACTTGTTTCCATCAATATCAAACTTCTTTAGCATTTTCTTGATGTATTTAGCTTGATTGATGAAAATTCCTTCCTTAGATTGTTTGATTTGAAGCCCGAGAAAGTAGTTCAATTCTTCCATCATGCTCATCTCAAATTCACTCTGCATTAATTCAGCAAACTTTTCGCAAAGACGATTGTTAGTAGCACCGAAAATAATATCATCTACATAAATCTGCACTACTAACATATCTTTGTTTTCCTTTTTCAAAAATAGGGTTGTATCAACATTTCCTCTAGAAAATTTATGGTCTAATAGAAATTTGCTAAGTCTTTCATACCATGCTCTAGGGGCTTGTTTTAGACCATAAAGTGCTTTATTTAGTTTATAAACATGATTGGGGTATTGATGATTTTTAAAATCAGGAGGTTGTTCTACATAAACCTCCTCATTAATATACCCATTCAAGAAGGCACTTTTTACATCCATTTGAAATAATTTGAAATCTTTAAAATATGTAAATGCTAGTAACAGTCTAATTGCTTCAAGTCTAGCCATAGGAGCAAAGGTCTCATCAAAATCTATACGTTCTTCTTGATTATAACCCTTTGCTACTAGTCTAGCCTTGTTCCTAACCACAACTCCATTTTCATCAAGTTTATTTTTGTATATCCATTTAGTTCCAATTATTGAATATTCAGTGGGTCTTTCTACTAAGTTCCATACTTTGTTTCTTGTAAATTGGTTTAGTTCTTCTTGCATAGCATTAATCCAATTTACATCATTTTCAGCTTCTTCAATGTTTTTAGGTTCTAAATGTAAAACAAATGCTAGATGATTATTTAAGTTTCTAAGAGAGGCTCTAGTTCTAACAGGTTGAGATGGATCATCTAAGATTAACTCTTTAGGGTGACCGTGAGCATACCACCAAGTCTTTGTAAGCCCATGTTCAGCAATTACCTCTTGGCTCGTTGAAGTCTCTTCAATTTGCTTCGGTTCATCCTCTTGTAAGGTCATGTCATCCATCTTTTCTTCAAGTATCCCTGTTTCATCATCAAAAGCTACTCTCTTGCTAGAAGAAGCATCATTAGTCTCATCAAAAACAACATGAATAGATTCTTCAATAATAAGAGTTCTTTTGTTGAAGGCTCTATATGCCCTACTTGATATAGAGTATCCCAAAAAGATACCCTCATCAGATTTGGAATCAAATTTTCCTAAGTTATCTTTGCCATTATTATGAACAAAACACCTACAACCAAAAATATGAAAATAGTTTACTTTGGGCTTTCTATCTCTCCAAAGTTCATAAGGTGTTTTCTTAATAATTGGTCTCAATAAAACTCTATTTAATATATAACATGATGTGTTAATAGCTTCACCCCAAAAATACTTTGGGAGATCACTTTCACATAACATGATCCTAGCCATTTCCTCTAGAGTTCCTTTTTTTCTTTCCACCACTTTATTTTGTTGTAGAGTCCTAGGTGCAGAAAAATTATGAGTTATCCCCTTTTTACTATAAAATTTTTCAAATAGATGATTTTCAAACTCCGTTTCATGATCACTCCTAATAGCTATAACTGAAGCATTTCTTGCGTTAGTCACTTTCTTATGGAATTTCTTAAATACTGAAAATGCTTCATCTTTATGAGCTAAAAACATGATCCATGTGTATCTAGAGAAATCATCTACAATGACAAGACCATATTTGTTTCCACCAAGGCTTGTGGTCCTAGTTGTTCCAAAAAGATTTATGTGAAGTAGCTCAAGGGGTCTAGTAGTAGAGCCACAATTTATAGATTTAAAAGAACTTCTAGATTGTTTACCAAATTGACACGCTTTACAAATTTTATTTTTCTCAAATTTTAGCTTTGGCAAACCAATCACTGAATCTCTTTTAACTAATTTAGATATAGTATCCATACTTACATGACCTAATTTACGGTGCCATAACCAACTTGCATCATTGACCTTAGTATCACTAGCTACTAAGCAGCGGCTATTTTTGGCAAGATCTTCAAGATCTACTACATAAACATTGTCGCGTCTTAGTCCTTTGAACACTAAGCTATTGTCAATTGAGTTGGTTATGATGCATAAAGATGGCTCCAACAGAACATCAAAATCTCTATCACATAATTGACTAACGCTAAGTAAGTTATGCTTAAGACCATCTACAAACCGAACATTATCAACAAAGGTTGAAGGAGTGATTTGTATTTTACCGATACCAATGATGTGACCTTAATTATTGTCTCCAAAAGTCACCGCACCTACTTTTTTAGACTCTAGGGTGAAGAATTGCTCCTTGTCACCCGTCATATGTCTTGAGCAGCCACTATCCAAGTACCAACAGTTTTTATTGAGCTTGGCTGCAAGACACTCCTACACAAAGAAAATCATACAATTTTAGGTACCCAAGTTTTCTTGGATCCTTCAAGGTTAGTTATGTTGGTTCCTTTTGGAACCCAAATCTTTTTAATTTTTCTTTTAGCTTCAGTTTTTCTATGGTTACATACATTAGTTTTATGTCCTACTCCACCACAACAAAAATAGGTAACATTTTTAGTTTTACTTTCACCGGCTTTTATAAAGAAGTTTTTAAGAAATTTTTGCTTGTTCTTAGGCTTATACCCTAAACCGGCTCTATTAAATACAGCTCTTTGACTATTAAGAATCATTTTTAGTTTTTCAGAACTATAAGTAAACTTCTCAACTATAGGTTTATATTTTTCAAGTTCTTTTGTTAAGTTTAGTTTTTCTGTTTTTAGTAAGTTTAAATCTTTTGTAAGATTATCTTTTAGAGTTTGATTACTGTTTTTAAGTTTTGAAATTTTCTTAGTAAGTCTTTCTTTATCGTTAATTAAGGTACCAGTTTTTTGAGTTAGTAATTGGTTACTTGTTTTAAGTTCTAAGTTTTCTTTGACGATGGAGTCCTTAACCTTAATTAATTTATTATTTTTATGAATGTAGGATTGATTAGTTAGCTTCAATTCTTTGTTTTTAAGGTTTATTGACTTATATTCATCCATTAGTTCATTAAAGGAATCATACAATTCTTCAAATGTAAAATCTAAATGTATTTCAGATATTACCTCATTTTCGTTTGCCATAAGGCAGAAATTGGCCTTTTCCTCTTGTTCCTCCTCCGATGATGATGATGATTTTTCGGAGTCAGTCCAGGTGGTGATAAGAGATTTCTTCTTTTTGTACTTGTTGCTCTTCTTTAGCAAGGGACAGTCGGCTCTGAAATGACCCAGCTTCTTGCATTCATAACATCTGATTCCCTCACTTTCCCTTTTCTTACCTTTATTCTTGTTGAAGGAACTCGAGGGAACTCTCTTCTTATGGAAGGGCTTCTTCCGATTGATGAATCTTCTGAATTTTCGCATAAGGAGAGCCTCTTCTTTATCTTCCTCATTGTCTTCTTTTTCACTACTGCTACTGCAAGAAAGATCCTTGTTAGAAGAAGTAGACTTGAGAGCAATTACCTTTTTCTTATAGGAGGATTCTTCTTTACTGTGCTGTTTCATTGTGAGCTCATGCGTCATTAGAGATCCAAGAAGCTCCTCGAGTGGCAGCTTGTTTAAATCCTTTGCTTCTTGGATTGCCGTGACCTTGGCTTTCCATGACCTTGGTAAAGAGCGAAGAATTTTTCTGACAAGGTCACTGTTAGTATAACTTTTGCCAAGGCTTTTTAAGCCATTGACAATATCAGTAAATCTAGTGAACATGCAAGAAGAACATTAGGATCCAAGGCACAATAAAGAACATTCATTGCTTTGGCATTTAGTTGTGCCTTCCTTCTATTCATTCCAATCTTTTTCAAGCTTGGGTATGGCAATGTTATCTACATAGATAGAAGGAGTATATGGTTCATTAACTATGATGCTCCAAACATCATAGTCTTGAGCTTAGATAAATATCCCCATTCTAGCCTTCCAATATATGTAGTTAGTTCTATTGAACAATAGATGCCTATTGGTGGATTGCCCCTCACTAAGGAAAGATCCAAAAAGGGTTGTCATTTTAATCTTGTACTCTTTTGGGGATTGAAACACCAATCGATATAAGAGCACCTGCTCTGATACCACTTGTTGACCAAAAAGACAACCCAAGAGAGGAGGTGAATTGGGTTTTAATTAATTATGACCAATTTAAAGTGTAATGAGTAATTAACTAAATCTATTGGAAGCAAATTAGTTAGTTTACTAGATGTAGTGAGTGAAGAGAGAGAAAGAGACAGCAGCCAATACAAACACAAATAAGTTTATAATGGTTTGGAGTCAACTCTTGCTCCTACGTCAACTTCCCAAGCTGCACTTGGGTGTTCACTATAATTCCTAGGATTACAGCCCGTTATTTTACAAACTCACAACCCAACTTGTTGTTTTCTCGAGATTACAATAAACTCGGTCGGTTTTCACAGGCTCACCGACTAGAACCATCCGATTGTTTTCCTGGGTTTACAATCAAACCGAGTTGGTTTTTTCCGGTTCACCAACCACAACCTTACACCGTTGGTTTTCCCTTTGGCTCACCAACAAACCTTACAACCCTTGATTCAATCCCCTGAATGAATTAAGTAAGAAAAACAAAGTTTAGGATTTCACAAAGAAAGCTTCTAAAAAAAACAGATGTAAAACAATAAATGCAAAGTAAAGTTAGAAGCCCTCAAAAATATTTTAGGTAGGGAAGTAGGGGCTTCTCGATTTCTGAGTCTCCTCTTGAAAGGACTGAAGATTGGAGGACAGTAGTAGAGCCTTGAATGCGAAGGAAGTACTTCTCAGATTGAGTTAAATGCACCTCTTCCTTCTTTTTCTTGTATTTCCTCTTAAGAAGCTCTTGGTAGGTGAAAATCCCTTTTTGCTTGAATGGAATAACTCTACTCTACTTTACTACTGTTCACTCTGGCTATTTAAGAGGTTCCTTCCGAAAACTAGCCGTCAAGAACAGATTTGGAGCCGTTCTGTCCCATCTACACATCCTGACAATGTATCCGTTGAGATCGGAGTCGACTCGTGCGATCTGGAGTCGACTCGGCTGTTACTGGAGTCGACTCGCTCTTTACAGGAGACGACTCGCCCACTATTCAGGATTTGAATTAAAGTGCTTGTCCCGTCTTGAAGTCGACTCGGACCAAACTGGAGTTGACTCGCCAACTTCTGGAGATGACTCGGACACTTAGGAGTCGGCTTGTTCTCAAGATTCCAGAAATCCATCTTTCTGGCTTTCATCCTCGAGTCGACTCGGATTTTCTTGGAGTCGACTCGGCTATCTTGAGAGGCGACTCGAGATCTTCTGGAGACGTCTCGTTCTCAGAAGCTGAAAAACTGATTCTCTGTCTTTTGAACTGAACTGCCTCGAAGTCGACTCGCGCCTTGTTGGAGTCGACTTGGCTGACTTGGGGGTCGACTCTGGAACTTTTGGAGTCGACTTATTCACAGGGTCTTTGAGATTGGTTCTCTGCCTTTCAGACTGCTTTCCTCTGGGAGTCGACTCGGACATAACTAGGAGTCGACTCGCCAAACTTCGGAGTCGACTCGTAACCTTCTGGAATCGACTCGGTAACATGGTCTAAGATCCAACGTTCTATCTTTCTGTCTGTTACCCTTTGGAGTCGACTCGGAACCGTCGGGAGTCGACTCGGCGAGCATCGGAGTCGACTCGAAACCTATTGGAGTCGACTCGGTGACAGGGTCTGAAATTCTTCTTTCTGTCTTTCTGTCTGTTCTTAGTCGGAGTCGACTCGTAGTGTACCGGAGTCGACTCGAGCTTATGCCAGAACCTTTGAAACACATGGAGTCGACTCGTAATCTTCCGGAGTCGACTTGAGCTTCAGACTTTGGTTCAAATTGAGTTCAACACTTAGCCAAATTACTTTGAACCAAGGCTCGAGGCACTTAAATAAAAATTCATATATATTTGCCTGAAATACTAGATTGAATTCATTAGTACAACATAAAATATACTCAAATACTTTGAGCTCATCAAAATCAAATAGGGGTATAATCAATCACTCCACAATTACGTATATTCATATCGAAATTAGGGTACATTTTATCATTACTCATATCCATCCGCAATCTACTGTAGATAGGATAAAGTCCTCTCGATTAAAGATGGGTCGAATCGGATGTTCGGTGGAGTGGAATAAATTACCAACTCTAGCTTAGAGATTGTGAGAATTGGGCCAAATTAGGCCTGCTTTGGATTAAAGTCGGCGGGCCAGCCAACTTCAATCCAAAAAACAAACAAACAAACAAACAAAAAAATCCATCCCCTAGTGTGATCACATCTCTTTAGATTAGGCCCATAATTCGAGTAAATCTTGACTTTTCCCCTAATAGTTGACTTGGACCATCCGGACTCGGCCCGTGATCCGACTTAGACCCGAACCGAGTTTCCATCTTCTTGCTTTAATCTCTTTGTCCCACTCTAATTGAAGGCTAGCCATAAAAAATATTTTGATTAGAGCTTTCAATTTCAGAGGAGCATCAAGCTATAGACCGAGCCACGAGTCGAAAATGGTAATTAGAACGATTTTAAATTCCAGGTTGCAAGGTTCCTCTACATCTGGTGATTTTATAATACGTGCCATGTATTTATTTGAAATTTATTTTTACTGATTTTGAAAAAAATATGTTTAAATATTTAGAAATTGAAAATTTTGAAAAATATGCATAATTAGGAATATTATGCAGGATAATTCAAAAATTACGGATCAAGCATAAATCCTTGTTTTGGCATGACTATGAAAATAATGAATTGTTTGCATAATTGTAAAAATTAAAATGAGATGACATCCCTCTTTTGATATTGCATAACGTTTAGAAAGTGATGATTATTCATGTTTTAATTTTGCATAAATTTTTGAAAAAAATAATTTTTCTATTTTTGGAAATAAGATGTGAAAATCCTGGTTGATATTGCTTATGTTGTTGGAAACAAGTATATTTATGAAAAACTAGTAGTTATGGATATTTCGAAAAAACTCTATAGTTTAACTATGATTCGGGTTTAGCCAACAGGATGGATTGTTGGCCGCACATCAAAAACTAATTTCTTTTGAGCCTAGCAAGTCTGGGTTGATTGCTGGCAGAGCTAGTTCTTTCTAGTCTAGTAAATCGAGACTGATCGTTGGCACACGCTGATGGATCGTATGCTTTATTTTCAAGACTAGTCTCTCTACCCTATCATGAGGTTAAATATAGCCGTGTGATTTAGAGCTAGTTTCCTCTTTCGGGCCTAGCAAGTTGAAGTTGATCACTGGCACATGCTGATGAATCAAGCGTTATATATTCAGGGGCTAGTCTCTTTCGAGCCTTATCATGGGGATGATCGTGGCCGTAGTTATCAAAAATTAAGAGAGAGTTTTAATGCACCGTTTGCATGGTATATTTTGAAAAAAAATTATGCTGGTAAATGCATCTTAGTATTGTTAAATTGTTTATATCTTAGAAAATTTACTTTATGCTTTATTCCACTGAAGATTTTAGAAACTTACTAGGCTGCAGGCTCATTGCCTTTTCCTTTTTTTTTATAGCTGCAGCAGAGTAAATGAGGCATGGGATCAAGCAGTTTGAATTGATATGTGTATGAATAAAAAGGCGGATCTTATATATCTTATATGGTTAACTTTAAAGATATGCGGTTATATCACATGGTCGATCTATGTCATGACGGTGACCAAGCATGAATTATCCTTTTTGACTCTTCCTTTCGTCTTCTTGATACGATCACTCTCAGAGAGATTTTCGTTCTTTGATGTTTTGATATATATATATATATATATATATATATATATATATATATATATATATATATATATATATATATATATATATAAAATAGGATTTGTCAAAACTCTATCACGGAAAAATGGACGTGCATGGAGACAAGCATCCAGTAGACGAGCTTTACGGTGAGCTAAGGGATTGGACTAATCGAGACAGGTAGCTACTAGATAACACGCAATGGTGACAAGCACGTCCTGATATCTAGATTCTAGGAGCTTATACTCCGCGAAAGAGAGAGAGAGAGACACAAGAATACTAGACTACTGGCAATACTAGCAAAATGACTCATCTAAAAAAAAATTCATGCAACTGAAAGTTTTTAATGCAGAACCAGAATTTTTTATCAAATAATGAAAATCGTTCTACCAAAAAATAAAATAAAATCATATTACTGCATGATGCCTAAGTAGCAAGTAAATCAAAAACCTAAGTACACATATTAAAGCTTTGATAGTCAAGCACTAAGTGGATAAAAAAAAACATGCACATACACACGCATACAAACATGCACCATATAGCTAGGTATGTATTAATATATGTGTGTGTAAAGGTGGCTAATACATAGAATTTTTGTTGCGGTGGAATTTGAGAGAACCAGATATATACAACGTTATTCCTATATATATATATATATATATATATATATATATATATATATATATATATATATATATATATATATATATATATATATATATAGGGGATTGATAACCTACTCTCTGTTATGGTAGGTTATCAATCTACTCATTTTTCATTAGACAAAAAATACCCTTACTTTTTATAACTTTTAAGGGTACTTTATGTCTTTTTACAATCTTACATTTACTCACCCTCTTAAACCCTCCAATTAATGCTCTCTCCCTCTCTCTCTCATACATATACATATAGATATACATATACATACATACATACACATACATACATACATACACATACATACATACATACACATACACATACATACATACATACATACATACACACATATACATACATACATAGACATACATACATATACATACATGCATACACACACACACCAGAGAGAGAAAGGGAGAGAGCATTAATTGGGGTTGAGAGGGTGAGTTAATGTGAGATTGTAAAAAGACATAAAACATCCTTAAAAGTTATAAAAAATAAGGGTATTTTTTGTCCAATAAAAAATAGGTAAATTGATAACCTACCATAACAAAGAGTAGGTTATCAATCCCCATATATATATAGACACCCTCTACATAAATGTATATGTGCAGCCTGTCTAATATGGCTGCATGTATTTATTCTCAAATTCAATCTCAACCGTGTTGTTTAACTAAAAAGATCTCAAACAAGTGCCCATACCAGGCAAAATCAAATCCCATGCTACATTCACATCACAGCGCGCTCTCTCTCTCTCTCTCTCTTATATATATATATATATATATATATATATATATATATATATATATATATATATATATATATATATATATATATAACAGCTACTCAGATAATATGAATATAGCCAACAAAATCAAAAAAACAAAAAAAATAGATAAAAAATCCAATGCTACGTAATGCTTCTTCCAAACGAAACTTTTGAACCGCATAATAAGTAACCCAATCAATTATACAGTTTGCTTTTTCTTTTTTAAGGCATGTATGATCTGACGGACATCACACTTCCCCAATGCCTCTATCCTTCTCTTATTTATCAAGTGTAAAGTAATATTCCTCACCCTCTCCAGGTCCAATGGACGAGGATATATTATTTCTATCATTAGTTTGGTGGGAAGCGTAGTTTATATTAAACTATAGGCTCGAAGAACCAGTCCTGGGAACCTTCATCAAGGCAGATCCGAGGGACGGGGTGATACGGGCGCCACGGGAACCGCGAGTAATTAATACGAATAGCACAGGTGACGGGAGCATGACCGGTAGTTTTGCCCACTCCAAAGTCCGCACCGTTATTAAAGATTCATTGCTTCAAATATTATTGGAGAGAGATTCTGAGAAAAAGATTGCTGCTTATATAAGAAACATTATTTTTGAAGTTACGGAAAATGATTGATTACAGTTGGAGATAGACGCACATCTGGCCCCATAGCATTTGTGGCAGAGCTGCAGACAGCCTATAAGGAGATTTCTTATGCGAGAAGGATACTGATGACCGTAGTATGTGCGCACCTCGAGAATGATTTCTCGATAGTGATCGATTAGATTCGAAGAGTGAACAGGTACGGTGACGGTCATTCCCTCATCCGAGACTGTTGCAGACTGGTACAGGAGTTTAGTGGGGCTCAGATATCATACATGTTTAGGAAGGCAAACAATGCTGCGGACTGGATCGCCTCCTTCATCGTCCGGCACTCCGGAGAATTTTTATAGACATCGGCAGTGAGCATACCCCAATTTTTGTACTTTTTTACTTTCTTTTGATTTGGCAGGTTGTACTCACGGTAGGGCTATATAAATTACGGTTTTCATCAAAAAAAATTATTAGATATGATTTAATATTTTTAGTCTATTTATTTATTAAAAAATATATAATTTAGAGATCTATAGATAATGCATCAAACGATAAAAAAAATTGAGCAGTCTAAATGATATAAAATATTTGATCATTTAATATAGAGGCTAGAGATTTCTAAATTGTATGATTTTTTTTTTTTACATGCAAGTAGTCATATTGAACCTCCAAAAAAATTATATATCTATAAAAATTAAACTTAGTATAAATTGACCTTTACCTTTTCGTTCTTTACACAATCTTGGCTATGTGAATACCAAGATAAAATCCAAAATATCATTTTGGAAAATAAAGATGTTTTACCTAATTACAATACAGTAATGAATGTAAATTGGCTTCCAATAAGATATAAAACAAAAATTAAAAAGAATTGAGGAACACACCAACCATGAATAAATAAGGAAAAAAAGTAAAATACTTTTTTTAGCGAAATTATACTAAAAAAATCTATGCTCTAATTTTACCATTAATTTACATAAATAAATAAATAAATATTTAAAATTGTGTTGGAAATAAATAGAGAAACAATCGAAAATAAAAATTTATGAAAGCTAACAAATTAAAAAAGTCCCAATTACATATAGATGGATAAGGAAATATTCATTACGATTTTTCTGAAAGTCGATAAATGTATGAATAAAAGTTATTATATTATAATTTTAAATTTTATATCAATTGCTATTGCACACGATAAATCTTATCCCGAAACCGATGCCATATTAGAAATCCATGATGAGATCCTTCTCAGAAAAACCGTGAAGGAATCGCGGAAAGAGAATCTCGCCGTGGCCTCCGTTGTCCGGAGAATCTCGCCGGAATATTTCTGGTCCGACGAATTCTATTTTTAGCCGTGAGGCAAGGGATGGAGAAAGACGAAAAGTAGAGGAGGCGTCAGTTCGGAACCGAGGTTAAGAAAAGCTGTCAGCGGGAAGAGCGGAGAACCGTGTACGTCTGTCAATGGAACTGGGAATAATGTTTCTTCTCTACAAATGTTGGTTTGCCACGTAGCCGTTTCGGGATTAGCTAAACTGATCTACAGGCGAACTTTACCAAAATTTTCACCCGGGCTGTGGAAATGGGAAGCTGTATCCAGAAGGACGAATGGTAAAAGAGAAGACCAAGCGGTCCTGCTCATCGCTACTCGTAGTCGTACGGATGATCCGGAATCTCCAGCGCACCCACGCCGCCAAAGGACCCCATTCTTTCCTGGATTCCCAAGAATGCCCCGGAATGAATCCTTGGAGCTCCGAAATTACCCCTACCATAACTTCCTTCTTTTTCTTATTAAAAAAATAAAATCTCTTCTCTGCATGAAAATATTCCAAGGCATGGGCTAACACCAAGTGTATTATACCCATTATGTACCGTTTTTTGAGCAATATGTAGGATTTGAATTTAACAAACTATTGGAAATTAGGTGCAATCAATTATACTAGCTGGCTATTGTATGCTGATGGTGTAATTCATGGAATATCTTAATTCAAATATACTATAATAGAATGCATATTAACAACATACTATAATTATGACTTATTTTTGTGATTTGCTGCAATGTTGTTATATAAGAATTGTCCGAGATTTTAGGAGGTGATTGTTAATAATTTTCCTTTTTCTTAAAGTTAATTTTTTAAGCATGCAATGCATTTAGGATTTATGAAAGTGATGATAGTATTTGGTCAATATGTATGATTCTATCAATTAAGTTTGGTTCAAGCAGCTTGACAAATCCTCGTTTGCACTCACATAGTCTTTTTCTTTTTTTATTTAAAAATAATATATATTTTAATGATTAAAGCAAATTCTTGGGTAGTATATGGAGCACCGCTTAAGAGTTTGTATATTTCTGTCCATATCTAATGTACGTGGCAAAATCTAGTAGTATTTAATTATAAAAAATTGCAAGTAAAACTAATAATATGCAAATAATATCATGGATTTTTGTTATAAAATAATAAAATTATTAAATTGACATCTTAACTATAAGGACTAGTTTGGTTCATGGGAATAGAAAAGAAAAAAAGTGTGGTCAATAGAAAAACAATGAAAGACCTCTTGTTTTTTTTTTTTTGCTTTGGAAAGACCTCTTGTTTGGTTAGAGTTTTCAAAGGAGAGATGGAAAAGTAGCATTCCTATAAAAATAAGATTTTCATATTTTATATAAAAAAATCATGAGAGACATAAAAAAGCTATTTTCCCAACGATTGAAAACTATTTTTTTCTCTAAAACTACCTTGGGCTATCAAAATCTATAGATAAGGTATTTTTCTTTATTAAGAGTATAATATATATTTCATATAACTTTCTCAGAAAAATAGATGCTCAACCAAACATTAGCCACTCTGAAATATACTGTTTTTTCGTAGTCAACCAAACATGTCAAAATTTCTTTTCTAAACATCATATTTTCGACCTTTTTAAAAAAATATTTTGATAAGAAAAAATTTTACCTGAGAACTAAATAAGTCCTAATAGATTCAGTTTCTAATATATTAATTATATATGTATAAAATAATAAATAATAAATTTAGCATTTTGGAGACCCATGATAAGAGATTACACGAACAAGGTAAATTGATACTGTTTCCAAGGGCGCTCAAGTAATCCAAGAATTCTCTTGGAGGGCATTTCAGTAAACTGGCCGTAGCATACGGGCAAAGCACCGTCGTCACCGGCTAAACCGGCTTGACCGGAGAGAGAAGCGAGAAGAAAAGCGAAGCCCTCCACCCTCCGTCCCCGCTTCTCTCTCTTTCTCTCTCTGCCTCGCTTCGTCAGGGAAAGCTGCATCTCCTCTAAACCCTAGATAGGACTAGAGAAGAAACCCCCGATCTCTCCAATCCTATGCAGCTTTTAGATCTCAATCTCCTTTGGCCGCCGGAACTTCTCAGCATCAGTTAGGCTTCCCGCTCCCAATTCGTCCGCCCGGAGCTCGAAACAATTCCTTTTCGTTCGTCGCTCTTTTCGCTCTCAGATCCTTCGAGGGCTTCTTTGTTTGAGAGGAATTGTGTTTCAGATCTCGGGGATTCGTAGTTTTACTCGTCGAGTTGCATCAATCCATGATTCTTTTTTGAGTTTTCTTTTGTTTTCTCGATGATCTGCTCTGATTTCATGGATGTAGTTTGGTTTCTTGGTTATTAAGTCACGCTTTTCTTCTGAGTTTGGATCTTGACTGCGATTGGGATTGTTAAAGGAAATAGGGGGATCCTCAGGAGAAAATGGCAAATCGGATGAAAGAGGACGAGAAGAACGAGAAAATAATACGAGGGCTTCTGAAGCTCCCTGCGAATCGGAGATGCATCAATTGCAACAGTCTGGTAAGGTTTTTCTTTTCAATCTTCTTTAATGATCTGCGAATTGTAGTCATTTCTTTATTGACTCTACTCTTCCATCACACAAAGATATCTGAAATCATGTGGAAGAATTAATCTTTAGTTTCGCATGCGCCCATGCTGATAAATTATGATGTTATATGTTGAAGATGATTGAGTTCTACTTTTGAAATACATGGTTTAGTGTGAAAAAGTCATGACCAGGAACCTAAAGTCAAGTTTCTTTTTCTTTTTCCAAATGTTTCACGGTTATATCTTTCCATTTAGAACTATGTAGAGTTGTAGACAGTGTCTGGCTTTGGTTGGTCTGGTTTTTGCCTGACGACTGCATTGCTCCACTATATCAGCTCATATGTTTTGAAATGGTTCATTTTAGTGGGCATTAGTGTCATCAGTGGTGCATAGAACTAGCAGTATATTGGTGTCGCTGGAAGTGTATTGCACTGGATGTATATGGAGACCTCCATGATGTAGTGTTTCTAAAATACAACAATCTTTCCTGGAAGTAGTAGTTTTTTTATGTATATTTGCTGTGTAGCTCTTTGATGTACTGCTATAACCATCTCATCTGAAAGTAATGCTGACTGCTGAGATTCCAGGACCTCTACTTTAAATTTGGTACCTTAACTTTGTTCTGTTTTTCTGTCTCATTTAACCATTCATCCATAAATATAGCCGATACATATGTTTCAGTTCTGGAATTCATATTGATGGCGCAGTGTGCTGCCTCACTACATAATCAAAATTTTTAGCTTTTTTAATCATAAGCTATATCTTGGTACGTAGGGATAAGGCTTTTGGTAAAATGACCATGATTAATGACTTGTATGTGAGCTAGTGCAAACATATGATTATAATTACGGAGAAGTATCGTCATGCCCGTTGACAAATGGGAAGGGAAAAAATGATGTGGAAAGATACTAGAAAACTCTTGGTATGTAAACTATAATTTTGCAATATAAGACTTCAAATCATGTTATGTGGCAGTATAGTTGATGCAGGTAAGTGATCTAAGAAGATCATTAGGCTCGATGTGGACTATTTTGACTATTACAAGTAGGCTTTGTAAGGGTATGGGAGCAAGATATGCCGTATTGAAAGGAAAATTTTACATTGAACATTTCGAGTGCCATAACACACCTGTACAATGTCTAATTGAGTTTTATTTTTGATGATTTTGGGTAACATTTTGAGATCTATGATGCTGCCTTGACTTCCTAACTGGTCTTATGCATAGAGCAGCCGAGGGGGTAAAATCTCCTTGTTTGGACCGCAAAAATGTGGTGGGCAAACTAAAAGTTTCCTTTTTGGGAAACACTTTGATGGGGCATAAGTCGACTCCAAGAAGAACTAGACGAAGCGGCTAAAGACATTGATGTAGAAGTTGAGAGCTAGTTTCAGGAGGATTTTCTTTAGCTGTTCATGTCTTTTTTGCTAGTTATGTCTATTTTAGAAAAATTATAACTTCTTCTAACTAGAAGAGAAATTTGATATGGATTTTGTATGGATGATTCTCACTAGCATAAACAGAGGCATTGCAAGCATGTTTATCATAGAATTAATGAAAGAAAAGGGGACTTTGAACCCTACTTTCATGAATTCTCTTGTTTGTTGTTATTCTTTTGAGAGGTATGGGTTGAAGAAATTCTCTTTTTTTTCTCTAATTGGATCAGTAAGGATGGAGTTCTCTCTTTTCTTACATGCATGTAGTAAAATATAAAATTAACTACAAATAGTAATAAAATAAAGGAATTGCTTAAGTGGAAGCAAGAAAGAGGGTAAAAGGGTTTGGAAGATATTCCCTATCGGTGTACAGGGGTTACCCTATACTCTGTCTTTTGCTGGATGCTCGGTCTCAACCTCTAGCTTCACAAATTTTGGTTACTGTGCATTAAAATCTTCACTAGAAGTTAATCAAAGTTGTCAGTCTCTCACCAAGCTCTTCATCTTGAAATTAACCATAGCCTTGAATCACAAGCCTCTGATGCGGTCTTAGACTGCACAAGAATATAAAGAGAATTTCTCAAATCTTATTACCTCAGCTCTGTACGCAAAAGAAAATAGGACACGGACATTATAGATAAAAGGCCCTTCAACTCTTAGGACTCTTGCCTAATTCATATATGACTCAGATATAATGAGGAAAAAACATTTTCTAAATCTAATAGGAACTCTTCCTCGACCTACAACCTTTTTCAACAGAGAAAAGTAAGAAAAACAGACCCAAAAAGCAGTCTAAATTTGAAGTACGGTCAAACTAGCAATGAATGGCAAAATCATAGTTTTTGCGACTTTGTTAGTGACTTTCAACTGGACAGCGCTCCTGTAAAATGGACATGACTTTCTCATTCAACCTAAAGTTGTCTTGGTATTGAACATGACGGAAGTTGCTTGAATATTCTGATTCTAGGTAGGGTTTCTTTGAGCTACTGTACCTCTAAGGGTTAGCCTCGACTTTGATGTCTTGACAAAACTGAATTGTCCTCCAAGCATGGTGTCAAGTTACTTTGGGGTCTAGATAACATGAGAAAGTGACATGTGACCTCAGCCTATGTTTGTTCTCCTCGTAGAAGTTTATTTATATAATGCTGATGAGAGATCATCTTGACTTTTGCACTGATGAAAGGGTGATTACTTTGCAAATGAGATCCCAGTTTTATAAATTACTGAGATTTACTGGCTTCCCCTTTTATGTTGTTTTTTCTGTTAAGCATGCTTATCATCTAACTTTATTGCAACTCCGTAATTATATACGGAGAAAGCATTCTTGATATGCAGATATGCACCTTACAAAAGATTATTTCCTAATATGCTTCTGTGAACAGGGACCGCAATATGTATGCACAAATTTCTGGACTTTCATTTGCACAAATTGTAGTGGCTTACAGTAAGTATTGATTGGCATCTCATTTAGGCTTTTCTTTTTTATTTGCCATTAACATTTATTGTTTCTTGTCGTACATGTTCACAGTATATAATACATGATACATGATATATTTTATTGTGATGCTTGACATTCAATTGACTTAGATTCCTGATTCCCTTGGATGATGGACTTTTGAGTATGATATGATAGGAATGACTGGTAAAATTAAGTCATCTGTTTCTATGCTGACTTCACAATGCTCTTATATATATATATATATATATATTGAAGTCGAGAGTTCACCCACCGTGTGAAATCAATATCGATGGCCAAATTTACTCCACAAGAAGTTCGTGCCCTTCAAGAAGGAGGGAATGAGGTAATGTGCATTTGCACCATTATGTTCAACCTGTGTTTCTATATTAGTTAGTGATTTTCTTACTATCTTTTCCTTTTTTAATAAAAAACAGCGTGCTAAGGAAATCTATTTCAAAGAATGGGATCCACAGCGTCACTATGTTCCTGACAGCAGGTTTATTGCTGATCCAAGGTTTGCCATCTTGAAATCTGCATAATTGGTGAATCTGATCCTTTCTTTTGGTTTCAGCAATCTTGATAAGCTCAGAGATTTCATCAAGCATGTTTATGTGGATCGGAGGTATACTGGGGAAAGGAGCATTAACAGGCCTCCAAATGTGAAGGTGGTTTTTGAATACTTTGAATAAGATCTTAAATGTTTGCTTCTATATTATCGCTGGTAGTCATGGGAAGAATCCTTCTCAGGTGTCTTCTACAGTTTTGTGTATGATGGTTACACCCATTGTTGAAACAAGATGGCATATGTATGATGCAGGGTGATAGGGAAGATACTTATGAGAACAGAAGGGAAGATTCCTATCGGGGTGTCTCAAGAAGTCCACCTTATGAGGATACTTATGAACGCCGTTATGGTGAACGGCCTGGTTCTAGAAGTCCTGGATATGATCAAGGTGATTACAAGAGAAGCCCTGCACCCCTCAAGGTGGTAGATGTGAAGCATCGAGATGATAAAACTGGGAATGGAAGCCAAAACCGGAATTTTGAAGATCGCTGGTCTGCAGATGGAAATCCAAGGCCAGAGGGGAGGTCGCCAAGCCATCAGAAAGATGTTAATGTACCTAGTCCTCCCATGGTTCGACCTGTCAGAGATATTCTAGGTGGTGATATTCCATCGATTCAGATTAATGAACCACCTAAATTAAACACAATCCAGGCCGCTGTTAGTCCTGCACCAGCACAGGTAAAATTCCGGTGATTTAAGGAGGATTTATTACCCATGTATCTGCGCTGGTAGAAATCATTTCTGGATGATTTTTGCTCATTTCTTGCTTTTAATGAAAAGCTATGCCGAGCTAAAAGCAATTACTGTCATGAATAGCTGCAAACTTGTTTTCTAACATTCAAGGATTGCTACTTCACAAGCTGTATACTTGGTTTCATCCATGGTCTTATGCATGTACTTTGCATGTAATGGTAGCATTCCAAATTGATGTTTGGTTCATTTAATGAAATGAAAACATGATCTATCTATGGATATGTCAAGGACACTGAAGATGTATTAGGACAGATTTCTTATCAATCTACGTTGATTTGGGCAGCTTATGATGCTGGACTCTGTTTAGGACCATTATAGGTAAATATATGATATTTAGACACATTGTCCTCTTAGATTTTATTGTCATTTCTGATAATTATTATTGAAGATACACATCCTACATCAAAACAACTCCAGACTGAAACTAGTTTCACAATAAAATTGTGATGGATGCATGCCTTTCAATAGAGACATTTTAGAAACTGGAATCCTATAAATGTTGACTGTTTTGGTACATATTACATGCTGCATGTATGATACTGTGCGTGCATGGGATTTTTCTCAAAAAAGAGTGCAGATAAAACAATATGAAGCTATATTAGGTTTGTATGTTAATACATAACTTTTCCCACCAAAAAAAATGGTAATGCATTTTTTGATTTTGTTTAACTGTGTTATGCTGATGAACCTGTGGATGGGATAGAATGCTATGTTAATTCAATGATTTTCTTTAACTTTGTTTTATCACCAAAGGCGTGATATGAAAAGGTTGATCTGTTATAATTTGGCTTTGTAAATTTACTTTGTCATTGATAATAATCCTCAGTCAACAAAGTCCTGTTATTTTAATACCAATCTGGGTTCTTTTAGGTTTTCTCATGCTCTTTACCTATTCATTGCCACAAATTGAGGTCTTTGCCTAGCTGGGTCCTTGTCTGGTCTCTGTTGTAAGAGACCCACGCTATCTCATTCAGTCTTACATTGCACTGTTGCAATTCTTCAAAATACTTTTTCTCAAATTACGTGGTTTCAGGGCTAAGAATTTCTTTAAGACAAATTATAGAGGGCGGACATTGGTGCAATGGTAAGGTTGCTTCATTTGACCTGGGTGTCCATGGGGTTGAAACATAGAAATAGCCTCTCCATGCATAAAGGTAAGGCTGACCCCTGTGAGACCCTATTGTGGCGGGAGCCTTGTGCATGCCCATTTATAAATTATTGCTACATGACTCACCATGATACTATGAGAAATTGATTGTCCAATGCTAATTGCATGTCTCATGTTAAACAACGTAGGCGACCGATCCATAATTGTACCCTTCCTCAGCAGGTCTTACCAGGATGTTGAGAAATCTGTTAACCTGTACACAGGTAACCTCAGAAAATGGTTTGTAGTTGTATCATACTGCATAACTGTGGATTGATTTTCTTCGAGTTTGGGGGTGTGAGGACATTTGATTTTTTTTTTTTTGCCCCTTCTTAATTAATGTTCAAAAAACAAGTTCTCCATCTTTGGCTAATTTTTCACCTATTTTCGTCAACTGCTGGGAGAAACTGTGCTCTCTGGATGTTGAAGCTTGTGTTTTTTGTGTTACTTCTGGGTAGTCAATATATGAGAGACTTATTCTTTCTATGGTTTATCTCAGACGACTGCACCTTCAAGCAGCAGGGGATCCAGTGTTGGAAATTCTGTTGAATTGAAGAGGGTGAACTCTGGTAGTTTGATTGATTTTAGCACAGATCCTGAACCTCCTCCTGCTGGAGCATCGCAACAATCTGCGCCTCAGGAAACTGCCTCTCCACCTGTTAATGGTGGAGGTTGGGCATCTTTTGATGTTGTTGCCCCTCAAAAGATACCTCAGGCAGCTTCAAGTGCAAGCCCTCTTGAATCTGTACTGGCTGAACTGTCAGCTCCTGTACCTGCACCTGTAGCCAACTTCTCAACCTCATCTGTTGCAGGAGTTGATTCCTTTCTTAAAACAAATAGTGGAGGGCAATGGCCAACTGCGAACCAACAACTTCTTTCGGTATACCCAGCTGCTGATGTTAAGTCTATTAATCCATCATATAATGCGCCTTCCATGGGAGCTCCGAACAACCAGGTAAGTTTCTATCTAAGCTATAAAAATTGTGATTATTATTAATATGATAATCTATTTAGTTGCTTTTCTGTGAATGGTCCTAGCAGTTTTGGGGTTCATCAAACTCACAAGGACCTATGGCTGCTCCAACTGGGCAATCTTCGCAGGCTGTAACGATACCACCTCATGAAACCAGTTCTGGAATTTCATTACAGCCTGCTTCCTTAGAGGCTAAACCTAGAGGGAGAAGAGAACTTCCAGAGGTAATCATTTTGATATAATTTCTTGTCCTTGCCTTCATGCTCTTAGCATTTCTTCTGGTATCAAATCATCTTCAGGATCTTTTTACCGCACATTACCCGCCTGCACCTGCACAAGTTCCAGGTTGGCAGACAGGTCCACATCCTGGCATGGTGTATGTCATGCAGTATCCAAATGCAGCAGTATGCGCTTCAGCTCCTTGTCATCTGGGTTGATCAATAATTTCTGCTTCAAATGTGTCTAGTTTCTGATGGTGGCTTGTGTATGGTATTTTCTGCTGCAGACATTGCCAATGTATCATCATTCATCAAAATCTACAAATCCATTTGATCTCATCAATGAGCCAAAACTACCTCATGCTTCCACAGTATGTAAATTTCATTTTTCAATATATTTGTCATTACACAGTAGCATTATGGAGAAAATGTTCAATACATCATTTAAGTTTTCAGTCACTTTGTGGTGTTAGGTTCTATTTGAGCACCTGTTAGTGATGGCCTTATTGTCAGGAACTGGTCTTTGTTTAATATCAGAAGTTTGATTCTACTGGAAATCCTCAGGATGCCTTTCAGTGGAAATGGGTTTGTTCCACCAGACATTTTGATTTTTCAGGAATGAACTGAATTTTTTAAATGAAAACTCCTATTATCATTTTCAGTGGCCGATATTATCAGGATCATACTCTTGTTGACCTCCTATTCTTGATGCCATTAAATAGTTGACTTGTATTCTTGCAACATTATTCGGTCTTGTGACTATATCATCAGATATATCGATCAGGAAGTCATGACCTACCATGTTCCTTGGGCATAGCCAACATATTTGTGCTATAAATTCAAAACGCATGGTGGCGGACCAAATCTAAATAATGAAGACTCTTTAGTTTAATTTGTTATTTGGCTATTATTTTCTCGCTGGAGGTTTTGAAGCCTGCTTTGGCGAATTTTTCACAGTGTTGAATTAGGGGTTGCTCTTTTTTCTGTGTAGTTCCCTTCTTTGACCTCCTTGCAAGGAGCATTACCAAACATGGCCATGAATAACACTTCGAACTTGTTGCGCACTTCCAGCTTGGGGTCCCCCTCCCCACAATGGGTGCCCCCACAACGACCATCTTATCCATCAGCTGTGACTCCAAGTAAGATTTTATTGTTGCCTTCCAGTTTTCTTTGCTGATGCAAGTTACTTGAGTTGCCTAATACTCTCTTTTGTTGGTGCTGATGACTTGGTTTAACCGACAGGTTCCTACATGATGCAACAGACTGTGAACAACATGCCCCATCAAGTACCTAATAATGCATTTCCTGTGGTGTAAGTCCTATGATGTGATCTGCTTTTTAATTTTTGAATTTCTCCGGCGATCAAATGGATCTGCCAAAAGGTCATCACAGGTTACCAAGTTAACCTTCATTCAGGTTGCAATAGTATAGTGATATATCTTGTCTTGATCAAAATCATGAAAATACGAAGTACTTCCACAATATATTTCTTCAAATAATATTTATTTTTGAAAACCTTCTTTTTTTTAAAAAAAATAAATCTGTTACAGTCAGTACCAAATCACATTTTTGCCTAGTATTATAATGGTCAAACATTCATCCTATAGCTCCTTCTTGTGATTGATATTCAAAGTTTATCTGTTTCCTAACCAGCTCTTTAGATGCCAATAGTTGTGCCATTCTACACAAAAATGCTGGAAGTAAATGTCAGATTTTGGGAATATGATCTTCTGCACGCTCTATCTCCAAACTTAAAATAAGCCTGACTCGAGGATGCTAACATGCAGAAATTTAACTTAAGATTGTGTGAAATATATCTCCTTTTTTTTTCTGAGGAAACATGCTCATGTTTACACTGAATGTACATGTACATGATTGCAGGCCTCAAAGAATTGGAGGTTTGGGCACTGAGGGTGCTGCATTTGGCTTTTCAGGCATGGATCCACATTCAGCTGCTAGAAGCTACCAACCAGGCACTCCAAATTCCTTTGCTCCTGTTGGGGGAAATCCTTTTGGATAGTTGCAATAATTGATAGCTGTATTTGTTATTTATAAAAAGTGTCTTACCATACGATGCCTGTTAGTATTGAAAGTCTCAGCAGATTTTCTCGGGTTTGAATTTTTCAAAAGTAGCAGCTCCAGTAAGTAGCATATCTTCAGTCCGTTGCCTGTCTGGTGAGACCGTACAGAAAGTTATCATGTGAACTTAAGCATGGAGAGAGGCAAGAACACTGACTGAGGAAGTGTCATGCAATCACAGGGGTTTCAAGGCATGTTCGATACCTTCTAGTGTACTATAAAGTTTTAGTGAATGTCGCGACGCTTATGTGCATGTTTAAGGTTCCACTATGTCGTCTAGAAGTTTACTGTAATCTTTCGTTGTTTTGTCACTGGTGTCAGTTTTGGGGTGCATAATATTTTTGTTAGGGTTTTGCTGTTTAGTTTATTCATTGCCCATTATGTGGTTACTATTTTGGTTTGTGAATGAACTTTTGTAAAACTATGTCAGTTGACTGAAAATTCAATGGGAGAATGTGCTTGCTTGAATATTTGTACTAGTGGTCATTTCTATTTAGCGGAAGGCTGTTTTGTGGCAGGCAGGGATGTCCCTGGAGGGTTGCTGCGCTGCAACCGGATGTTGCCGAGCTCGACACCGATGGCTCAACTGGACGATGTCTGTCATTCCCCTTCAAGAGCGCCTGTCGAGGTGAAGGTACAACCTTTAGTTGTTAGCTGAGGCTGTGCATGGGGCATGTTTCTGTTTTGGAGGATGATTAATTTTGGGGATGGGCAGCTTAAGGATGATTAATATGGGGGATGGGTTTCTTAGGGATGATTAGTTTGGGAGGGCTCTGCTTGGCTGGGGCATATCCCTCAGACTGCAGCGTTCTGGCTCAGGATATGAAAGATTGGGGAAACTTCTGTTATGCATTCTCTTGTTATGCCTGGAAATTCTAGCCAATTACCAAAACTTCTTAAGATTGGGGAAACTTATTCAGATATTCTGGAGGGTCTGCTCGATGGTTTTGAGCTCACAGTAAACTTGAGATGGTCATTTGAAGTCTATAAAGAGCAGTTCACAAATTGCTCGAAACAGATGCAACTTGATGGGCAGATAAGAAGAGCAATCCTGTCTGATTTTGTGTAATTTATTCCTGATCTGATTGAAATTTAAGATAGGGTCTCGGACTCCTCACTAAGCTACAGGTGTAAATTATAAACACAATCCTCTTTGGCCTGGTTTTTGATGGATCCATGCCTACCGAAAGCATCAACATCCATTAGCATGCTAAATATAGTGCGGCCATAAAAAATATCATGTTGATCTAACTGCCACCAATGATTGTCAAAATACTTTGTCAAAACCAAGTACTTAAGCTTTAACAACTTTCTCCACTTTAGAAATCAAAGTAGTCCTTTTCCCCCTTCTTCCTCTTTCCCTTCTTTCTAGTTGAAGTTACAATTGAAAGCACACAGAAGCAACAAAATAAGCAAGAGAAATTCATTAAAAATTTTGAATAAAAGGCTCGTTTTTTTTTTTTTTTTTTGGTGAACCAGCTTCTCACTACATACGACGATGAGAGAGTCTAGAACTATCGCAAAGTAAAACACGATCTAATGCCTGTGGCATATGATCGGAGGGACCCCAAAATGTAAAACCAGAATGGTGGGCTGCATAGGAGGCGACTCAGTCCGCAACCCTGTTCGCCTCCCGAAATACATGTGAAACCTGAAGTAAATCTAACTCCTCCCCTATGCTCCAGAAGTCCCGGAGTAATGGGTGCAAGTCTGACCTGGCCTATCGGCAGTGAATCCAGTCCACCACTGTGGTCGAGTCACCCTCTAGAAGAATCTGTCGGGCACCTTGGTGTACTCTAGCATATATAAGACCCTCCCATGCCGCGTGCAACTCCGCCACATAGATGGATCCATCAAATGTGCGCCGGCCTCCGGCCACAATCAGTCTGAAGTCGTGGTCTCTGATCACAAAGCTCACGCCACATCTGCTACCGCCCTCCGCTACGTTGCCATCGAAATTCACCTTGAGAGAAACAAGGGGTGGGGGCTCCCAGGATACCAATAGTATCATCGCATACCTATGCAGGGGAGAAGCCAAAGAGGAGCCTCAGATATCCCTGTCATCTCCAGATGAAAAGTCAGTTGCAGTGCTCACTAGCTCGGTTGCATATGCAAAAGCTCTACCAACCACCGATCTCGGATAAAATCCTCTGCCCTCAAATATCCTCGCGTTTATGTCCAACTAGATGTGATATGCCACATAAACCTATACTACTCCCCTATCTGCCATGTTAAATCTCAGAGCTGAGTTCCTCACCTGACTCAAAAAGGCCTCAGTAGAGATGAAAGACTGCCGGCGGGTTGCTACGGGGTCCCACACTTGATGCTTCCGCCGGCATGTAAACAGAACGTGACTGGTGGACCAATGGTCTCCTCCTCTTCTGGGCATTCCTCGCAATCAGCTGGTATTGGGACCCCCCTCCTCGCCAAGATCCCTCTGGTAGGTAGAATGCCCTATGCCACCCACCACAGAAACAGAGCAACACGTGGGCGTACACGTAACCGCCAAATCAAGCGACCCTTCAGCCGACGTGCAGACCCTGTATCCACTATCACCTGGAAATCACTAATCGTAACTCTCGCCCTCCTAGTCGAGCTCCACATCCTCCTATCTGCTATCCTCTCAAGAGGTATAGGTGTGGCCAGTACCCTCTCGGCTAGGCCGTCGTTGAAAAAGAGGTGAATCCACTCAACATCCTGCCTGGGCTCCCTGGAAACTAGAAGTTCGCTCACTCTGCTTCCTGATCGAACATGGTGGGGAGCATGAGAGCATGATGATGGAGAACATATTTGAGAGTTATGACCAAGCTTCTTTGGGAACCATGACAATTTACAGCCGTACTCCTTATCATTTTTTTTGTTCTTTTAATGATTTGATCACGTCTTACAATTTCTAACGGTAGTTGCAGTGGCTCCTTATGACTTGAATGATTTTTTTTCCTTTTTCTTTTATGGTTTTGATGGGATCTGAGAGGTTTTGAAAATCTCGCGCCCTGAGAAACGACCCCTACTGCTTCTCTCTATCTCCCGACCATGCTGCATCACTAATTTCAGCGGCACACACCGCCACTGCACCCAAATCCCACCTCCAATCTTATGTTAAGGTCCATCTTCCATGCCTCCCTCGCAGGCTTCCTCACCACCCCATCTCTCCACCACCTGAAGCCCTCCCAAATTAACCGATGTGGGACCTTCTCTTCCTCCCATCTCAACAAACTAATCACTCACAATCACAGAGTCCCCCTTCGCAACAGCGCAACCATGAGCGATGTCCTAGAGATCTTAGGCCCCTTCGACCAAATCTTCCACGCTTCCGACGCCCAGGTATACACTAATTTGCTCAGAAAATGCATCAGATCTAAGGGTTTCCTTCTAGGAGGTTCAGTTCACGCTCATCTGATCAAATTGGGATTCGAATCAGATCTCCTGGTTTCGAACGTGTTGTTGGATATGTATTCAAAAACTGGGATGCTCGATAGCTGTGTCAAGCTGTTTGATGGAATGCCCGAGAGAGATCATATATCTTGGTGCACTTTGATTTCAGGCTATGCTGCCCACGGTTTCGATCTCGAGGCATGTGGGCTGTTCAGGAAAATGTACCAAAGCGGCTTAAAGCCCAACCACTTTTTGATATCATCAGCATTAAAGGGGTGTTCGATGTCTGGGATTCTTGATTTGGGCATCTTGATTCATGGACTGGTGATTAAAAGTGGGTTGGGATTTGATAGATTTGTAGAGATTGGGCTTGTAAGTATGTATGCAAAATGTGGGAGTTTGGATGACGCCCTGAAGATGTTCTACGAAATTCCTGTGAAGAGCCCGGTCACTTGGAATGCTATGATTTCTGGCTATGTAATGAATGGCCTCTTCATAGAGGCTGCGGAGCTCTGCCGGGAGATGTGTCGGGTAGGGTTTCTTATGGATTTGGTGACTTTGAGAATAGTTGCCAGTGCTGCTTCAGTTTTGGAGACGTTTGATTTTTGTAAATGTCTTCATGTCTACTCTATTAAGAACGGATTGGATGCTGACAGCTACGTGGTTGCTGAGTTTGTCAGATTGCTAACCAAGCTCGGAGAAGTGGACTATATGGGCAAGCTCTTTAGTGCAGTTAAGAAACCTGATGCATCCTTATATTCGCTACTTATCTCAGGATATCAATTTCATGGTCACAGAGTAGAAGCTGTGAAGCTTGCTGAAGAACTTCTTGTTTTGGACAGGAGTCCAAAGCAGGGAGCTTTGGTTACCATTCTAAATTTGTGTCTTTGTCTGGTTGAAGGCAGGCAAATCCACAGTCATATCCTGAAAACTGGACAGTTCTCTTACCTTTCAGTTGGCAATGCTTTGATTTCGATGTACATTAGATTTGGAGAGATGGCCGATGGAAATTCAGTCTTTCATAGGATGCCAGAATGTGATGTAGTTTCATGGACGGCAGTTATGGCAGGTCTCATTCATAATCTTCAGTTTGAGGAAGCATTTGAGACTTTTCATGCTTTCAGGAAAACTGGCATACAATTGGACCAGCATTCTGTAGTCACAGTAACAACTGCTTGCACAGGTCTTCTTGACATAGATAAGGGCAAGCAGATCCATGCTTTGGCTCTGAAACTTGGGTTTGAATCTTCTGATTTTATGAATGCATCTATGCTTCACATGTATGCAAAGTGTGGGTACATCGACAGTGCTTCTAGGCTGTTTTCTTACTCATCTCTTTCACAAAATCTGATCTTAACTAATATCATGCTTGCTGGGTATTGCTGGAATTCTCAACCGGTGAAAACTCTTGAACTTTTCACCAAGGAGTATCAATCTGGCTTGATCCCTGACGAATTCAGCTATTCTACTGTCCTTGGTGCTTGTGCCGATATACGATCAAAGGGGCTGGGTGAGCAGATTCATTGTCGTATTGTCAAGAGTGGTTTTGAGTTTTCGGATGTTATCGTTGGAAATGCAATCATAAACCTCTATGTCAGATGTGGATGCATATCCAGTGCATGTAAATGCTTTCACAGCATGAAAAGGTGGAATAGGGATTCATATGCAACGTTGATGTTGGGCTATATGCAGAATAGAGGAAGCAACGAAGCTCTTAGATTGTTCTATCAGATGCAACAAAGTGGCTTACGTGCTAACCCGGTTATCTTCGCTAGAATACTTAGAGGATGTGCTGATATGGCTGCAATTGATCTTGGGAAACAAATTCATGCTTCCATTATAAAGATGGGTTTAGTTTCAGATGTCTACATTGACAATGCTTTGGGAGGCATGTATATGAAGTCTAGAGATGCGGACAGAGAAAGGGAAACTCTTGACGAGATGTCAATAAGAGAAGATGAGATGTGCAATTCCATGATTGCTGGTTTTTCACAGGTTGGAGATAGAAGGGAGAATGTTAAAGCTATTACATTATTCAACTTGGATGGAGTAAAAGAAGATCACCATGGTTATGTGGATATCATGAACCTTTATACTAGTGCTGCTTCCCGGATGCTTCAAACATCCTTCCATTGTTGTGTGGTTCAAAATGATTGCAGGTTTGATGTGTCACTAAAGAACTCAATGGCTCTAGACAATTCATGGGATGGACTTAACAAGCAATTAGCAAGAGAAATGGTTGTGCGGAACTCTATCAACTCTGAGTCTGTCAAAAATGAAAGTCAATTTGTTGAGTTGTTGGAGTCAATGAAGGTGGAGGGAATAATTCCAGACCATGTAATTGTAATTATTTTCTTAGGTAACTGCAACTTGAATATATTGGATGAGAGAACCAGCTACTTCAAGTCTTTTAGAAGATCGTGGATTGGTGATCATGATACAAATGCACTATGCTTTCCTGGCCGACAAGTGAGCCAGCTTGGGCAGCTGAAAGAAAACCATGCATGTGTGGCATAGGTTCCTGTGAGGCTGAACTGTCTTGGACATTTGCAATGCCATGGGGATATCAAGTTTTGTGCAAAATAAGGCATGACATATGCATGATGAGGAGGGGGATTTACTTGGTCATTCTTTATCTTTTTCATATGTTCATGCTTTGTCAAGGAGATGATCTGATATGGAGATCTTCTTGAAGAATACGAGAGGTTATAAAAGAAAGGAGTTTATCTGTAGTTGGGTTTGGAGAAAAGATGCACTTTGTAGGAAAAATACAATGAGCTGGAACCCCTCCAAGTTTTTTTTTCAGAAGTTCTCACTTGCATTGTTTTTCATCCAACTGGATTGGGAAAGCATTAGTTGCATTATATCATAAAAAAATTGTTGGAATTGGCATCTACGAGGGCCAGTTTGGTTGCTGGTAATTGAACTCTGGTAGATGGAGTTGTGTGGAGCTGGAAGAACAGCAACTCCAGTTACATCCAAGTGTCTCTGATAAATGCCACCGTCTGCTTTGAGCTGCCATCGCTCAGACTATAATTACACTACATGCTGATGTTACATTGTACAAAGCAACAGGAAAACCAGAAAACTGCCAATCAATGTTTCCGACTTGTAGGTCATTCAGTTACATGCAACCAAACACATGCTAATTTATGTCCTGATTATGTTCAAGCAGTAAATCAGGTCAGTAATGTTCCAGAATAGGATGGCTTAATTGAGTTGTTTTTGGGCTGTCATTCTACATAGAAAAATAACAAATCTTGTGCCTTTGTCAGTTGCAGGTCAAGTACAAGAAAGCATTTACCCTGAGACTAGGCCAAACATGGGCCATCAAAAATTTCTGAAGGTACAATCAAAAGATATCTATTTAATATCCGTAGTTCTTTATTTATATTTATTATGACCTTACAATAATTTCTTCTATGCTCTGTTAGAGGTCAAATTGATTTTAAAGGAATTTGCTGATATTTGCATAATTGATTAACAGGATGGACAAATGTTGTTTGTTTTGACACTTATGATAAGAAGAATCATATTGATGAGGAGGCACGTAAGATATTCTTTTCTTGGATTAATTCCTGCTCATAAGGAAATACAGTAGCTCAATGGCTATCATTTATTTATCCAAAATAAAGAGATTGTGTTTCAAAAGTCCAATAATCAACCAAAAAGCAGAACAGCATCAGAATCAAAGGTATGCAATGTTCTGCTATTTGATTTGTTCATGTACAAATAAAAGGAAAAAGAAAAAGGAATATATCGCTGTTTATATTTACTGTATGTCTTGTGGTATTTAATATGGACATGGACTTGTGTATAAATTTCATGCCAAGTGACAAAAAGTGGATTTTGATATTTATTCCTCTAGTACCAGAAAATGGGTATGTATGGCATGATGGAAGGTACACAAATAATAATGATGAGATTCCTTGGGCTCATTTTAAGATCTGTAAAGCCACAATAATCATGCCCAGATGCAATTGTGAACTGTAGGGGTTGGATATGCGTGTCTGCTTTTGAAAATATGCAGTGTTCAGGTTGAGTTTAGGTTCAAAATGGCTTGATGTATTTAGCTATTAACATGTCTTATGAGTTCTGAAAGTTATTACTCATAGGTTCATGTCATATAAAAGAGGGAAAACAAAGGACTAGTTCTTCTAGAATTGAAATCTTTCTGTTGCATGTGCAAGTCCGACTGACTCGTCAAATATTCTAGACCCAGGCCAAAACCCGTCTTAGGTATTCCCAATGGGTTAAATCAAGTAAAGTTTGGGGTCATTGCAAGAAAAAAAAATCGTATTTTTCCCTTTCCTCATTCCTGTCCTGGCATTTTGTAAGAACAATCATGTTGGACTGACTCAGCCAACAACCTCGTATTTTCACAGACATCATGCTGTTTGAGCTACCACCCGCTTTTAGACTCTCAATCCATCCGGCATCCTCTCACTCTCAGTTTAACCCAAATCAACCACTGGCATCCTCTCCATCCATCTGGCATCGTCTTGTTTTCCCCAGAGTTTATGATTGCTGTATTTGGCGATTTTCTAAAGCAGCAGTTACATATGGACACAGCAAAATAAGCACCAGAAGAGCACCAGTCAACATTATTAGACTTGTAAATTGTCTAGTTACATGCAACCAACGACACCTTAAACAAAGTCCTGAACATATTAAATGGTGGTTCAGGTCAATTATATTCTAGAGTATGATGATTCGATTGGATTAATTCTGGACTTCCATTTAACCCAAAAGATAATCTCATCTTCTGTTTTGTCAGACGGAGGTCAAATGCAACAAGCATATTTACTTGGGCATTTAGGCATGGGGCATCAGAAATTTCTGAAAGTGAAAAATTAGTCCTTTATGTATTTCATTGTAAGCTTTCAATTATTCGTCGGGGGCTCTCTGAGAGTTTGAATTGATGTCAAAGGAAGTTTCTTATATTTTCACATGAAAATTGATAGGTTATCATATACCTTGTCTTGTATTGCCAGTTAGCCACTGAAGGTTTGAAGAGGTCTGTTAGAGGCACATGAGGCGTTCTTTTTTTAAAATTAATTCCAGCTTCCTGTGTCATATGGTAGCTCAATGACCATCATTTGTATATATCGAGATAAAGAGATTTGGTCTCAAATTAGCAAAAGGCAAAAGCAAATAACATCAGAATTGAAGGTATGCTATGTTCTACTCAGTTTCTTTGCTTTGAATTAAACTGAAATCACAAACTGATGCATGCATACACACACGCACACACCCAAGAAAAAGATAGAAAGCAAAAGAAAACATGTAAAAGGAAAAAGGAGTATGTCATGATTTATATGAACAGAAAATCTTGCGATATCTATATGGAGTGCCAATTGATCAAAAGTGGAATTTTCTGATATATGTTCTCCTTCGTATACCATGGCATGAAGTCAATAGGTGTGACCAGAATGATGGCTGGTTAATATCTGATTACAGCAACCATCACACTATCACAGAGTCCTCAGGACCCACTTTAAGACTATAAAGCTACATAATTGTCATCTCCTTAGGCAAATGTAAACAGTAAAGGTCATGTATGGGTGTCTATGAACTAATCTAGTATTCAAGTTGAATTTAGATGCATGATATCTTCAAAGTTTTCTCTATTAATGTCTTGTGAGTTTCATTGTGAATTTAGGTGCATGGTGTGATGATAGTTTTGGTTATTATTATCTTCCGGGTTTTGAACTTACTGTTTTTGGGTTCCAGGTCATAAAATGAGGGAAAAGAAAGGATAGATTTTCTCAATGAGTTTTGCATGTCCAAACCAAAACCCACAAGTTATACTCAATGGGTTGAATTGAATAATGAAGTTTGAGTTTGAAACATCACACATGGCTGGGGTGTGGGCATAGTAATTTGAAATCATGAGTCCTTAAAATTATTCCCTTGCTCCGCTGCCAAATTGGCACCTAAGAATACTCATGTTAGACCCACTCAGCCAACAACCTCGTATTTCTGGAGAACATCATGCAGTTTGAACCACCACCCTCTTTTGCCATCCTCACTGTGAATCGGAGCTAGGAAACCGAAAAGAGCAGCCCAATACCAGTTACACTACAATGGAGTCCATCAATGTAAGTGTACCTATATGTGTGATTAAGATTGCTAAATTTATCAGGGATCTAAAGTTTAGCATGAGCAGTCCCTCTTCAAAGGGTTATAGCCTTAAAGTTTATGTAACCGAAATGATTCCTCATATTCCAATCGCCTGACATGGACCTGCATCATAAAAGCATTGTTATATCTGAAGTCAGCTATCTATTTAAATTCAAATCTGACAACCAAAAAATAGGTGATATACTTAAACATTGTTTCAAAGCACAGTACGCTGTGATGCGACAAGAACTCATTGTTGAGGTCACATGTATTGCGCATATATTTGTGCTCGTCCATGTTTTTATGTATAGTTATTGCATTTAGCAAGTTTTCCTTTGTATAAATAGTGCTTTGATGTCACATTGCCCTGATCGCACATGAGTGAGTGAGTGAGTGAGTGAAATTACGCTGCATGGAAAGGCTGCTCAGGCTTTCTTTTCTTTTTTTTTTTTGTTGAGAGAGAGAAGCAATTTTTTTTTTCAGGCCACTCATGCTCAGGTGCATGCACTACAGGAAAACAGATCTTTCCCGACGCTTATAAGCGTCGGTGAAAACAAAGCCCACGCTACGGAAAGCGTCGCAAAAGCGTCGGCGATATCGGAGTGGAAAAATTTTTTTGCCGACGCCAAGGGAAAGGGTCGGCAAAAGTTAAGCTTTACCGACGCTAACAAAAGCGTCGGCGTATGATGTTCTTCAGACGCAAAAGCGCGTCGGCATAAACTAGAACTGGGCGTGGCGGATAGTTGCGGGATTTTTTCCGACGGTTATGGCAAGTTTTTAACGACGCTTTATAGCGTCGCTTAAACATTTTTACCGACGCTTTCAGAGCGTCGGCGAAAGCGTACGGGCCAGAGGGGTTTTTAACGACGCTTTAAAGCGTCGGGAGTGGATTTTTTTTTAAAAAAGGAAAAACAAATACATATTATAGCAAAATGAACCTGCATTACATTTACATCAAAACAAGCATTCAGATCATTCAAAAAATTCATATTGTCATATATGATGAAATTTACATAATAAGTTTAGAATTACAATGTAATTTGAAAAATATAAGAAAGATACATATAAAACTCCTTAAATAATAGTCTAAAAAGTATCACGGACCGGATTTAGCGCCATCATCATCTCTACGAGCTAAGTATCAGGAATCTACAAAAAAAAAAGAAACTTTAAAAGTTAGAAATATGAAAATCATTAACTCATGCATAATAAGTGATAATTATATAAAGTCATCGAATACATATAGTTATTTACCTGAGGAGGAAGAAATCGCTGTAACATAAATGAAATATACTCAAGCTGAGACTGCAAAGTTTGTTGATTCTGCTTCAACTCCGCCAACTCTGCCTGATGGCGATCCTTCATATCTTCAATTATTGCCCGAAGTTTACTAACTTCTGCATTGCTCCTGCCTTCTCCAGCATTTCTTGTATACATGCCCACCGCAGACAACTGAGTGGGGGTAACTCCAACGCCATAACCCCTCATTTTACCATAACGCTCTGGGCTCAATAATTCAGCGAGCACCTGAGCTTCGACATGACTGGTCGCGTCGGATGATGATGACTCCCCGACGCGCTCTGAAATAAGAGTTGTTGCTCTGTCCTATATCTCTCAAAAGAAAAAGTCATATTAATGTATGCAATAATAGAACTAATAAAAATATCATTGAAAGATTCAAAGATGAATACATACAACTATATCTCTTGCCTCCTTCCGAACAAAACTGCCATCTCGGTGGGTGTGAGTCATCTTATAAAACTCCACCTTACCAGGCTCCCTTCCGTTATCATCCATCTACAACAAAAGGTATATTGGCAAGCTAGTTATCATGATATATGCTATATGATAGAACTGTTTAAAATAGTTTCAAAAAAACTTACGAATTCAGCTTTACGTCGAGCATAACTCATCGAGCCTGAAGTATAAGGAACAGTCTGAGAGGCTCGTGCAGCTCTACCAATGTTGGAATATGTCTTCCCAAAAAAAGAATAAACAATATAAATTTGTAATCTAAATTATTAGTGAATATAATCTAAGGTATTGAAAAAATATATACAACCTGAGCTTTCTCGGAAAACCAATAGTGGACAAGCTCCCTCCACTGTTGAGGGATTACATCAGGAGGACAAACACGGGCAACCTCCTCTTCTGTCATACCATCGTGCTTCCAGTCCGCCTTTAACTTGGCCCTATATTCTTTCCACTTGCGGTTGACGGACTTCAGCACCCAATCATGGCTCTCTTTAGGGAGCAAAAACTTTTTCTACACCAAAGTAATTAAAGAATGTTATAACAATGTTAAATCAAAAAATAAAATTGTGATAGTAAGCAAATTCAATTCTTTACCTCAATAACTTTAAGAAGCTCAACCTTATACGAAGGAAGCATTTCATTCCATTTCGTATAGTTGAGCGGACACAACTGACCCTTCCGCGCAACCGATCCTAGAAAAGTCGATAAAATGCTTGCAGCCCTCTTGATGGGCTGCCCCAGTTCATTGCAATGTACCACGATCTTCTCATCCTCGCATAGGCTCCACACGTCCTGTGCTCGAGTGGGTCCTCGTGTCCTCCTCACTCTTCCCAGTCCATCTATAAAAATAAAATAAAATATCCATTAATTAAAACATTAAAGGTAAATTATTTAATATAATTAGAATGTAAGAAAAATTAATATATAAAACGTAATTCAAATTACCCTGGATGTGCACGTCATCCATGTCTGGACAATCAGCAGGTGGCACGTGCTCAGACTGAGACTCGTGCTGAGTATGGGACTCATACTGAGAATGGGACTCGTGCTGCTGGGGCTCGTCGGGCTGCTGGGACCGCAGGGACTGATCGGAAGAAGATCCCACAGATGTGTGCTGAAACTCAACATCTCTGAATCGTTTTCCTCGTGGCATGTTGTTACCTAGCAATCCTATAATCACAAAGAACCTTTCTATCGCCAACATGGCATACGGTAAATGGCACAAAGAGAGATTGGTACAATTCATAGTGTTAACAAGATTGTCACTTGTTTTTATTAATTCTCCTTGTCTTTTTGTAAGCATAAACATGGACAAAATGACAAATTGAGGTTATGGCACAATTGAGGGTAGGTGTTTAATTTATATGCTAGTTAGAATGATTGATACTATCCTATTATTAAGTATCTCAAAGATCCTTCAACCAAAGTTGATAGAAAGTTAGAACTCCATGTCATAAATTATTTGGTCGTAGGAGATGAGCTGTACCAAAAGAATGCAGATGGACTTCTCTTGAGGCTAAAATGAAATGAAACCAGACACTATTGATCTTCCCATGAGCAAAATATCATGAAAACTCGATACATTATTTTAGAAGACAAAATATAACATGAACCATGAGCATAGGATACAATAAAGCACTCTAGATCAGCTACCATCTTTCAATCAAACAGCATATTTCTCCATCATAGCATTTATGGCAGGTAAAGTGAGTAGCAAGCAAATAACAAATAATTATAATCCATGGTTAATTAGCTAATCTACACTATTCTTGGCTTCATTATTTTGCAGATAACTAAGCAGATTCACATCGTTGATGATATATATAGACTGCATGGTCTTCCTGAATTTTATAAGGTATGCTTCTAAAAATGAACAAACAAATAAGTAAACTAATTGCATTGGCACTAGAGCCACCAGAAGCATAAAGCCATTCCTCCATTGCGGATATGTTAGTTTCCTGCCTCAGGGATGTCTGAAGAATGGATCTTAGTCTTAATATTAGGGAAGAAGACAAGATGGTTGGAATGAATCAGGGACTAGTTAAATAATAGGGCAAACAAATGGATTTGAAGAATAGGGAAGGTAAATATAGGGTCTGTATATCCTGCAGGATATCCCTTTCAAAGTACTGATACAGTTACATTGTGTAGCATTTGAAGGTACTAGCTGTAACTTTTCCAAGTGCCACCAGAAGTGACTTTATGTACCAGTAGAAGAGAACCAAGTCAAGGTGATGGACAAATACTAAAATGGATGTCCCAGAAAATGCGTTTAATGTATACATTGGTTTGTATCATAAGGCTTTGGTGAACTGATTCTAGACAGTCCACAAGTCCATCAAAGCAGAACCATAAGTTATGAGGCAAATGGCTTGTCTGATAATGGTCCTAAAGTGTAAAGGTTGCAACCTTCTCTTATTGATGAGCTATTGGCAGGGGAAGGAATCATGCCAAACCTTTGCATGGCAATGTATAATCTATTTTGCAAAATTTAGGATCCAATTCTCGTTATCATAGACAATGGATGTTCATTCAAATTATGCTTGCTTATAACAACAACAACGACAACAACAACTGGATTTTAGTTATTTTATTTTGAACCTGCCATTGATGGGGTAGGGGACCATGGCCAGACCTACTTTCTTAAGATTGTGGATACACATGCTGTTCAATCATCTGCTAGGATGTCCAGCGTGTCAAGTGACAAGAGTGGCCTTGCATATTGGATAGGATATGGAAGTTATGATCATCCTAGCAAAGCAAGAGGTCATCACCACTGCTGCATTTGTTTTTTAAATGGCACAAGGAATGCCTACAGCGGACATCCAACATCCCTAGGACGGTGTGTTCTTCCATATGCAGTTCAGTTCAATCATGTAATGACATTAGGGCTGGAAGTGGGCTCGGGCCGGCCCGAAGCCCATCGGGTCGGGCCACCTGCGACCCAATGAATGTCGGGCCGGGCTCGGGCTGCAAACATAAGCTCAATTTTATTTCGGACCGGGTTCGGGTTTTTCCATTGGCCCGGCCCGGGCCCGAACCAAGCCCGAGTCCAATGCCAGCCCGAACCAAGCCCAAAATTACGGCGCACTTACCATAAGTTAAAAGAACAAAGACTTAAGCTTGGGTAACCGGTTAGGGCTTACGGGAATTGCTCTATGAAACCAGCCTAACGCGGTTCCCTGCGCGCATCACGCTACCCAACTTGGAAAGGGCGGGCCACCAATTCACACCGTGTGAACCCAGACTCACGAGCGTGACCAAGTGTCCCAACCAAACCACTTTAATGCCCCCGCTTACATTCGCTCGGGTTACAAGCTCCCACGACGAAGCTCGACTACCAGGCGCGCGAGACTTCCGTCTCTTAAACCAACATATTATTTTGTAGGCAGGCGATGTGGGACTAAATATTGAAGCCCCGGGGAATGTCACCAGTTCTTTGAAGAATGTTCACGGGCCACGGGTTCCAAATCTGTTGGAAAAAGCGACTCATCAGGGGTTGGTTTAAAAATTAAACGTTGCTCCCGGTTCGGGTCATGGCTTCTTGATCTCATCAACCACTTAGAGCCATTGGATCGGGGCCTAAAATTGTTCTTGGTTGGAAATTCCTATTTTTTCTGTACTATATAAATTAGATTGCTGAGAGAATTGGCTGGAGGGAGATCCATGTATGGTCATTCACTTGATCAGCACCCACTCTGTTGCTGATTCTGGTCTTAAAACAACTCCCGCGAGACATCCTTCTGGTCAACCACGATTTACGACTCTTAATTCTTATGCATGCCGGCAAAAACACATGTATTAATATATAATTCTGTAAACTGGGCTGGGCTCGGGATCGGGCTGGGCTCGTCATCGGGCTGGCCCATACGAGCTGGCCCAAACAGGCTCGGGCCGGGCTCGGGCCTCGTTCCTTTAAAATTGTTCGGGCCCCGGCCCGGCCCAAAGCCCGGAAAAAAATTTTGGGCCGGGCTTGGGTAGGGGTTTGGCCCGGCCCGGCCCGGCCCACTTCCAGCCCTAAATGACATTCAACATCTAAAAAAGACTGATTTATGTGTATTTACAAGAACGGGCATATATAATTTGAGTGGACATTGTTGTGGATAAGACCAAACTTGAATATTAAATCCAAGCCTCCCAGAGGATTAGCCCGATCCTCTTATAATAAGCACTTCTCCCAAAGTAATCCTCTCTCCGCTTCATGGGGTGCAAGCCAAGCCCTGAGAAATCCAAAGGCCCAAAGTTTCAAGGGATCTAACATATATAATTTGTCGGACCACAGGTGATGTGAGATTTGATTGTCTTTGCTAGCATACTTCCATTAACATTACTCAAATTCAAGAAATGCAGTAATACCCGGTTGAAACAAATAGAAACTGTCGCCAAAACCGTTAATTTCATAAGCACACTACAAATTCCTTCTAAAATAAGCATTCAGCATACGAATCATTAAGATGCAAGGCTTTATTTTTGTAACCTATCTTTGCCTCTAAAAATCTTTTGAATTACCTCTTTCTCAGGCGGAGGGAGATGGGGACGGCCGGTCGGCGCCGCAGACGAGGGAGGAGGAGAGGAGGATGCGGACGGTTGCTCGACGCCGGAGAGGAGGGAGGAGGAGAGGAGCTTGCCGTCGGACGTCGCTCGGCGCCGGAGACGACAAGGGCCAGTCGCTCGTCGTCGGAGAGAAGGGAGGAGGAGAAGAGCTAGGGCTTGATCGATCGGGATGCAAATGAGGAAAAGGGGGCCGGCCGCTTGGTTTTATTGTTAATTTGACTTTTGACGACGCTTATATGCGTCGTCGTAGGAGGCGAGTACGACGACGCTAATAAGCGTCATTTATTCCTCCAGTTTTTAATAACGCGTCGGCTTTTTCTGTAAGATTACGACGATGCTTTTACGCGTCGTCTATTATTGACAATTACTGACGCTTAGTTAAAGCGTCGGCAAGTTTGGCGGTCTGCTGTTTTTTCCGATGCTTGTCCCTAGCATCAGGAAAAAAGCGTCGGCAAAGGCCAATTTTCCTGTAGTGATGTTGCTCCATACGTACTCATGCTCCTTATATTTCACATGATCATGCATTTGTGACTACCTACTTCTATAAAAGAGTCCTATCGTACAAATCTCCAACAAATATTTAAGATCATGCAGCTAATTAAAAAGATAAAGAAGATATTGTAAACTCTCATACCAACTTTGTAGAGAGACTCGGCTTTATATGGTCTGAATGTACATCTGTTGATTACATTTGAAAATGGAAAAACTATTGTTTACAAGGAATGTATATCAGAATTCCTATAATCATGAGTGAATGTGATTTGGTTTGACATCCTACAATTTTGGGTAATAAGGAGGACATTGTGCCTTGACCGAGGATGCCTTAACTGAATTTAAATCTAAAGGATTTTGAATTTGATCTTTATGGAGGAGATTGTGCCTTGTCCGAGGATGCCTTAACTGAATCTAAATCTGAAGAATTTTGAATTTTGAATTTGATCCTTATGGAGTATATTGTGCCTGGACCGAGAATGCCTTAATTGAATCCAATCTGGAGGATTTTGAATTTGATTCTTATCACTAAAATCATGAAATCATATTCAATAAATTACCAAAGCTTATTTCTAGAATCTAATATCATTGAGTGATTATCAAAGCATATATTTAGAATATTCATAAAATCTATTAAATTTCAGTATATATTCTTGGAATCCGTTTATATATTTATATCTTTGTATTTATGACCATTTTGAGTAACAGTATGGAAATACTATATAAAAGAAATATGCGGATTCAAAACAGGTTGAAAGAAATAATTTCTTCACAGCTCCAGTTTCGTGATGGAATCCAAAGGTGTCACAGCCACTTTGGTGATAAGTTCAATGCTGATCTTGTTGGTTGGACCGGGCTCAGCGTTGCAACACTCGTGCTATGATGAATGTTTCCGCTCATGCACACGTGAGGGAGGGTCTCCATGGATTTGTCGGTATTCCTGCGAGGCGCTGTGTCGTGGTTCTACGTCCATGCCAGAGCCCACAGGTTGATCCCGGATGCAGCCTTCCATGCGTCGCATCCTCATGCAGCCATCCACAGCCAGGTACATCATTATATTGAATTCTTACCCCTTCCCTCTCAGCAATCAACTGTACTAAGAACACCAGCATCACAAGTTATGTGATGCTTAAATGGGCTAATTTGAAGCATTTGTTCATGTGAAAAAATTAGCATGCTTTTGTGCTTAAGTTTTATATTTTGTGTATCAATGCAGAGATGGAGGGTATGGAAGCTTGCGTGGGTGCCTGCTTCAAGAAATGCGCCAGAGAGATGACTCCTTGAATGCAGTGTACGAGGCAAAAAAAGAAGATTTAGGAAGACACGAATAAAATACGCTCTTTCTCGTTTTTTTTTTTTTTTAAAAAAAAACTTTCCTTGTGCTGATGCATTAAAATCGAATGGGATTATATATGGTGGAACACACTGACAGCGTTGTAATAAGGTAATATGAGGATTTTTCTCATGCTATTAACAAGACGTATCAACTTGTTCTCTCTATTAGATGTATCAAAGTTCAGTAGGAAGCGTCGTTGGTCATTAGCCCTGGGAGTAGTTCAAACAACCAAATTATACTAATTTATGGTTTTTACATTCGATGGGGGTTTATTTGTAATAATACCCAAATGATTCTTATGTTAAATTTGAACTACTCCGGGCAATTTGGGGCAGCTCACCGGATGAGAATCGCAGGACGGCTTATGACTTTTTTTTAAAATGTAAACTTGAGATTTCCATATTCTACAAAGTATATTTGTAAAAGTTGTTATACAAGCAACTCGAGCTTAACTCGATTCAAAATACTCGAAATCGATTGAATCTTAATGTCCAAGCTCGACTCGAATATCAGCTGAGTCATACAAAGCTCAAGTTTGAGCTTGAATTCGAGCTTTAGTTATAATTAAAAAATATAACTAAAATAAAATATAAAATATATTTTTTTAATATTAAATTAAAAATATATATTATAGATAAAATATATTATTATTAAATATATATATTTTATAAGGTTTGTAAGTTTTCAAGCTAACGGTTTAAGTTTGATTCAAAAAATTATTTGAGCTACTCAAGCACATATATAATAGCCGAATCGGCCGAGCTTGAGCTCCAAATCGAACTGGAGCAGCAGATCTATTTACACCCCTATTTCTACTGCGCGGAACTCAAATCCTAACGGAGTTCTTCCCCTGCTCCCTCGGTTGAGCCTGCAGTATGGCGATCCTCAGCCTCCGCTGGACGGCCGGACCATGTACTCTGCCGTTTGTTCCTTTCCTTTCGGGCTGAGGCCATTCTCGGGAGAGAAGCGTGGCCACTCGAAGCCTGGAAATCTTTACTTGGCTCCTCAGATGAACAGTTAAAAATTTCGATCACTTGTCCAACCAGTGAAGATATTGGAACTATAATCGAAGAATGCAAGAAATGTGACCAATCGGCTGGCGATGTATTCTTTCTTTTGTTGTTATTTTTCATACGGACATTTTTCTTTTAAAACTTCTCATCAAAATCAGTACGTGAAGAAATTACGCTGCATACCTAACTGCTATGATAACATGGAAAGGTTGCTCAGGCTTTTTTTTGGTTTTGTTTTAGAAGAAAACGAGTAAAAAAAATTTCTTGCGTCAAAAGCCATTCATGCTCAAGTGCAGGCTACTCCACACATACGTATGCTCGTTATATTCGACATGGTCATGCATTTGGGATGAGCTGCTCCTATAAAACAGTTCACAGAGCCCGTCCCTTGCTTCCAAGAGCTCTCCTGTTATTTCTCAAACATAGGTGATGGAATCCAAAGGTATCAGAGCCACTTTGGTCATAAGTTCTATGCTTATCTTGTTGCTCGGGCTCGGCTCAGCACTGGATGACGAGTGCTATGATGAATGTTTCCGCTCATGCACCCGTGATGGAGGGTCTGCATGGATATGTCAGTATTCCTGCGAGGCGCTGTGTCGTGCTTCTACGTCCATGCCTCAGGTTGATCCCGGATGCAGCCTTCCATGCGTCGCATCCTCATGCCGCCATCTACAGCCAGGTATACATCATTATATATATGGTATTCTTACTTCCTCCCTCTCAGCAATCAACTGCACCAAGAACACCAGCATCACAAGTTATGTGATGGTTATTAAATCAGCTAACTCGAAGCATTTGTTCATGGGAAAAAATTATGGCAACAATGTCCTCGAATAGCAAGCTTTTCTACTTGATTTTGATATTTTGTGTATCAATGCAGAGGTGAAGGGTATGGAAGCTTGTGTGGGTACCTGCTTCAAGAAATGCGTCAGACAGATGACTCCCTGAGTGAAATATAAGAGAGGAGGAGACTTAGGAAGAAAAGAATAAAATAAGCTTTTCTCTGTAAAACAAAACGAATCACAAAGAAAGAAAAGAAAGAAGTTTTCTTGTGCCAGTGCATTAGAATCACATGAGATAATGGTGGCAGAAACTGGCAGCGTTGTAATAAGATATGTGAAATAGGAGGATATCCACCTACTGTTAATAAGATGCATCAACGGATCAGAGCTCTGGGAGTAGTTCAAATCACCAAATGAGATTAATTTATGAAGTGAATCATGACTTTGCCAATTCATTTAATTTCATACCTCTTCATTGACTATACCTCTACGTTAACAGCAACATAAATACTTTATCAATATATCTATCATTCATATCTATCAGGGGAAGAACTTAAACGTCCCAACCTTGAGCTAACTCTAGCAACTCAAAAGAAATCATACTTGGATTTAATACACCTCAGTATCAAGGGGAAACACGTAAAAGTTACATCAGGTGGGCTCATGCATGCTTTTACCAAACAATGGACGTTCAGAATATCTAGCTAGTTAATAAGAATTGCCACATTCTCGAAAATAAATGCCGATTCAAATCTAGATACCACCAGAAAGTGATTGTGCAAACCTTGTTATACGTAGTAAAATATGATGATACGTGGAAAGGCCGCTCATGCTCAAGTGCACGTACCATATGCATGTATCCTTGTCAGTGCACCCAAATTGTCATGCATTTGGGATGATCCACTCCTATAATTCAGTGCAGAGAGCCTTTCCTTAAAGAAAGAAGTTCTCAAATGCAGTCTTTCCATGCGTCACATCCTTGTGCCTCCGTCCAGACCCAGGTATGTGATCTTTAGCTTCACTCAATCTGCCTTGCAACATGAATTGTATTAAGAGCACCAACATCACAAGTTTTCTGGTGGTTTCATGGGCCAGATGAAGCATTTGTTTCATATGAGAAGTGCTGCAACAATATTTTCAGAAGCATGCATGTCTTCTTATTTACTTTCATGTTTTGGGTATCATGGCCAAAGGTTTGTTTGAAGTAATTGTTATATAAAGTGGGAGTGTCATGGGTGATTGGAATTGTTGGATGAGAATAATTTGTTATCTCCATATTCTATAGAGTCTAGGAGGGGCTAATATTTTTTTTTAAAGTTGATCTCCCACCCTTTTTATTGAAGTGGATCGGATTTCAACCGAGAAAGTGCTGAATGATCGTAGCATCTTCAACAACATTCTTCTGTATTCAAAAAACTATAGAAAAGAAAGAAATAAAAATAATTAATTATCTTTATTGCTATCATTTTTATTATTATTTAAGTAGGTAGAAAACTTCTTTTTTTATTTGGGTTTTTTAATGGATACCTTTCTAAATATTAAATTTTGCGTGAATGTCCTTTCAAAATTGATATTTGCAGGTATACCCTCGTAAAATATTTGTTTTGCTATTCTATCTTTTTTTATAAAAGCCCATGGAGTCCTCTGTATGGGACTCCATCGACCACCCTCTTACCTCCCTTAATCTCTCTTCCTTCCTTGCAAAAGAGACAGATCGGGAGCAGCGGCACCGGAGGAGGAAGGATCCTTAACTCGTCACTGCATTGCACCGTCGGAGCAGACACAGTAGCTCGCCGGAACGCCTCACAGCTCCTTGGAGCTAGGTAAACCCCTAACCCTTTCTCTCATTTATGATTTACATGCTGTTAGGTTAGATCTAATCTAGCTAGGAGAGGGTAAACAGAGAAAGAAGGGTAGGAAGATGATATAGTAGAGGGGAAGACTTCACCATGGACGGCATCCATCCGACATTGGATGGTCGACCGAAGGCCATTGAGGGCCCATGCTGAAGAACCTTCCCCTCCACTCGATGGTGGCTTCCCCTCCCATTAAAACCCTAGATCTAAAAACCCTAAATGTATACCTACTTTTTGATTCAAGGAAGGGTCCTCAAATGTATACCTACGTTTTGATTCAAGGAAGGGTCTTCGGCTCGGGCAAATCCGGTTTCCATGGGTGGAATCGGTTTGATCTCAGCTGGAAGTGGTCGGAGAAGAAGAACCAAAGGGGATCTCCTTTTTTTGGCCATGGACGTTGCCAGCTCGGGCCACCGTCGATGCCATCGGGCTGACTGCGGGTGTCGGCTGTGTGTTACGCGAGCACCATCGGCTTCGGCCGGTTCCGCCGCTCTCGATGGGTGGCCGTGCCCTATCTCCTCCACTGGAGGTGGAGGAGGAGAGCGGCCAGTTGGGCCGCGGCTGCTGCAGGTGGGACCGCAGCAGCCGCAGGTGGGACCGCAGCAGCCGCAGGTGCCGCCGGTTGGCCGCAACGCCGCCGACTTCAGGCCGGCCTCCTCCTGAGCACCCTTCCGAGCTCGCCTCCTAGTTTCATGGGAGAAGAGGAGAAGAGGAAGAGGAGCTCGGGAAGGGAAGAAGAAAGAAAGGAAAAGAAGGTTCGGGAAGGGAGGAGAAGAAAGAAAAGAAAAAGAAGACAGAAAAGAAAAGAAAAAGACGAAAAGAAGGAAAAAAAAGAAGAAAGAAAAATAAAATAAAAATTTTTGTGGGCCGAATTGGGCCTGATTTCGGGTTGGGCTTCAAATAAATTTAGCTTTAGGAGCCCGAGACCTGGCTAGGCCCTGGTCCGAGCCCAATAATCTTAAACCCAGTAATTGGGTCTGACCTGAACCAGTATGTAACTGATCCAGACCTGAACCAGAAATTGGGTCAGATCTATGCAATTGACCCAGACCTGAATCAGAAATTAGGTCAGATCTGAACCAGTATGTAATTGACCCAGACCTGAACCAGTAATTGAGTCAGATCTGAACCAGTATGCAATTAGCTCAGACCTGAACCAGAAACTTGGGTCAAACCTGAACCAGAAAATTGTTTAGACCAAAATCAAACATTGGGTCAAACCCAAATTGATGATTTGAATAGACCTAAATTAGAAATTGAACGAGGTTAGAGATCTAAGAATGAAATTGAGTCCTATAGGTGGATTGTAAACTGGGTAATTAAGAAAGATTGTAAATAAATAAAGTTGAATGTGCAATTAACAAGTAATTTGATGATGTTGCTAGGCAATTGAAGACTTGGCACCTAAACCTAAGGTCAGTGGGCAAATTAAGATAAGTAAACCTGATATAATCTTATAGTTTATCAAATACTTGTGATTACTTGATTATGAAATTGTATATAATTATTTATGTTTTACAAAATTAGGATCAAGCATGTGTTAGCAATAGTTGCATGATTTTAATTAGATGACATTCATCATGAAAATCATATTATGTATATAAATTTATGATGATACCGAAGTTGCACAAAAATCAAAGTTTTCAGCATGATCATGAATTTTATTTATCATGATGCCATTATCCATTTTCCAATGTTTCTATGAAATAAGATTTGTGAAAAGCATGATATGTTTTAAGAATTCTCAGATCGCTATGTATGACCCCCGCCAGAGGATAACAGTAACTAGGCATATGACCCCCGCCAATGGGTAAAAGTAACTTGGCTTTAGGACCCCCGCCAGTAGATAATTGTAACTGGAAGATGATCCTGCAGTGGTAAAGGCCTTGCTATGGGAATAAGAGCGGCCATAGCTACACTACCATCTAAGAGTACGGATTTCAAAGCATGAAATAATAGCAAAAGTTTTATAATGCATAATCATATTTATGAAGTTGCATGAATGGACATGCATAGTTTTATGACTAGTTTGATTATAGAAAATGCTTTCTTTAGTACAATTGTTTGTTCTTCAAATAGTGCATTAGCATACAAAACATTATGCTTGATTCGATAAGATTATGCTTGGCTACTTACTGAGCTTTATAGCTCACACTATTTTAATTATGTTCTTACAGATGAATAGGAGATGCTAGGAACAAGGAGCGTGACATGCTCCAAGGTTATGGGAAAGATAGAAAGTTAAATGTTGATTTTTTTTTAGAAGCTTTGTATGGATTCTAATACATGAAATATTTAATGATCTTCATGAATATAGTTGTTTACAATTTGAGGTTTTAAAGTGGCTGGGTGTTATTGTATGCTTAACTTGGCAATAACACGGTCGTGTCATGATCCGAACTCGGGGCATGACATTTAGTGGTATCAGAGCAATAAGTTTAACCATGATTTAAAAACTTTAAAATTAATCATGGGATTGGTTAGCTAAGTTAGCTTTCGCATAATTAGAATCACGGTAAAAACAATAATAATATTTTAAATAATAAATAAATAAATAAATAAAGAGAGAGAAATATATATATATATATATATATATATATTTAAATACATATGTATATATAATGTGATGAAATGGATAATGATTAATACTATATTTTGATAGGTGACGATGAGTGATAGCAAGAATGAAGTACTGGCTAATTATAAAAGAAAAGGAGTGAAAACATCATCCCAAGAAGCTACCAACATGCCAGCTAGGCCAGCTCCAAATGCTGTAGCTACTCAGGCAGATCTTGCTGGTGTATGCCAAGTGGTGGCACAGTTTCTTCAGCAGCAGCAGCTCTCCTTCCGACCTATATCATCCACGGATACCTATTATGAGAAGTTTCGGAGGCTGCATCCTCCAATGTTTGAGGGAGAGGCTGATTACTTGGATTCGGGAGATAGAGGAGATGTATGATGCCCTACAATTTTCCGAGGAGGTCAAGGTCAAATTGACGGTTCCTATGCTCAGAGGAAACGCTATGTTCTGGTGGATAGCTATGAAGGCCAAGAAAATGGTGAACAACTGACATGGAAGGAATTCAAAAGTAAATTCTACAATCAGTACTTTCCCCAGTCAGTGAGATTGGTGAAGTAGAACAATTTTTGGTCCTGAAACAGACCAAGAATATGACAGTATTGGAATATGCCAGCAAGTTTAATGAATTGGGCAGATTTTGTCCTCAGTTTATGGAGGAAGAGATAAGTAAAGCTAATAGGTTTGAACAAGGCCAGAGATATGGGATCCGGTCTAGGTTGGCTGTTCTGATTTTTACTAGTTACTAGGATGTATTAGAAAGGGCTCTGAAATTAGAAGCCAAAGTGAATAAGGCAGAAAAGGAAAGAGGTGATCTGAAGAGGTTCGAGCAACTGGGGATCAGAATGCGAGGCCAAGAAATTCTGGAGAAAATGCAAACAAAAATAAGAAATTCGGGGTCTGCAAATTCTATGACAAGGCACATGGTAGACCTTGCTTTAAGAAGATGGGAGCTTGCTTTAACTGTGGTCAGATTGGGCATATTGCACGTGATTGTCAGCAAAAGAAGAATGACCCTAGGCCTACTGGATCAGGGGATCAGAGCAGAAGGGGACTGCTCGGGTCTTTGCATTGACTCAGCAGGATGTCAGTGCAAGTGACAGTGTGGTGACAGGTACTATTCCCATCAACTCAGTTGATGCATCTATATTATTTGATTCTGGCTCTACACATTCTTTTGTATCTACCAAATTCTCTAGCTCTTTACACTGCATACCTGAGAAATTAGTGGAGTCATTATATGTTGCCATACCCCTACAGAAAATAGTAATTGCTGACATTATCTTCAAGAATTGCATAATTTAGTTAGGAGAAAAAGAGTTAGAGGCAGACTTAATACAGCTAGACATGCAAGATTTTGACATCATCCTGGAAATGGATTGGCTGTCCAAGTACCATGCTCATATAGACTGCTTTAGAAAGAGAGTAGTGTTCCGGATACCAGGAGAGCTAGAATTTTTCTTTCAAGGTGATGCACCCATGCAATGTAAGTCTTTTTTACATATTATTTCTGCTGTGTGCACACAAAGCATTAAGAAAAGGGTGTCAAGCCTATCTAGCCTATGTCGTAGATACTCAAACTGAGACAAGACTAGATGATATTCCTATTGTGGGAGAATACCCTGATGTTTTCCCTGATGACCTACTTGGACTGCCCCCTGATCGGAAGATTGATTTTAAGATTGATCTTGAACCGGGAGTTGGACCGATCTCTAAGCCTCCTTATCAGATGGCACCGGCAGAGTTGAGAGAACTGAAAGCTCAGCTACAAGAACTCCTAGTGAAGAAGTTCATCTGGCCTAGTGTTTCTCAATGGGGAGCTCTGGTGTTGTTTGTAAAGAAGAAGGATGGCAACATGAGGATGTGTATTGACTATAGGAAGTTAAATAAAGTAACTGTGAAGAACAAGTACCCATTGCCTCGGATTGATAATCTATTTGATCAGTTGCAAGGGGCTCAAGTGTTCTCGAAGATAGACTTTCGGTCCGGGTATCACCAATTGCAAATTCAAATAGAGGATGTGCCCAAAACAGCATTTCAGACTAGGTATGATCATTATGAATTTTTGGTTATGCCTTTTGGATTAACCAATGCTCCTGCTGCCTATATGGACCTGATGAACATGGTCTTCAAGGAGTTTCTGAATCAGTTTGTTATTGTATTTATTGATGGCATACTGATTTATTCTAAGAGCAAGGAAGAGCATGAACATCATTTGAGGTTAGTGTTACAAACTCTACAAGAAAAGAAGCTACATGCCAAGCTGAGCAAATGTGAATTCTGGCTGGATAGCATTGCATTTCTTGGGCATGTGATCTTCATGAATGGAATTTCAGTGGACTCGAAGAAGATTGAAACAGTAGTGAACTGCCCTCGTTCTACTAATATGACGGAGATCAGAAGCTTTTTGGGTCTGGCTGGATACTACAGGAGGTTTGTGGAGGGATTTTTCCAGATAGCCACCCCTTTGACTCGTTTGACTCAGAAACGAGCAAAGTATGACTGGAGTTGAGAATGTGAGCAGAGTTTTCAGGAATTGAAGCAGAGATTAGTATCTGCTCTTGTCCTCACCCTACCAAGTTCTGAAGGTTTCACCATCTTTAGTGATGCTTCCAAGAAAGGACTGGGTTGTGTTCTAATGCAAAATGATAAGGTGGTGGCATATGCCTCTAGACAGTTGTGAAGGAAAAATATCCCGCAAAATCCGATAAAATCGGATGCCAGGTCAGAAAATCAGTTTTAAAATTTTATCTATTTATTTATAACAGGTATAAATAAATAACATAACTATATTATGTTTACCATACCTCGATCCCGCAGCGGAAGATGGTCAAGGTACTCAGGAACAGAATCTGGTACAGGGCCAAGTGCTGGATCAGATACTGGATCAGATGCTAGATCTGGTACTGGATCGGGAACTGGATCTGGAACTGGATCTGGTGCCGGATCTGGTACTGATGGATCTGGTGCTATGCGAGGCCCGGATGTACGGACCCTCTACTTCACACGCACGCCAAGAAATGCAGGAAGGTAGGATGATGTCTGTATAGTGCAAAAACCCTTTTTGCAAATAAACCCCTGGAAGAAAAGAATTTCAAAAATTCTTTCTTCCCCTTTTTTTTTTCTTTTCTTTCTTTTCCTCTTTCTTCCCGTTTCCTTTTTCTCTCTTTTCAAGCTACTCAAAAGATCACGAATCTCCCCTCTCCCCAGATCAAATCTCTAGCACAGAATGAAGAGAAAGCTAGCCTATTTATAGGCAAAGACAAGACTGAACCAGGGAAGAGAAAACGCCAAAAGGGAAGAGTGAACGCCAAACGATTCATGATTTTATTGAATTTTTTTAACCGTTTGATTTCAATTAAATCAGTCCTATGTTAAAGAGGTTTCAAAACCGAAGAGACACGTCTCTTCGGATCTTCAAATGGTAGCCGAAAGAGGGAAGATCAAGCGGCCTTCGATGTGTTCGGAAGAAGAAGAAGAACGCGGTCCACGGGAGAATATTTGCAGAGAAATTGGTCCATGGACCGAGGAAGAAACCAGAACTAAACCGTGTCATTCAATTTGAGGGGCAAACACGTAAATTTCCAGACTTGACTTAAATGGGTTAATTCAAATGGGCTGAATCAAATGGGCTTGAGTCCATCATTGGTTCTAAACCAAATTGAAGACCAATTTGAAAGGTTTTGGATCCGGAAAAATTCCACATGAATCTGATTCATGTGAACTCAATTAGTTCAATTTTCGGATCAATCCAAGTTACACTTGGACTAGAATAAATATGGAATAAATTCTAATAAAATCATCATGAAGCCCAATTACATTCATTTGAATCCAATTCAAAAACAAACTCAACAAATGAGTCCAAATCAATTTCAATTACATTAATTGAAACTTGATTAAGCCAGAATACAGACATAATTAAATACACATCCATGAAATTCAGTATGTACCTCATGTTCAGTGCTAGCTGAACATAGACAAAATCAAATCTCAAATGACCCACAATTTAATTCTCAATTAAATTGGATCAAGTCCTTCCTACTTAACTTGACTTATGTGCGTGATTCCGATAGGTTCGAACACTAAGCCGGTAGTACATGGACTACTCCATGCACTAATCGAGGTGACCATCTAGCAATGATACCCGACGTCCGGATAGGTCGAATATGCAAAGCAACATTCAAGAACCTAGACGTATGGTTGTTGCATAATTCATCCCTATGACCTTCGATGCTCAAGATGACCTCAGAGTGGACTGTCGACCTCTGGGTCCGGTCATCCATAGTGTATTTCAAATAATCAAATCAAGTGACCTATCACTTGGTTTACCCTGGCCAAGGTTTTACTGAATTGAAATACAGTGAGACATCAACTCCTAAAATCTGGAGCGGTCAATCCCATCTTGACTCATACACAGACTTCGCGAGTACTTGACTGCACCCAGCATCCTTCCGATCCCTGAATTAGAAATTCAGGTCATCCAGTGCCTAAGTACAGTGAGTTGCTTGCAAGTCACCGTGACAGTCTCAGGTCTAAGGGGTACTTATGCCCATACGTTTTACGAGCTAACTCCCGACAGTGGAGTGCTACTCAGGTGAGTCACTATTCAGTGACGATGTACTCCTACATCTCACCTGTATGCCATACAGTGTCTCCACACTCCTTGGTTTAAGAGGACAACCAACTAAATGGCACACAACGACCTATACTTGACATAGCTATCGTCCAATTGACAGCTCGTCATTTGGTCGCGAACTGGTTCAAGGACTAAATGATAAAATCTCTTTTATCCACTAAATTAGTCCTAAGGACTTCATCACAATACACAGGAGTTCAATTTGAAGATGCAACACTTGTGATGAATAGAAAATTGCCAGAATAAATTTTTATTCATTTTAATAAAACATATACATAATTCAATTTCTTACAATTAAAAAATTGGCTTTGGGACACAATTCCCAACAAGTTGAAGCCCTATGAGCAAAACTATCCAACACATGATCTGGAATTGACAGCGGTAGTCTTTGCTCTGAAGATTTGGAGGCATTATTTGTATGAAGAACCATGTGAAGTCTTCACTGATCATAAAAGCTTAAAGTATATATTTACACAGAAGGAGCTTAACATAAGACAAAGGAGTTGGTTTGAACTGCTGAAAGATTATGACTTAAGTATTAAATACCATCCAGAAAAGGCTAATGTAGTAGCTGACGCTCTCAGTAGAAAGTTTACAGTAGGCACCATAGCTCTGCTCACCACTTAGAAGCAGATTGTAAGAGATCTCAATATGATGAATATCGAGGTGACTACTATGAGTACTGGGGGTATGCTGGCTTGTTTGATGGTGCAACCAACATTACTTGAAAGAATTAAGGCTGCCCAATAGACAGATGCTCACTTATGTCAACTAAGAGAAGATGTAGAAACAGGGTTGTGACCCGAGGTCAGTATTCATCAGGATGGTACTCTTCGATTTGGTAGCCGCTTATGTGTACCAGATGATATCGAATTAAAGAGAAAAATTATGGAGGAAGCTCACCAGTCCCGCTTTTCCGTCCATCCAGGTAGCACAAAAATGTATAGAGATCTAAGGGAGCATTTTTCGTGGAATGGCATGAAAAGAGAAATAGCCAATTTTGTGGCTCGGTGCTTGGTATGTCAACAGGTGAAAGCTGAACATCAAAGGTCTGCAGGTTTGTTGGAACCGTTGGAGATACCAAAATGGAAATGGGAACATATCACTATAGATTTTGTTATTGGACTTCCCAAGATAGTTAAGAAGAATGATGCAGTGTGGGTGATTGTTGATCGTCTCACAAAATCAGCCCACTTCTTACCCTTTAGGTTTGGCACTCCTCTTGAGAAGCTGTCACTAAGATATATTGATGAAGTCGTGCACCTACATGGCATACCGGTTAGTATTGTATCTGATCGGGACCCACAATTTGTATCTAGATTCTGAAGGAGCTTTCAGAATGCTATGGAAACTGAATTGATGCTCAGTACTGATAGTCAGTCAGAGCAGACGATTCAGACTTTGGAGGATATGCTGAGGTCATGTACTGTTGATCTTGGAGGTTGCTGGGATGATCATATAGACCTGGTAGAATTTGCTTATAATAACAGTTATCATTCTAGCATTCAGATGGCACCTTATGAAGCCCTTTATGGAAGCAAGTGCAGATCTCCTATACATTGGGATGAGGTTGGAGAGAAAAAGTTGCTGGGTCCTGAATTAGTGCAGGTTACCTGAGAGAAGATTTGACTGATCAGAGAAAGGCTTAAGGCAGCTCAGGACAGACAAAAAAGTTGGGCAGACAAAAGAAGAAGAGAATTGGAATTCCATGAGGGTGACTTTGTTTTCTTGAAGGTGTCTCCCTCGAAGGGAGTTATGAGATTTGGAAGACACAGTAAGCTGAGTCCTCGCTACATTGGTCCCTTTGAAATCTGAACAAGATGGAAGAGGTTGCTTACAGATTAGCCTTACCACCAGAGCTATCGAGTGTACACAATATCTTCCATGTTTCTCTACTACGAAAGTATATTGCAGATCCCAGTCATGTAGTAGAGTATGAACCATTACAGATTGAAAAGGAATTGACTTATGAAGAGTTTCCTCTACGCATCATTGATCACAAGGAGCAGGTTTTGAGACGACGCACCATTCCCTATGTGAAGGTTTAGTGGAATAACCATTCTGAAAGGGAAGCAACTTAGAAAATCGAAGACGAAATGCGTATGAGGTATCCACAACTTTTTGCAAGCTCATGTATGTAAAATTTCGAGGATGAAATTTCTTTTAAGAAGGAAAGAATGTAAACTCGAGACCAAATGGATCGGCACGGAACAAAGTCTGTGGTCCATCTGGAGATTTTGAGAAGAAAGGTGGTGGAGATCAGCAGCTGTTGAGGCGGTTTTAACCGCCTATCAGCCGCGATTCCCACCCCTCCGAGCTGGATGGAGGGCTATAAAAGTCCATGGAGTCCTCTGTATGGTACTCCATCGACCACCCTCTTACCTCCCTTAATCTCTCTTCCTTCCTTGCAAAGGAGACGGATTGGGAAAAGCGGCGCCGGAGGAGGAAGGATCTCCAACTCGTCACCGCACTGCACCGCCGAAGCAGACACAACAGCTCACCGGAATGCCTCACAGCTCCTCGGAGCTAGGTAAACCCCTAACCCTTTCTCTCATTTATGATTTACATGTTGTTAGGTTAGATCTAATCTAGCTAGGAGAGGGTAAACAGAGAAAGAAGGGTAGGAAGATGATGTAGTAGAGGGGAAGACTTCACCATGGACGGCATCCATCCGACATTGGATCGGTCGACCGAAGGCCATTGAGGGCCCATGCTAAAGAACCTTCCCCTCCACTCGATGGTGGCTTCCCCTCCCATTAAAACCCTAGATCTAAAAACCCTAAATGCTAAAGAACCTCCTCCCAAGCGCCCTTCCGAGCTCGCCTCCTAGTTTCATGGGAGAAGAGGAGAAGAGGAAGAGAAGCTCGGGAAGGGAAGAAGAAAGAAAGGAAAAGAAGGTTCGGGAAGGGAGGAGAAGAAAGAAAAGAAAAGGAAGAAAGAAAAGAAAAGAAAAAGAGGGAAAGAAGGAAAAAAGAAAAGAAGAAAGAAAAATAAAATAAAAATTTCCGTGGGCCGAATTGGGCCTGATTTCTGGTTGGGCTTCAAATAAATTTGGCTTTAGAAGCCCGAGACCGGGCTAGGCTCTGGTCTGAGCCCAATAATCTTAAACCCAGTGACGCAGGACGGATGTAAAAGATGGAAGGCAGCGTGAAAGAGGAGAAGAAGAGGGGAAGAAGACGAAAAAGGAGAGGAGGAGGAAGAAGAAGAAGGCTAATTTTCTGGAATTCATTCATTAAAAATTAAGCAAATGCATGCCCTATATATATAGGGCCACCAAATAACAAATAAGTCCCTATGAAGAAAACAATTCGAAAGAGGCCCTCAAAAGACAATATGCAAACTAATCCTACCCACATAAAATAAATAATAAAAATGACATCAATCAATCCAGCCACAACGAAAGTGGCTGGACCGTCTTCCTGCGACAACCATGATCCTGCAAAATAATCAGTCCAGTACTCGTGTCCGCACCAACTCCCCCCGGGTAAGAAGAAGTCGACCCCGACGAATGACTCTGGTAGTACTCCAAAAGATCTGGGTCAATGCGCTGTAACTCCGCACGAGTAATCCATGTAGTATCAGACTCCGGGCGTCCTCGCCAACGAACCAGGAAACGCTGAACACCCCCATCTCTGGTAGAAACAGTCTGCTCATCTAAAATGGCATCAATATGTTCTTTTTGTGCTGGTGGTAAAGCTAGATTGGACCGAGATGGTATGGAATCAAGAATAGGAGTATCATCAAGCTCAAGTGAAGGCTGAGCGAAAGGATCAGTAGGAATAGAAAGGGGGCCCTTGTAAGCAACCAAATCCTCAATATTAAAAGTGGAGCTAATACCAAAATCAGAGGGAAGATCAAGAACGTAAGCATTAGTACCCACTCGTTGCAATACCCGAAAGGGCCCAGCACTACGAGCCTGCAGTTTCTTGACGGTTCCAGATGGAAACCGCTCAGGCCGAATACGTATCATAACATAATCCCCAGTTTGAAATTGTTTATCTCGCTTATGAGAATCAGCCTGTAGCTTATATTGAGCATTACTCATATGAATGCGCTTGCTAATTTCCTGATGCAGATTATGAATGTGTTGTGCAAATGCATGTGCAGACTCAGAAATGCGAATATGGGGGGACATAGGTAGGAGATCTACAGGTTTGCGAGCTTTATAACCATGGACCACTTCAAATGGACTCATCCCGATAGACCTATTGACCGACGAATTATATGCAAATTGGGCGACAGGCAGAATAGAATCCCAGTTACGATTGTGATCCCCTACTAGACTTCGCAGAAGGTTACCTAGACTTCGGTTGACGACTTCGGTTTGACCATCGGTTTGAGGATGATAAGCAGTAGAAAATTTAAGTTTGGTGCCAACCAGATGCCACAAGGTTTTCCAAAAATAGCTCATGAAGCGGACATCCCTATCGGATACAATAGTTTTCGGTAGACCGTATAACTTAACAATCTCATCAAAAAATATCTTGGCTACTCGAGAAGCATCAGAAGTCTTGGAACAAGGGAGGAAGTGGGCCATTTTAGAAAAACGATCCACAACCACAAAAATGGAATCATGTTTCCGAAACGTGCGAGGAAGGCCGAGCACGAAGTCGATACTAAGGTCAAGCCAAGGGCGATCTGGGACAGGTAACGGAGTTTAGAGGCCAGTATTTTGTTTTTTGTGCTTAGCTAGTTGACACGTGCGACACTGTCCCACAATTTTAGCAACATCCCGTTTCAAACTTGGCCAAAAAAACTGACGTTCAACTTCTTCTATGGTCCAGCGAGACCGCCGGCATGAACTTCCCATATCAAGAAATCGCGCACGGAAGTTCGCGGAATGCAGAGCTTGGAAGCTTTGAACAAGTACCCGTCTTGAAGATAAACACCATCAATCAAAGGTCTTTGTCCATCAGCGAGGGCATTATAGAGTTGGCCAAAATCTGGGCAAGACAAGTAATCGAGCTTAAGTCTGTCAAAACCGATGATGGAAACAGACATGGCGGACAACAGAGTTACTCGACGACTTAACACATCAGCAGCTTTGTTCGCGGCACCTGACATATGCTTAAGGACAAAAGTGTAATCCTGGAGGAATTGAACCCACTTGGCATGTCGATGATTAAGTTTTTTCTGGGAATTAAGAAAACGAAGTGCTTCATGGTCAGAATAGAGAACAAATTCATTAGGAAGGAGATAATGTCGCCAATACCGTAGGGCCTGGACTATGGCATAAAATTCTTTGTCATATGTGGAATATCTTTGTCTAGCCTCGTTCAGCTTTTCACTAAAATAGGCGATAGGATGACGTTCTTGACTAAGCACACCACCTATTCCTAAGCCAGATGCATCACATTCCACCTCAAAAACTTTGCTAAAATCAGGGAGCCGCATAACTGGCGCCTCCGTCATTCTTTTCTTTATGGCACTAAATGCGTTAGCAGCTGCGCGTGTCCACTGAAAATCACCTCGTTTAAGGCAATCTGTGATAGGTGACATAAGTTACTGAAGCCCTTTATGAAACGACGGTAAAATGTGGCAAGGTCGTGAAAACTACGGATGTCAGTAATATTCTTAGGTTCAGGCCATTCAACAATTGCAGTGATTTTCGCAGAGTCAGCAGATAAACCCTCAGAGGAGACTATATACCCTAAGAAGTTGACGTGAGTAGTGAAAAATGAACACTTCTTAAGGTTAGCATAGAGGCTCTCGTTGCGTAAAGTCGTACAAACTTGCCTTAAATGACCTAAATGTTGCTCCTTAGATTGGCTATAAATAAGGATATCGTCAAAGTACACGACTAAAAATTTGCCCATGAAAGGCCGGAGTACTTGAGTCATCACTCGCATAAATGTACTAGGAGCGTTTGAGAGGCCAAAAGGCATTACCAGCCATTCATAGAGGCCATCTTTTGTCTTAAATGCTGTCTTCCATTCATCTCCTGGACGAATCCGGATTTGATGGTAGCCACTTTTTAAGTCAATCTTGGAGAAAATCGTGGCACCTGCCATCATATCCAATATATCATCGAGCCGGGGAATAGGAAAACGGTACTTGACCGTGATTCTATTAATAGCCCGGCTGTCTACACACATTCTCCAAGTCCCATCTTTTTTTGGAGTAAGGAGGGCAGGTACGGCACAAGGACTTAGACTCTCCCGAATAAATCCCTTTTGTAGAAGCTCGCTAATTTGCCTTAGGAGCTCTGCATGATCAGAAGGGTTCATCCGATAATGGGGCAAGTTAGGAAGGGTAGCTCCCGGGACTAGATCAATGGCGTGCTGAATATCACGCAAAGGGGGTAAATGATCCGGGAGATCCTCAGGAAAAACTTCTTTGAACTCCTCGAGGATAGCGAGGGATTCAGCTGATAATGTGCTTTTAAGATGTGGCCGAAGTTCTTTAACTAGCAGGGCAAACACCGGAGAGTCCTTAAAGACGTTCCTCTCAAATTCCGTGGGATTAAGGATATGCAGTTCCTTCCCTTTTGATTTACTCTTGTTCGTACTCTTATCTAGCGTTTTGGGCCGTAAAGGATTAAGCTTAATCTTTTTACCCTGGAATACAAAAGAGCAAGAGTTAGTTCGACCGTAGATGGTTACATCGAGATCGAACAACCAAGGTCTACCTAATATCAGATGACCTACGTCCATTGGGAGTACGTCACACCAGACGGTGTCTGTATAAGAAAGGATTTGAATAGGTACAAGACACCGTTCCTCAATGTGAATGGATGACGTGTCGATCCAGGAAACCTTATATGGTTGAGGTTGGGACACAGGAGTCAGACCCAAGCGGGCGACAATGCTGGAAGATATCGCATTAATGCAGCTCCCACTATCAATGATAACTTTACAATCTTTTTCTCCGCATTTAATGTAAGTGTGGAAAATTGAGGTTCGTCTCCAGTCATCAGTCTCCTTAGGCTGGGTAATTGCACACCTTACTACATTCATAGTGGATCGGTCAGGTTCGTGGGCAATTATCTGGGGAGTAGGTCGGATACAACCTAAAGTGTGTGATTCTTCCTCGGGTTCGTCTTCGACATCTTGAATATCATCTAAATTAGGCTCATAAATTTGTTCCTCCAAATTATCTATGTCATCCTTCTGTTCATGTGCATCAATAACAAGGGTCTGATTTGCACATTGGGAGGCAACATGACCAAACCCTTGGCATTTAAAGCACTGAATTCTTGAGCTTGTTTTTGGAGGTTCACCTAAAATTCCTTTGCCTTTAATATCTCGGTTTTGGATAGGTGGAGAAGAAAAGGGTTTAGGTGGGACAGAACCGACTGGGGGTCTGGGTCCAGATGGTTGGGCACTAGTGGGAACACGCCTGGTGTCAGGGCGCCTAGCAAACATAGATTTGGAGAATTGTTCGTAGTTTTGCACAAATGTATATGCTTGGTCTAAGGTGGCCACTTCACGAAGGACAAGTTCTTTCCTAAGCTCATCATTTAGGCCTCGTCGAAACCGGCTCAAGATCATACGTTCATCTTCAGCTATATTACTTCGCATCATAAATTCATCAAATTGGGCGATGTAATCAGTAGCTGTGCGGCTACCTTGTCGTAAATTGTTCCATCGATCTAGGAGGTCAGCTTGATAACTTAGTGGAAGGTATTTTTCTTTCAATTTTTCTTTCATTTCTACCCAATCTGTAATAGCAGGCTGATGTCTCCTGGCTAACAGTTGCTCGGTATTTTGCCAAAACAACTTAGCTCGACCAAGGAGTTTCATTCTAGCGAATCGGACCCTTTTTTCCTCCGACAGATTGTACCACTCAAAGAAGTGGTCCATTTCGTGTAGCCAATCGGAGAATACCTTTGGATCAAGACGACCATCAAAAGTGGGGGCTTCAATCCTAATGCCTCGCATTATATCTTCATCAGGGTCATGAGGTTCTCTGGGTTCTACGGTATGTCGGTGACCTTTATCAACATGAGGAATGGGACCAGGTCCTCTAGGGCGAGGGAAGGCATAATGGTGACCTGGAACAGACCTATTATCAAAATTGTCCTGCCGAACCGAGCCTTGTTGTTCTAGGATTTGTTCTAAGGTGTCGTCCTCATCAAGACCCGGTAAATGGGGAGTACTATCTCTTTGGGATTCAATAACCCTTTGAAGTGAAGCCTCAATTGAATCGAGTCGGGCATTAACCTGGGTGGATATTGTGGTTAAGTCATGAATTTGGGCATTGTTTGCTTAGACTTGGGCATTGGTATTTTGGACTTGAGTATTAGTTTTTTGAACTTGGGCATTAGTGTTGTGGATAGCTTTTAGTAGGGTTTCAATTTTGGAATCCATGTCTAGGTGGGACTCAGGATGAGATGCGACACGACCACTACGTAGATGCATAAAATGAATGACAAAATGTATGAGCCGACCAACTATAAAAGGTTCCTAAGTAGACCTAATGCATGAAATGAATTCAAAATTGCAAAGTAGATGCTCAATATAAACTAAAACTACTCCCTAGCAAATAGTTATTGCAAACTGAAAATTAATATAAGACGCAGGCCAACAAGTAGCTGCAAACAAGTAGTACCAAGTTCTCGGACTATGCAAGGTGTCACGGAGCCACATATGTCTCCTCGATTTGATCTAGCTCCACAGTTAATATTAAAGAAATGTGACTACTAGGGTTTCTGGTTGTCTTGTGGATGTATGTGGTTGCATGTGTTGGAATATGTGGAACTAATCACCAAGCACAAAATTTGATAATTAATGCCAACTTAAATGAACAAATTTAACCTGCGGGGAGGGGAAACAGAGTTGACCCAAACCGGATAGAGGCCTGTGCTTGCAGAAGATGTTCAAGCTGAGATGATGCTGGGAAGATGGTCACGGCGTTGCAGGGTCCGGTGGAGGTGGTCGGAGCAACTAATGGCAGGGACGGTTGGAGCGGTCTGCGGTGATGGCTGTCAGAGCTGACAGTGGTGGTGCAGCAGTCGACGGCGGCGACGGCAACGCGGCGGCGAGGCGGTGAGAGCAACCCGGCGGCGCGGCGGTGCGGCAGCAACTAGCAGCGGCAAGCGGCGGTACGGAAAAGGCGTGAGCGGCGCGCGGCGCGGTGGTGTAAGCAGCGGAGATGGCAGCGGCGGTGGGACAAGGGCGGTGGCGCAGAGAGCAGTGGAAGGCCGCGGGAAATGTTGGTGGTTGGACGGCGTGGGAGCTGGCGTGGGGCGGCGGGAGGCGGTGATCGGAGACGAAGAAGAGGATCGGGAGAATAAAGAAGAAGAGGAAAGGAGAAATGAACACCGCGGCACGTGCGTGACTTACGCGTCACGTGCAGCGCTTTTTTTTTTTTTTTGATAACCCAAATGGACTCGGGTTATCGGGTTAACAGACCCAACCCGTTAAGATAGTCCGATCCGCAATATTGAAATTTTGAATTTTGAAATTTTTTTTTTTGAATTGAATCGGGCTAATGGGTGATGGGTTAACGGGTCTAGATCTTACCCGCACTGTAGATCATCTTCAACCTTCAACCGTCCGTTCGCTTCCGCCGGATCTCGCCTGATTTTGCGGCGGTGGGTGCGGGGAGGCGTTGCACCGACGGAGGAGAGTGCTGGGGCGGCGTCTCGTGAGGAGGTGGCGTCCTTCTCCGAGCTTCAGCCACGGGCGGTGGCCGTAGGGTGCGGCCGAAACTTCCAGGGCAACGCAGTGGCTTCCAATGGTGAATCGGCGGCGCTGCAAGGTGAAGGCGGTGGTTGGCGCATGCGTAGCGGCGGCCGGAAGGGAAAACGGCGAGGGGGGGGCTTATTTGCCTCTCGGTCCACTGTGGGGGTAGCCGGCAATGGGGTCTTCCCCTTCTGTGCAGGAATCGAGAGGGAGGGAAAAAGGAAAGGAGACGGAGGCGGTGGTGATGGGGGACGAAGGCGACGACGGAGTATGGTGAAGAGGGCCGGTGGAGTGGCGACGGGTGGGAAGCGACCGACGGGAGGGTTTTGCCCTTTTTTTCCTCACGGGAGATGAAATGAGGGAGAGGAAAGAAAACAAAGAAGAAAGGGAACGCCCCTTCTTCTTCGAACTACGTGCCGTGCAGCGATCCTCCGTGCGTTCCGGCATTTGCGGTGCAGCTACTCCAGCAAAATGCAGATGAGGGAAAGGCCGAAAAGGCATCGGCTGGGGTCCGTCCATAAACTGGATCCCTTGACTTCAGCAACAGAGGTAAAGTCAGCCTTGCTCTGATACCAAAGCTGACGCAGGACGGATGTAAAAGATGGAAGGCAGTGTGAAAGAGGAGAAGAAGAGGGGAAGAAGACGAAAGAGGAGAGGAGGAGGAAGAAGAAGAAGGCTAATTTTCTGGAATTCATTCATTAAAAATTAAGCAAATGCATGCCCTATATATATAGGGCCACCAAATAACAAATAAGTCCCTATGAAGAAAACAATTCGAAAGAGGCCCTCAAAAGACAATATGCAAACTAATCCTACCCACATAAAATAAATAATAAAAATGACATCAATCAATCCAGCCATAACGAAAGTGGCTGGACCGTCTTCCTGCGACAACCATGATCCTGCAAAATAATCAGTCCAGTACTCGTGTCCGCACCACCCAGTAATTGGCTTAGACCTGAATCAGTATGCAACTGATCTAGACCTGAACCAGAAATTGGGTCAGATCTGAACCAGTATGCAATTGATCCAGACCTGAACCAAAAATTGGGTCAGATCTGAACCAGTATATAATTGATCCAGATCTGAACTAGTAATTGAGTCAGATCTGAACCAGTATGCAATTGGCTCAGACCTAAACCAGAAACTTGGGTCAGACCTGAACCAGAAAATTGTTTAGACCAAAATCAGACATTGGGTCAGACCCAAATTGATGATTTGAATAGACCTAAATCAGAAATTTAACAGGTTAGAGACCTAAGAATAAAATTGAGTCCTATAGGTGGATTGTAAACTGGGTAATTAAGAAAGATTGTAAATAAATAAAGTTGAACGTGCAATTAACAAGTAATTTGATGATGTTGCTAGGCAATTGAAGACTTGGCACCTAAACCTAAGGAAAATCATATTATGTATATAAATTTATGATGATACCGAAGTTGCACGAAAATCAAAGTTTTCAGCATGATTATGAATTTTATTTATCATGATGCCATTATTCATTTTCCAATGTTTCTATGAAATAAGATTTATGAAAAGCATGATATGTTTTAAGAACTCTCAGATCGCTACGTATGACCTCCGCCAGTGGGTAACAGTAACTAGGCATATGACTCCCTCCAGTGGGTAAAAGTAACTTGGCTTTACGACCCCCGCCAGTGGGTAATTGTAACTGAAAGATGACCCTATAGTGGTAAAGGCCTTGCCGTGGGAATAAGAGCGGCCATAGCTACACTACCATCTGAGAGTACGATTTCAAAGCATGGAATAATGACAAAAGTTTTATGATGTATAATCATTTTTATGAAGTTGCATGAATGGACATGCATAGTTTTATGACTGGTTTGATTATAGAAAATACTTTCTTTATTACATCTGTTTGTTCTTCAAATAGTGCATTAGCATACAAAACATTATGCTTGATCCGATAAGATTATGCTTGGCTACTTACTGAGCTTTATAGCTCGCACCATTTTAATTATGTTCTTATAGATGAATAGGAGATGCTAGGAACAAGGAGCGTGACATACTCCAGGGTTATGGGAAAGATGGAATGCTAAATGTTGATTTTTTTTTAGAAGCTTTGTATGGATTCTAATACATGAAACATTTAATGATCTTCATGAATATAGTCATTTACAATTTGAGGTTTTAAAGTGGCTGCGTGTTATTGTATGCTTAACTTGGCAATAACATGGCCGTCTCATGATCCGAATTCGGGGTGTGACACTGATGGGCTGAGGTTCCTTTGGATTTTATGAACCTATGCTTGTTGCTATCCTTCCACACTTGAACCCTACTCCCCTTAGGGCTTTTCCTCCTCATTGGCTGGCATTTCCCATCCCTTGGAGAATAATAGGGCCATGGGAGCTAGCTAACAAGCTCCTAAGAACCCATATCTCCTTCCTGTCTGCCTTGAAAACCCGCCATAAATTCGCTTAAAAACGACCAATAGTACGACCATCTTGCTTGTTATCACAAAGCAAACTCATTTCTCTGAGCTTTTGCTGGATTTTAGGTGGCTTTGTGCAGCCTTTATCCTGATTGTGTCTTTGCTGTTAAAGCCACCTACTTAGCATCATTTCTGGTCCTCAGACAAGCCACCTTCTTTCCAACTCAAACCAGCAGTCCTCTCTCTCTCTCTCTCTCTCTCTTCTGGGCCCAAGAGATTCTGAAGCAGAGCACAGCTGTGTGGAGCTCCTGTCTTCTTCTTCTGGCACAAGAACAATTGTGTGGAACGCTCGCGATCACGATCGCCCACAGGCGAACGCCCGCGATCGGGATCCCAATACGTGGGGGGCGGGCGGGCGCCCGGGGGGGGGGGGATGTTGAAGCCGGAAACCGGGGGAGGGGGGGGGGGGATGTTGAAGCCGGAAACCGGGCGTCGGGGAAGAGGAGGGAACGGTAAGGATAATAACGTCATTTCAAATTTTCATTTTATTTTTAATTAATATAAATATATTTTTTTTAAACATAACAACTGTTATATTAGGAGTATTTGTACAATAACAAAATTTTATAAGGATATACATGCAAATATCAATTTTGAAAAGGTATTCACGCAAAATCCGATATTTAAAAGAATATCCACGGAAAAAACTCTTTTTATTTTTATAACAAAATTAGGATCTTTTTCCAAAAAATTATGTTCCATTTTGAACCCTCTTCAAACAGAAGCAGCTCCAGGTATGGTATGCTATACTATATCGAATTGTACAAAACGGAATGTACTGTACCGCTTCGGTACCAGTACACAGTATAGAAGACGTACCAATGCTCAATTTGTTGAACGAGTTCATACTGTAATATACCGATATAATAATAGCATAGTACCCATATGAAAACTCGTACCGAGGCGATGTATGTTAGCTCCACGTATGGAAAGGTAGCCCAACCTTGTGCTCTCTTTTCTCTGGAGAGCCTCATTAGGTGGACTTTCAGCAACTTGCTTACAAGAACAGCTGAGATGGATTTAGAAGCTTCCTTGCCAAATTCCAATCCCTCTAGGTCCCGGTGGAAGCTCCCATACCTTGGTCTTCTCTATTAATTTGCTGGAGGAACGTGACACCCTAGCTCAACGCTTTTGCTCTTCGTTGGGACAAAAAACCCTAGCTTGTGATCGTGGTCAATCTCCGCAAGATCTCTCGCCCTTCTCTCTCTCTCCCCACCTGCTCTTCTCCTCCAAGCTCCTTTCCTCTCCCTCCTCTTAGGCAACTTTAATTAAATCTTTTCCTTGCATTTTTCCCCTTCCCTCCCCCTATAGGGTTTTCTCCATGCGCAAGGCTTCTTCTCAGTCTACTAGCCAGACGAATCTTGATTTCTTGCCAAATGGCTCATTTTTTTAAAAAACAAAATTCGTGCTATTCATCTTGAGTTCATGATGAAAAGGCTTGATGTAATTCTATCTGATTCTGAGTACCAGAGAGTTCAGGAATTCTTAATTAAGCAATAGTGTCGTTCGAAAAAAAATCTTCTTTTTTAACCAATTTCCTTAGTTCTTAATCTTTCACAGATAATTTACTCATGAATATATTTAGTCATGGACATTATTCACTTTGAAATTTCAAACCCTATCTGATTAATTGCTATCCTTTTAGATTATAGATACTTATGAGAATCATAATCCTCCCTGATATAATTATTCTATTATTATCTGTCGCTGTGTCAGACACGATGGGAATGAAGTGTAAGTTGCGCAAACGCAAATAAATTAAGCAATCAATGGCCAAGACTCTATGATTTATGTTCCAATAAGCACGAAGCATTACGTAATTCCGTTACCATCCAAAACAATATGTAAATAGTGAATGAATCTGACCTCATAACGCAAAGACGTCATTCCTTTTCAGCACTATTCTTAGCTCTTTTAAATTGAAACAAGACTTGGTTATTATTCTTTTTTCTTTCTGCCTTTTGTTTCTATTCAGACTAAATGGAAGGAGACAGAGAGGAGAAGCAACCTTGAAGTAAAACATAAATAATATTTTAGTACGATCTAAACCTGTAGAATTCCTGTACTTAACTAAGGAGATTTGGCTGACAATTTGATGGAAATCAATTATACATCGCATCAAAGCTTACTCTGCACTCACATCTCTAGTTTATTGACCTGAACCTGCCTTGTGATGAGACTGCATTACAAATACAAAGTGATCATGCCAAGCTGATTAAGAAATCTCCGCGACATTGATACGCAGGCGTTTCATCATACATTTACCCACCTGCATGATCCACTTAAACTTCATGTTTTTCCCCAGATGAATCACACATTAATTTCCTTTTTGTGGAACTGAATTCAGTGTCTTTCCATGGAGAAGCTTGGAGCTTAGGAGATGCTCTCCTATCTAAGCTGTTGAGAAGATTGCTTTTAAAAATTGGCAGAGTCTTGCCGAAAAATGCCACTGCAGAAAGTAGGTAGCTTTTTCCGCATACCATATATTGTCTGGAAGCTTTAAGATGTAGCTAATGAGATCCCACAGCTCCTCTCAGCCTAAACTAGAATGCTGAACTTGGACGTACAAAATTCTGCAGTGTCGAGGAACACGGGAGAATCTCTGATGCATGTACTTCACTTGTTAGGTTTGTTATTTTCAGATGCTACATACGGAGGACATTTTAAATCTTCCGTTGAAGATTAAGGATGGCAATGTTCAACCGTTTAACTTATTTCAACTCTTGTAGATTGGATTACATTATCTATTTAATAAAATAATCGGGTTCGAAACTGGATCAGATTGATATATTTTTAGTCTATTCTATATCCAACCTGACCTGACTCGATTGTCACTCCTATTCACGATCCTTTGTGTTATGAATTTTCTCCTGCTAATTTGTAGTGGATTAAAGTAGATGGAGCTTGCGAGGGTGGTGATGATATTGTTTTGATTCCCTCCTCCCGAGCTGGCGATTTTGTCAAAGGGTTGATCGCCAAATGCAGAATGCTGTGCTAGTTTTCCTATTGATTCAAGAAGAAAGTGATCTTAAGGAAGTTTCAGCAAGCTAGGGGTTGATGGTTATATCAAATATAGCCTTCTATGCTTTCAAGATTGGGTCACACTTTTCTTTTTCATATGTTTTTCCATTTACTATGGAGGCAATTCCCTTATCAATGGTCTCTATCCATTGATAATGTCTAACCTAAGATTTCCACCATACAGGCCTTCATTGATGTCCCTTTTGCAATACGTTTGTACCTATCACGGCTCATCACCTTTCCCTATCACGGCCCGTCCCTTTTGCAATACGTTTGTACCTATCACGGCTCATCACCTTTCCCTATCACGGCCCGCTTCGTAAACGGGCCGTGCCGGGCATGGCCCGCTTAGCCTAAAAGCTAAGCCCGGCCCGGCCCTAGGCCCGTGGGGTGGCGGGCCGTGCCGGGCCCTGGCATGAGATGGGCCGTGCCTGGGCCGCGAAATGGGCCGTGCCTGGCACGGCCCGTTTGGCACCGTTACGGGCCGTGCCAGGCACGGCCCATTTGGCAAGGGGGAAGAAAATAGCCGTTTCCAAACGGCTATTTTTTGGTTTTTACCCAAAATACCCCTCCCAACAGTCCAAAAACGGCTAATTTGAGGGGTATTTTGGAAAAAAAATATTTGGAATCCTATAAATACCCCTTTCCTCCCTCATTCTCACCACACCAAACCAACTATTCTCTCCTTCTCTACTACTATTATTTCTCTCTTCTAAAGTGCTCTTCTAGCAATTTAATTTTTAGTTTGCATTTAGCAAGTGTTCAAGTGCTACACAAGAGGAGGTTCTTGTTGAGAAGAGAAGGTCACTCCTTGTTGAGAGCACAAGAGGAAGCTCAGAAATCTCGGCTCTACCTCTGCCCTCTGGTCCTCTACTCAATTCCTCCTTGTGGTTAGTTTTTATTTTTTGCATTCACCAATTTAGATATGTCATCTTTTGAGGAAAGTCATTTTGGCATTCCTCCTGTTTCTGAGAAAGAAGAAACTAATCCCCAACCCCATGTTCCTAGTTCCTCTAGAACTAGTGAACCGAGTGAAGATCAAACCTCTTCTCGTAAGAGGACTAGTGTTGTATGAAATGAATTTGATAGAATTATGGTTGATGGAGTCTGGAAAGCAAAATGTAAAAAATGTGCCAAACTTTATAGTTGTAGTAGTAGTGGAGGAACAGGCCATTTAAAAAGACATCAAGAGAGTCATAGGATGCATGATTCTCATGCTCAAAGTACCCTTAATATACAAGGGGGATCACTTGCAGGTAATTTTGCATATAATCATGAAAATCAAAGAAAAGCACTTGTAAAATGGATAGTTAAGGATGAATTACCTTTTAGTTTATGTGAATCTTTTAATTTTGAAGAATATGTTCAATTAAACCTACAACCTGCTTACAAAAGAACTAGTAGGCGTACATTTAGAAGAGTAGCTATAACTAACTTTTTAGCAATGAGACAAAGTTTAATTGAAACACTCTCTACTTTAAATGTAAAAGTTTGATTAACTTCTGATATTTGGTCAGCATCTGTAGGTAGTAATTGTTTTATTGCCATTACTGTTCATTATATTGATAATGATTGGCAATTAAATAAACGTATTTTTGCTTTTCGTGCTTTTGATTTTCCACATTCTGGGCAACAAATTTCAAATGCCATTTATCAAACTGCATGTTCATATAATATTAATGATAAAATTATGTTTATTACTTTTGATAATGCATCTAATAATAATTCTGCTGTTACATTATTAAAGGACTCATTGCATCCCATGTTAAATGAAAATTTATTGCATATTAGATGTGCATGTCATATCTTAAATCTTTCTGTTCAAGCTGGCATGGGCATGATTCAAGATGTCATTTCAAAAATTAGAAATGCAGTTTCTTTTATTCATGCTTCAAGATCAAGACTTCAAGAATTTAAGGAACTATGTATAAATCATGGTAAACGTTTTAAAAAATTTAAACTTGATGTAATTACTCGTTGGAACTCAACATATAGCATGATATATGATGCATACCCATATAAAAACTTATTAAGTGCATATATTAATGATCGTGGATTAGGCTTTACATTGACTGAAATTGATTGGAATAAAGAAAAAATTTTGGAAGATTTTTTGCTTAGTTTTTATAATGCTACTAATGTTCTTTCTGGTATTTATTATCCAACTTTATGTTCATTTTTACAACAAGCATATATAATTAGTCAAAAATTTGCAGAACATAGATATGATGATGTTTTAATGCCTATTATTGAACAAATGGAATCTAAATGGAATGAGTATTGGGACAAGATATGTCCTATGCATAACTTAGCTGCTGTATTTGATCCAAGAGTTAAATTGAATGGCGTGCTAATTTTACTTGATGCATACTGTGAAAATATGATTCAAGATCCTGAACCTGCTAAAATTGAGGTAAAACAACTTCTTTATGATATTTATGCTATATATGATGAAAAAATTCGTGGATCTAGATTCTCCATACAAAGCTCTATTTCTTCTTCTAGTAGTTCTCGTTCGTCATCTATTTTTTCATTCATTACACAGAGAAAACACACACATGCTTCAAGTTCATCTTCATCTTCTTCATCTTTAAGTAGTGAACTAGAATTTTATTTACGAAATGATCTTCAGTCTGCATATGATGAAAATCAAATAGAGAGTCTAGATGTATTATCTTGGTGGAAGAGTGTTAAAAATCAATATCCTATTATGTCTGCAATTGCACGCGATATTTTAGCTGTGCCGATGTCCACAGTAGCATCGGAATCCGCTTTTAGTGCAGGTCGGCGTGTTCTTGACGAAAAGAGAAGTAGGATGACTGGCGAAACGGTTGAGATGCTTCTCTGCTTCAAAGATTGGTTGGATGCTGAGACGAGACTTCAAGATAAAGGTGGACATAATACAACATCCTCTGATGATGATGATACAAACACTACTGAATAGTGAATACTAAATCACTGATGATTAGTAAGATTTCTTAATTTTTTATAATTATATATTTTTATTTTTTTAGTTGTTAAAGTGAGTCATCTTTATTTTTTCTCCTTTCTTATTGTATTCTGGAGGTCCGACCAAGGTCCAAACCTCCCTTCATGTACCATTTTGATTTAAATTAATAAACTGGTAGGGGCCTATGCCAAACCCCCCACCATTAAAGTGGCTTTATATTAATAAATCTTTAGTTTTCAATATTTATTAATTTATTAAAAAAATTTATTTTCATTTATTTTAAGGGGGACGGGCCGTGCCTGGCCCGGCCCAGGCCCGGTTCAGGCCCTTATGGGCCGTTCCGGGCTGGCTCGCGGGCCGTGCCGGGCCCAGGCCCACGAATCGTGCCAGCCCAGGCCCTTATGGGCCGTGCCTGACTGGCGCGCGGGCCGTGCCGTGCTTGGCCCACGAGTCGTGCCAGCCCAGGCCCTTATGGGCCGTGCCGGACTCGGCCCGCGGGCCAGGAATTGGTAACCCAGCCCAGCCCCCTTTTATGGGCCGTGCTAGGCACGGCCCGTTACTGTAGGAAGCGGGCCGTGTCGTGCCGGGCCGTGCCGGGCCATGGGCGGGCCGGCCCAGTGTCGACACGGCTTGCTATACTGCTCCTTTCCCCCCTCCCCATTCTATATATTTCCGACAACTGCATACGGGAAACTGTAGCGAATAACATAACATGCGTTAATATATGCAGGCATACGGCTAGCTGTAACGCCTAATATTATTGATAGACATGGAGGTTAATATGTGCATTTGATGGAATTAATCATCAGCACATTACTTTAAAAAAACATAAAATGAAAGAAATAATGACCGGCATTCTTTTACAGATGCGAAATATCCTTGCTTTTCCAATGGCCCTTCTATGTTCTGTTGTTGGAAAGTGAGAACAAGAATAACATGTATCTGAGAGGATGGGATAAATGGTGGAGTTTCTAGATAGCAATCAGATAATTCAAGAACATTTTGTGTTGACACACTCAGCATAATAAAGATAATTTATTTGCTGCTGAAATTTGATATTTAACTATTCTAACTAGTGAGATGCCCATCTCAATTCTTAAAAGGTCAACAATGTTGCTTCATCTACTTGTTGAAAGGTTTGACATAAAGAATTGAGATGCAGAAAAGGACTTTGTGGAAGTCCACAAGCAATTGGAGTCGTCTTCCTGCTTCAGAATCACAAGATGCAAAATGACGATAATGACCAACTGCTATGTCCTATTCATTATATGCATCTGCGCCAACAATCTTGACAAAGACTTGATAATTAAGAAGACGGTGTTTCGATGAGACCGGTAGAGACCAAAGTGCCAAAATTCTTTAAAGAGTGCTGATGGCGAAGGCAACGAAGAGGTGACCCAAAATTTTGTGCCAAGGAATAGATGACAAATGACAGGTTGATTTGTTTTATTAACTTACTCAAAAGGCAAGGAGAGCAGCAATTAAATAAAAGGTAGAACTTAACCCAACTTAGATAAACAAGGGGCACCTAATTGGCAACAAGATGTGATGACCATGAGTTTGGACCAATGTTTCCCACAAAGAACTAACCAAAAGGTAAACCTATTAATTGCACATTTAAGATCATTCAATTGGTGGGCATCTTACACCCTGAAAGTGGTCACCAAGCCACGACTGGCTGGCTTGCAGAGTAAGGTTTTCTACTATACAAAAGCTCCGAAACTCAAAACAGTTTTTGACCAGGAGAAAAAAAAAGGTGGCAGAGACACGAATGCTAGTTTTACGTGCTACGTGCCCTGCAAAAGAACCGAGTCGGCCCCCATCTAGACCCAAAACAAATGGGTGATGAGCGGAACTTCAAATTAAAGTTTTAAGTAACTTAACTTGCTTGACCGACAAGAGCTAGGCTTCGAAAGCATCCGAAGCCACAAATGCAACAAAGACATCAAGTCACATCCACTGTGAAACATAAACATGATTAAGCTAGAAAGAAAGGCTAAGGCAAGAACGTCCAACGCTATTGCTATCAGTGTAGAGGATTGAGAAGATAAAAACGTTTGAAGCTTAGATTAGGAACAAGAAAGTCCCATGACCTGAAGCTCTTAAAAAGAAGATTATGATCCAATCAGTGGGTGATCGCAAAAACATAACATAGATGCTCATAACTAAGGTTTAGTATGAAATCGGAATATAAGAACCACGTAAAGGGAACAGAGAGGTAATAAAACACTAAAAAAATGAAGGGAAATCTAAACAACAATTACCTTGAAAGAGATGGGAAGAAAAAAAGGTTGTCTTCGTTCCAAACCATAGATAATCTCCCAACGACCTATGAATTTGACTCTTGGTCCAGTTACGTATCACGGGGATATGAAAACGAGACAGCAAAAGAGCAGTACCATGCTCTTGGTACATTCCTCAAGTAACAAAGGGATAGAAATTACTAAAAAATGGAAACAAATGCTAAATTTTAACAATAAAGTGAGACACAAGTAGTTTAAAGAACACCACTCTCTCTCAAATAACATAATAATATCATGTCCCAAAGATAAGTTCTGGAACATGGTCATCTCCAGAGAGGGCAATGGAAATTGATAGAGCCCAGCTAACATAAAAATAAAGCAGGTTCTAAGAATCCATAACAATCATATTATGAAATAAAAATAAAAAGACAGTATAATAGAGGAGATGGTACCTCAATTCGTCTACTTGAATCTCATATCTACACATTCATTTCCCTGCACCTACTCTCTCTCTCTCTCTTTCCGATTCGCAGCCTCCAATAGCCATTTAGTCACAGCTCAAATATCCATAATTCAAATATATAAGGAGAGATCATTCCCCCCATCCTTGCCATATCTTTCTCTAGCTCCATGTCTTCATCACCTCCATGCAAGCTGCTTTGAGTACAAAGCCAGATAAAGCACTCTGCCTTCTTGTCTTCTTTCTCCATTGGCGCTTGGCGATGGAAAGAGAAGTGAAGATAGAAAAACCAATGGACACAATTCGATGGAGAAGACACGCCGCAAGAATCCCAAATAAATGAACTCATACCTGACTATTCCAGTGGAGAGCAGGAGGAGGGCGAGAATAAAATACTCAAAAGAGTCAACAATAGAAAGGAGGAGGCGGAGGTGATGCATATGAGATTCCAGGAATTGGTGGCAATGGGCCTTCATACACGGAAGGTGGTGGTGGAAAGGATGGCGGCAGGAACTCCCAAGGCTTCGGAGGTGGCGGAGGGGATGGCGAAGATGGAGGGGGTGCTTCATAATGAACTGGAGGTGGTGGGGATGGTGAAGGTGGCGGTTGTGGCTCGTATTGGAATGGTGGTGGGGGAGGCGACTGTGGGGGCTCATAGTGAACTGCTGCTGGTGGTGGAGAAGGAGAAGGTGGCGGCGGCGGTGGCAATTGTGGAGGTTCTATGCATGGCGGCGGCGGCGGTAGGCGCGGAGGCGGCGGGGGGGAATTTGGTGGTGGCGGCGGCGGTGAGTACGGTGGAGGCAGCGGCGAAGGACGGTAATATATAGGAATCGGCGGCGAGTGGGGTGGTGGCGGAGGTGGCCAGTAATGTGGTGGAGGTGGAGATGGAGAAGGTGGCGGAGGATAGAAGGGCGGGGTAGGAAGTGGCGGAGGTGGAGAGTACAGAGCAGGTGAAGGCGAGTTTGGCGGAGGCGGCGGTGGGGGCCGGACGCAGTAGATGGGCGCCGGCGGCGATACTTGAACCGGAGACGGCGGGGGTGGGGATGGGGACGGCGGCGGCGGAGACGGCGGGGGTGGGGATGGGGACGGCGGCGGCGGCGGCGAGTCAACCGGGGGAGGAGGAGGAGGAGGTGGTGGCGGAGGGAGTGAGGGAATGACGGGGGCGCAGTGGAAGGAGGAGCAGTCGATGTAGTGGGACAAGAAGGACTTACACTGGGTATCGGATCGCTGGGCCGGTCGGCCGGGAAGGCAGTTCCGGCGATCGTCAAACGATGGCACCCTTAGGCACTCCGGTGGCTCTCCAGTGAAGAAGTTATACGAGTAGGTAAAGTTCTGGAGCTGAGGAAGCCGGCATATCTCCGGCGGGATCTGGCCGGAGAGCAGATTATGAGCAACATCCAGCTGCTCCAAGCTGACCATCCCACCGATGGAGCTCGGCAGCGGCCCGACGAGCTGGTTGAAGCTGACGTCGAAAACGGTGAGGTTTCCAAGCAGGCCGATCTCCGGCGGCAGGCAAGATCTGAGCCCATTGTTCAGGAAAATGATCTCGTTCAATGTTCTTGACATGTTGCCGATGCTCGGCGGGAGGCAGCCATGGAAGCGGTTATTGGCAAAGACGACGACGGAGGCCGGCGAGTTGCCGAGATTTTCCGGGATGTCGAAGACGAAGCGGTTGTTGTTGACGAAAATGGCGTCGAGATCCTTGTCGAAGAGGGCCTTGGGGACGCCGCCCTCGAACTCGTTGTAGCGGAGGTCGAGGTATCTGAGAGAAGGGAGGCGGAGGACGACGTCGGGGAATTTGCCGGCGAAGCGGTTGTTGCTGAGATCGAGCTCGAAGAGGAGGCGGAGGCGGTGGAATGTCCCGGGGACGACGCCGCAGAAGCGATTGGAGTTGATGTGGAAGAGGGCGAGGTCGGAGAGGAGGCCGAGCTCGTCGGGGAGGTAGCCGGCGACGTCGCCGTGGTTGAGGTCGACGCCGGCGACGACGGTGAGGTGGGGGTCGGAGGGGAGGGGGCCGCAGTAGACGCCGGTGTAGTTGCAGACGTTGGGGCCCACCCAGTTGGCGGTGAGGTTGAGGGGGTCGGAGATGATGGCGAGCTTCCAGGCCTGGAGGGCAATGTAGGCGTCGCGGAGGCGTGGGTTGGGGAAGGCGAACGTGGGGTCCACAGCCACGTTCTCGCCCCGGTACGTAAGCAGCTGCCGCCGCCGGCGGATGTAGCCGGCCGCCGCGTCGGAGGATGATAGAGGGGGGATAGAGGAGAGAAACAAGGCGACGACAAGGAGGAGAAGGAGATCTAGTTTAATTAGTCTACTCCCCATCTCATCCTCCTAACGTTGATACGGGGAAGAGGGGCGGGGAGGAGAGGAGGACAAGGGGCTTCTTTGGGTGGGGTTTCTAAAGTGGACGAGGGAACCAAACATCAGGAGGAATGCCACCACGCAAGAAACTTTCTGCTCTCTGGAGTGAGAGATGCGCAGTATTTTTTTTTTTTTTAAGTTTTAGTATGTATACATAAATAGAAAATAACAAATTTCGAAGTTCTCTAAATAATTTTTTTTTTTCTAACTTTCAAAATATTTTTAGAGTAGCTGGCCATATATAAAGCCATATAGTCCGCAACTTCATTTATCTTCCTGAATGTATGCATGACCTGAAAGACCACACCACTGTTTATCATAGTTCAAATATTTCGAAGCAAGAGGTGGCTCTCTCACCACTATTAGTGCCACTTTTAATTCATCTAATTACAGTAGCCGTGTCACCCTCTAGTATGACTGAGCTAGTTTGTAGCATTCATCGAGTACGGCGCAAGCCGGCTAGAGATGTATGGTTTTGATGACTCCTCCCAATTATGCCGTGGAATGCCAAAATTTTTCATTATTTATTGCCTTTTACTAATGCCCATGTTATGCTCACTCGCGATTTAATATAAGGGAAAAGGAAGCTGTTTTTATTGGAAAGTGGGTGGCTCCGGCATTTGGTATGGTATTTTTTATGCGAGGGAGTATAGAAAGGGGAGACTTTATTCCCTGATTTTGAATTGTGTTCCGTTCAGACCTGGCAAGGGAAAGACTGGAATAAGTTGGTATAAAGTATATGTGTCTACGCTCGTAGTGGGAAGCGGGTCTGACGAAAGTACTAGCGTTTCTTCCTAACTTTTGTCTCCGGAGATTGAGACATGGAAATTATGAAGGGGATTGGGTTTTTCTAAAAAAAAAGGGGGGAGGGGGGGGGGGGGGGGTGCGGGGGGGGGCGGGGGGGGGTGGGATTGGGTTCGTTTTGTTTGTTTGTTTGTTTGTTAGTCGTAGATGTCAGGTAGGTCCGTTGGAGGAAATACGGCTGCCGCTAGAATATATAAGACTCGATGTGGAGAGCCGTTTTAAGTTCAAACGTTTCTAGGGATGGTCCAGCTGCCGCTAGAATCCGGATTGCGAAGCCGAGATCGGTCTGAAGGTTGGGCCAAATAATTAGTGGAAAAGTTGATGATGATTGGACTCAAGCTCGGATAGAATGGTTCATCTGGCATATCTGACCAATCTGAAAATAATATAATAAAAAAAAATCACTTGCCCGAATTTGGACCCTTCCATATTTTTAAGTCTGCCAGATTTTAGGAGAACAGTGAAAAGTTTAAAGGTGGAAAAGTGAGTTTTGAAAGAGGGAGTGGATCCGGGGGCAAGGATGTGCGTCTGGAGAGCGGCCGCTACTCAATGACATCCACCACCTACTGGGAGAGTGTGGCTCCCACTTGGTCACACATGCTTATCGAAAGATAAATGGTGCTGCCGACTGAGTTACATTCTTTACTGCTCATCATTCAGAAGGTTTTATTTGGATGGATCACGAGTTTGTGCCGGAGTCTCTTTGTAGTATTTTGTTTTCTGATCTTATTGGCCACATTTCATACCCGTCGGATGGAAGCCGCCGTTATACCAAAAGAAAAAAAAGAGAGGGCGGATGAAAAAATATATCTAGAGATCAGGTCGAACTGAAGTGCAATGAAAACACATGCAACCTCGATCGATCTCCAAACACTAATTTATCCCTTCCAATGGGTCGGTCATATGACTCGACCTGGCTAATTGATGACAACCTACTCTAAGTTGCAGGGCCCAAATCCAAGTTAGCTAGAATCAAGCTTTACAAATTTTGATGAAGAATTGCTATAAAAGAAATTTACCAGTCCTCAAAATCTCATTCACATTCACAACCTGGTTCGATCTAATTTGGACTTGATTTGATCTGAATAGAACTTTACCACTATGTCAGATCAAATCGGTTTGTTTAAATTTTGGAGAAATAAATAATGATTAAGATTGCATCTTAAGTTAAAAAAAAAAAAAAAAAAACACTCTAATTTGAACCTGCCTCTAAAACAGCAAGCCTGGTCGGCCTTTTCTTTTAACTCGAAACCAAGCTCAGGTGAAATATCGCTAACAATCTGGATCGCGCTCAGCCTCAAGCTGAACAAATATATGTTCATCCACCGAATGGTCCAGGACCCGGTCAATGTAGAAATTTCAGCTGCAAGGACGCAGTTGCTTGGATTTATGGTGATAGTATTGGTAGATGGCTGGGTCCCATGGAGCAGGGAAACGACGTTGGCTTGGCATGTGAGTGGGGCCGGCCAAATGGTACCGCGCCTGCTTAAGCCGTCGGTGCCGGACGGACAGGCTCTCTGTTACACTGCGTCCCCGTGAAGCTGAGGCGCCTCCTACTTAGTCCGGGCTCCGGCAACCTCCTTTTTGGTCGGTGTGTATCACCTGCCGCACTCCATGTTCCCAGTGGTAACCGAAAGAGCGTACGCTGTATTAGTGGTGGTCGATTGGATCTGAAGTACGGATATATGGAGATGGTTATTCTTTCATTTGGAAGATTCGTAGGTTGGATATTGAGTTGGATGAGTTTCAGACGGTACATGTTGTTGGAGGAATCCAGTTTCCCCCCAAGTACATGAGAGCCTTGCCGGTACGGGACCGGACGACGGCCGACCTCGGGCGGCCGAACTTGATGAACGACTTCGGAATGCCCGACCCGAAGGGCGCCCGACCTCGGGAGTCGGACTCCACCAACTGTCCGTCGTGAGAACTTTCTTCTACAGCCCGACGCAGGATCACGCCTTGGGCGGATTATTTCACAATTAATACGCCTGACCCACGCACGCCTTAGGCGGCTTACTTGACAATTAATGCGCCTGGTCCCAGGACACCTTAGGCGGCTTACACCGCAATTAATGCGTATGGCCTTCATAAATCTCCGACCTGTTCTACAATAAATGCATGGCTCCCGGCCGTCTGCAAATCTCCAGATTGCTCTCGCAAATCTCCGACCTGTTCTACAATAAATGCATGGCTTCCGGCTATCTGCAAATCTCCAGATCGTCACATCGAGCCAGCTCGGCCGCAAGGCAATTTCTGATTCCGACCTCGACATGGCATTAACTCCCACAGCCATGCATCAATTCAGGCAGTGTACCTGGTGGTACGATGACTCACCCCATCACATCATAGGTAACCCAGTATTTCCCTATAAAAGGGACACCCCGCTGCCTTAGCGGGAGAGAAGAAAAAAAGAGCATTTTCTCTCTCTGGAGCTGATATTCCACCTTTTACTTCTGTCCCCCTCTGACTTAGTCATCGGAGGGCCGGCGCCGGAAAACCCGGCCACCGGCTTTTTGCAGGTTCTTCCCGGAGGACGCCGCCTGCGCCAGCCTCTTCTCGCCGGAGCCCCAGCCTTTTCGGTCCAATGGCTGCCCCCGGGCCCAGTTTCCAGCAACAGTTGGCGCTAGAGGAAGGGCCCGAGTCGTGGCCATGAAACTGAGAAGTAAGGGAACCTCCAACGCTTCCCGACGTCTTCCCCCAAGCCCTGGACATTCTGTCCAGAATTCACCGCCCGCAACAAATCCAGCCCCTCAAGTTCAACCGGAACAGTTCACCGCCCTGGTGCAGCAGGTCCGGCCCTAACCGCCGCCGTCCAAAGTCTGCAACGTGGAGGAGCTTCGCCCATGCCGCCTCCACAAGTTCAACCGGTCCTCCCTCCAAACGGACCGGTCTCCCAGGGCCAGAATCCTCATGAGTCCTCCAGAGACAATAATGAAGAACGAGTGTCCTTCCGGAGGGAGTTACTAGAAAGAAGCCTGGGCAGAAGGCAGCAGCCTTCAGAAGCTGAATCTGCCCCAGACTACTATGGACCGGAGCAGCCTACGGTGACTCTCCCCATAGCGGGGGAGCTTGATAAGAAGGTCGAGAACTTGGAGCGCCAAATTGAAGCACTCCACAGCAAAAGGGCAAAGGGTGAGGGTGACTACGAGTTTACCACCAAATCCCCCTTTGCCCGCCAGATCGAGGATGAGCCGGTCCCACCGAGGTTCAAGATGCCCCAGGTGGAGCCTTACAATGGTACCGCCGACCCCCTCGACCATCTGGAAAGCTATCGGGCCCTTGTGGCCTTGCAGGGGTCCTCCGAGGCCGTGCTTTGCAAGGCCTTTCCAGCTACACTTCGGGGAACCGCTCGGCTTTGGTTCTCTGGACTGAAGCCGGGCTCGGTGTCTTCCTTCGAGCAGCTCGGCCGGCAGTTCGTCACCAACTTCGCTGCCAGTCGACAACAGCGGCGGACGTCGGATTCCCTTCTGGATGTCAAGCAGAAGGAAGGAGAATCCTTCAGAGAATACCTCGACCGCTTCACCGCCGCGACTTGGGAGGTTCGCGAGCTCGACCAGTCGATAGCCATGTCAGCGCTGAAGACTGGAGCCCGCTCCTACAGATTTTTCTTCTCCATTGAGAAGAGCTTTCCCGCTGACTTTACCGAAATGCTGGCACGAGCCCGGAAATACGCAAAGGCCGAAGAGGCTATTGCCTCTAGGCGGAACGCGGCCGAGCCACCCTCAAAAAAGCCAAAGAAGCGCCACGAAGAACGCGGCCGCCCAAGAAGCCGTTCCCCTCGCCGGGACAAAAGCCTACCCCGGCTGAGAAGCCCACCTCGGCAGCAGGGGCGACTTCGCCCAAGGTCTCCACCTCGACCAAGATCTCCACCACGGCCTCGGGTATACTAGGGGAAGTATGAGAACTACACGCCTATCAACGCCCCCCGAGCCGAGATCCTGATGGAGATCGAAGGCCAGAATTTTTTCCGGCCCCCGCCACCAATGCGGAACGTGGGAGCCCCTCGTAATCCTAGAAAGTACTGCCGCTTCTATCGGGACCGCGGCCATGACACGGAGGACTGCTTTCAGTTCCGGGATGAGATCGAAGCACTCATCCGCCGCGGGGTACTCGATCGGTTCGTGAAGAACCGACGTGAAGAAAGAAGGCCGGCGGAAGACACCGTGCCGCCCGAAGACCCAAATGATAATAGGCCCATCGCCGGCACTATCAATGTCATCAAGGGAGGAAGCTCAGTCGGAGAATCAGCTGAGGAAATGGCCTCCCTGAAGCGCCCGCGCACCTCCGAAGCTATCTCATTTTCGGATGAAGACTTAGGAGAGGTCAAGACCCCTCATGATGATGCCGTGGTTATATCCATGATTGTAAACAGATTCTATATAAAACGGGTCTTGGTTGATAATGGAAGCTCGGCGAATGTTTTGTATTATCATGCCTATCAAAAAATGGGGCTAGCAGAAAGCCAGCTTCGGAAAATAAATACCCTATTAGTCGGATTTACCGGGGACTCAGTCCCGGTGGCGGGCGAGGTTAGCCTTTTAGTAACGGTTGGCCTCGCCCCCCGAGAAAGCACCGTAAGGACGGACTTTCTTGTGGTCCGCCTGCCCGCAGTCTACAATGTTATTCTCGGGTGACCGCGACTCAATGCCCTTCAGGCCGTGGTCTCAACCTATCATTTGCTTGTGCGGTTCCCTACTGCTGAAGGAATAGGCAAAGCCCGAGGAGACCAGATGATGGCTAAGCAGTGCTACATAGCGACATGCAAAGCCAAGCAGAGGACCGAGGCGTCAAGCCAACAAAAGCTATTGACCGAGGCCTCGACCCAGGTGGCAGATCACGCCTTACCCATGGAGATTTTGGACGTGCGAGATGACCCCTGGGAGAAACGGGTAGAGCCTGGTGAGCTTCTTACCCAAGTTTCCTTACTAGAAAATTTTTCAGAATTAACCGTGCAGGTCGGCTCCGGTCTGAGTCCCCGCGAGAGGAAGCGCTTGACTGAATTTCTTCGGGCCAATATGGACATTTTCGCCTGGTCGCCCGCCGACATGCCGGGGATTGACCCCGGGATTATGACCCACCGACTCCAAGTGAAGCCGACCTGCAGACCCGTAAGACAGAAGAAGCGGAGTTCTGCTCTGGAGCGACAGCAAGCGGCAGCCCAGGAGGTGGACAAGCTTCTTGAAGCTGGCTTCATCCGGAAGGTCTTTTATCCGGATTGGCTCGCCAATGTGGTCCTCGTAAAGAAAGCCAATGAGAAATGGCGTATGTGCGTGGACTACACCGACTTAAACAAGGCCTGCCCGAAGGATAGTTTTTTCCTCCCCAACATCGACCAACTTGTTGACTCTACCTCAGGGCACCAGTTGCTGACCTTCATGGACGCCTTCTCGGGGTATAACCAGATCTATATGGCACCAGAAGATGAAGAGAAGACTGCCTTCATTACTGACAAGGGCACCTACTGTTATAAAGTGATGCCGTTCGGATTGAAGAATGCGGGAGCCACCTATCAAAGGCTAGTCAGCCACATCTTCAAAGACCAGATAGGTCGGAACATGGAAGTCTATGTGGATGACATGCTGGTGAAAAGCCGGGCAGCAGAATGCCATGTGGCCAACCTCCATGAAACATTTCCAAGCTCCGAAAATATCGAATGAAACTCAACCCGGCGAAGTGTGCTTTCGGAGTCACCTCAGGCAAATTCATGGGTTTCATAGTAACCCAGCGCGGAGTCGAAGTCAACCCCGAGAAGATCCGGGCGCTGCAGAAAATGGCGCCACCGAAGACGGTCAAGGAGGTGCAGCGGCTTACCGGGCGGATCGCAGCCCTCGGAAGATTTGTCTCCAGGTCGGCTGAGCGATGCCTGCCGTTCTTCAAGATCCTCAAGCGATCGAAAGATTTTCTATGGTCGCAGGAATGCCAGCAAGCCTTTGAGGAGCTCAGGCGTCTTCTCGCCTCTCCTCCGTTACTCACCAAACCACAACAAGGCGAGGTTCTTTACTTGTACCTGGCCGTCTCCCCGGTCGCAGTGAGCTCAATCCTGGTCCGGGAAGAGGATAGACTTCAGAAGCCTGTCTACTATACCAGTCGGGTCCTCAGGGATGCTGAGATATTCCAAGCTCGAAAAGACAATTTTTGCCCTGATAATTTCAGCACGAAGACTCCGGCCTTACTTCCAGGCCCACACTGTAGCTATATTAACTGACCAACCCATGAAGCAAATACTGCAGAGGTCAGACCGCGCCGGAAGGATTGCCAAATGGGCGGTTGAGCTCGGGGAGTTCGACCTCAAATACCGGCTCAGGCTAGCTATCAAAGCACAAGCCCTCGTCGATTTTATCGTGGAGTGCACTTTGCCGGACGACCCCGAATCACCGCTCAAATCCACGAAGGAGACCCCGAGACCACCATGGGTCCTATATGTGGACGGCTCCTCGACCTCAGAGGGTAGCGGAGCAGGACTCATCCTCACCAGCCCGGATGGTGTAGTTGCTGAGCAGGCCCTACGCCTCGAGTTTCCTGCCTCAAACAACGAGGCGGAATACGAAGCACTCATTGCCGGGCTCAGGTTGGCGAAGGAGTTGAGGGCCGAACACCTAAAGGTCTTCAGTGATTTCCAGCTGGTTGTGAGCCAGGTTCTGAGAGATTTCGAAGTGAAGGAACCCTCAATGCAGAAGTATCTTCAAAAAGTACGGAAACTCATATCCGCCCTGAGCTCCTTCAATATCCAGCATATCCCCAGAACGGAGAACCTCAGGGCTGACCAATTGTCAAAATTGGCGACCTCTCGCATGAGTGAGCTCCCCAAGACGACGGCGCTCGAATATCTCCAAACACCCAGCACGGAAGAGCTTGAGCCGACCATGTGCATCGGCACCGAGCCGAGCTGGATCGACGGGTTCGTCAACTATCTGCAGGATGGAACCCTCCCCAACGACGAACTGGAGGCTCGCCGGATCAGGCGTCAGGCGCCCCGGTACATATTACATGAAGGCAAGCTCTACCGACGGTCATTCACCTCTCCCCTCCTTAAATGTCTCCGCCCCTCAGAGGCAGATTATGCTATGCAAGAGGTCCATGAAGGGATTTGCGGGAACCATCTAGGAGGCTGAGCTCTAGCCCACAAAATCTTGCGCCAAGGCTACTTTTGGCCCACACTTCAGAAGGACGCAACGGACTTTATCCGGAGATGTGACCGATGCCAGCGGAACGCCAATATCCAGCGCCGACCCTCGGCCCCGCTTACCTCCATCGGCTCCCTCTGGCCATTTGCCCAGTGGGGAATCGATATCCTGGGCCCATTCCCCCTAGCGACCGGGCAGAGAAAGTTCCTGGTTGTCTCTATCGACTACTTCACTAAGTGGGTCGAAGCTGAACCAGTGGCCCGGATCACCGAGCAGAAGATGCGAGACTTTGTATGGAAGTCGATCATTTGTAAATTCGGACTCCCCCGCATTCTTATATCCGACAATGGTCGCCAATTCGACAACGTCCGCTTTAGGGAATTCTGCTCCGAGTTTGGCATCGACCATCGCTTCACCTCGGTCGCCCATCCTCAAGCAAATGGAGAAACCGAGGTAACAAATCGTACCATCCTACAGGGGCTTAAGGCCAGACTTGATCAATCCAAAGGACAGTGGGTCAAGAATTTGTATAATGTTCTCTGGGCCTACCGAACTACGTTTCGACTACCCACAGGTGAGACCCCTTTCAACCTGACATATGGGACGGAAGCTGTTATTCCCCTAGAGATCGGTCTCCCCTCTCCGAGGGTGGAGTGCCATGACGCCGACTCCAACCCTTCTCACCTCAGGAATAATCTAGACCTTGTCGAAGAAATGAGGGAGGCTGCCCGAGTCCGCATGGCGAGATACCAACAGAAGGTGGCCCGATACTACAACTCCAAAGTCAAGCTCAAGCTTTTCAAAGTAGGGGACCTCGTCCTCAGAAAAGTTGAGGCCTCTCAGCCCGTCAAGCAGGGGAAGCTAGCCCCGAACTGGGAGGGACCTTACCGAATCGCGTGGGTCCAGCGGCCCGGAGCATACAAACTGGAGTTTCTTGAAGGGACCCTCATCCCACGGAGCTAGAACTCCAACAACCTTCGGATGTATTATCAATAAAACCCCAAAGGGTCCTCGGCATCCGGGAATGCGACTTCCTCCCTCCTCTTCTCCGAACTAATTTATTTATAATTCTCCTGTGATGACTCCATGGTTTCCCTAACAACAAAGTATTTGTAGACTTCAGAAGAGCTTAGCTGAAATTGACTTACAGACCAAGTTTGGAGGCCCTCGCTGCGGAATTACCAAGCTCGGCCTCGATCTCCTCCAAAGACCTCGACTAAGGTCGGGATGCCCTGTGCGCTGACCGTAGAGTCCCAAACTCCCTCGGCCTCGGGAAGACGGGGTAGTACTTTCGCGGCCCCCCGAGAATGCTTCCTCGACTAAGGTCGGGATGCCCCGTGCGCTGACCGTAGAGTCCCAAACTTCCTCGGCCTCGGGAAGATGGGGTAGTACCTTTGCGGCCCCCCGAGAATGCTTCCTCGACTAAGGTCGGGATGCCCCGTGTGCCGACCGTAGAGTCTCAAACTCCCTCGGCCTCGGAAAGATGGGGTAGTACCTTCGCGGCCCCCCGTGAGCACTTCCTCGGCTAAGGTCGGGATGCCGCGTGTGTTGATCGTAGAGTCCCAAACTCCCTCGACCTTGGAAAGACGGGGTAGTACCTTCGCGGCCCCCCGTGAGCACTTCCTCGGCTAAGGTCGGGATGCCCCGTGCGCCGACCGTAGAGTTCCAAACTCCCTCGGCCTCGGAAAGACGGGGTAGTACCTTCGCGGCCCTCCGTGAGCGCTTTCCCAGCCAAGGTCGGGATGCCTCGCGTGTTGACCGAAGGATTTCAAGCCCCCTCGACCTCGGAAAGCATCACCAGGCCGGTAGTAAGCTTAGGCTCCCCCGACCTCGAGAAGGCCCGCTCAGCGGCTGCAAGCCCGAGCTTTTTCAGCCTCGAGCGGTCGGAGACAATGCCGTAGCGGCTCTCCGAAGTACTTGACAGCAATGGCGAAATAACACCCACTGAAGTCCCCGATGAGTGGAATATCTCGTGGCCCGCCAACGATTTTGAAACGGATCCCAAGCCAAAGGGCGCCTCCAAGGGCTAATCGGCGAACAACGCAGCCCACTCCATTACGGGGCGTTTGCTCCCGGGGGTGCAAGAGGTACATCCCATCTTGCCCTCACTTCATTTTGTTCGTTCATTTATGTGCCGTCGGCGAGAGCCCGAATATACTCAGGATTTTGCCCGACCAACTCCGGGACCCCTTCTTCGGGGAAATTTAGAGTTGAGGTCTTACTGACCTCTTTTTAAATTGATCTCCGTATTGACTACGCGGGTCTGTCCCAAGCGGAGACCCCGTTAAACCCAAACACTGAGTAATTAGCCCTGGAGAACCCGGCCCTCAGTGACGGCCTCGACTTCTAGCCCTGTAATCGAGCTCGGAAGCACCAAGGAACTCTCTTTGAAAACTCTATCCCGTTCGCCAGTGCTTCGGTTAGGGCACTAACTCGGCAGTAACGCCGTTCCGACCTACGATTTTCCCAAGGTCTGACCTCAAGATCTCTTGTAAACCCACGGCCGAGTATCCGAATTCGGGAACTTAACTAGGTTCTCTCGAAAGGCCAACTCGCGGGACTTAGTAAAACTCCTATCCGAGTCCGAGGACTCAGTAAATTTTTCTAAAGTGTTCGGGCCCGGGATCTTTTCTAAGTAGTTCGACCGAAACCTAGCCCTGTGGGGCTAAAACTTGCGAGTTTGTCCGAGCCTAAAAGATATGGCTCGGTAAATAATGTTGTCTCTATAAAAGAAAGCTAGAACAAATTATTAAAGAACGTTTCTTCATTGATAAAGAGCCTGAGGGCTAAAATACAAAATTGAAGGTCGGCAGAATGGCAAGTTCGAATGCCGACCTCGCTCATAACAAGAGAAAAGAAAAGAAAAGCAAAACACATGGCTAAAAATATGTTTTCATTGATAAGCAGCTCGAAGACTAGGATACAAAATTGAAGGTCGGCGGAACACTAAGTTGAAGCACCGACCTCGGTTACAACTGAAGAAAAATGAGCAAACAAAAAGGAGAAAAAGAATTCAAGTCCTAAGGGGCGGCAGTCGCGCCAGCGTTACTCTCGGGGTCATCTATGGTAATGACCTGGGAGCCTTCAGCGGGCGCGGGCTCGGGCTCTGCCGCAGGGACCTCGGCGGGCGCCCCGAGAGTGTCTTCGGCGACTTCCCCAGGAGGAGCCTCCGTTGCCGCCTGCTCGGCTGCATCCGCCTCGGCCTTGACAAACTCCTCCTCGGACGCGAGGACAGCTGGAACATCGTCGTCGGATTCGACGCCCAATTTCATCCTCGGACGGATGCTTGAGAGATCGAGCTGGGGGCAGAACCGAGCCATCTGCCTCCGAAAATTTTCGAAGCCGCGAAGGAATCCATCTACGGTCTCCTCCTCCAGCATGTCGCGGAATTCTTCCGAATCCTTGAAGAAGTCCACGGCATGCTCGGCTCGCTCAAGGGCCCTCCTCTTTCGGGCCTCCAATTGCTCGATCTTCAAGCGCAAGACCCCGCCTTCGTATTTCAGGCCCGCAACTTCAGATCGGGCCTCCATCAGGCGCGCCTCCGAAGCGCGTAGGGCCGATTTGGCCAGGGAGTGAGTAGCCCTCTCCTCCTCGAGCTCCTTGACGATGGCTAGTCGCCCGGCCTCCGTCGCCTCCCTCCGCGCTTCGGCCTCCGATAGCGCGGCTTCCAGCTCGGCGACTCTTTTCTTAGCCGGCTCCAGTTGCTGGCTGAGTCGCCGAGTCTCTTCCTGGCATCCTTGGGCAATGAACACCAGGGTGCCGACCTCGTGAACATGCTGTAAAGAAAGCATCCATAAGTGAAGACCAAAAATATATATATTAGTGGCCGAAGGAAAATTAAGAGAGTGGCTTACCCGAACTGTGTGGCGGTAGGTTTGATCGACGACTTCTTCCAGCGACAAGCTCCGGAACTCAGCCCGGTCCGCTGGAAGCATAGCGCGCCGGAATACCGCACGCACAACATTGGCGTCATGGAAAGCCGAGCTCCCCTCAAGGATTGGGGACCCCGGCTCGGCCGATTCTCCCCTTGGGCCCCTCGAAGAGCTCGGCTCGTCCGAACTTGGGGCGTCAGGACGAGCGACATCCGGGACCCCGGGGCCCCTGCTTGGCTCGGGCCCCGAGTGCCGCGGTCGAACGATCGTCCGCCCCTCCCGCTGGGAGATGGGGGCAGGGCAGGATGGGCCGCCGAGCCGGGTGCTCCCGCAGAGCTCGAGCTCGCGTGCTCGACGGCCGGGGCACGCCCTCGGATGGCTGCCGAGGTTCCCGCTTCCGAGCCTCCCACCTCCGCAGGGGCGGAAATGGCGCCTGGCTTGGACTTCTTCCGGGGCTTAGGAACAGCCCCACCAGCTTCAACCCCTCGCTTCTTCAGCCGAGCGAAGAGGGACGTGTTGCTGGTCGGCATGTTGGGAATGTCTAAAACAAAAAGTTATATCAAGTGTCAGACTAATGTTAGAAAAGTAAAGAAAAGAAATAAACAAAGTAAACGTTAAGAGATAAAGGGACAGCACAACTGCCCTTACCCGCAGGACGCGCTGAGCTCAGGCCGGCCTCCACCAGAGCTTCCTCGGTTAGAAACTCGGTCAAGAGGATGTCTTTCCCGAGACTTCGTAGGGCATCAAAGGCCCTCTGCTTGTCTACCGAGAGGCCACTAAGTCTATTCGAGGCCTTCAAACTCGGACGTCCCCACCTTGGGTTGAACCCCCACGAGAGCTCGGAAGAAAGGAAGAAAAATTTCCCCCTCCACTCATGAATGGAGGAGGGAGCGCCTCAGAAGAGCGACATACCGCTCCTCCAGGCGAAGTACAGCCACTCTATATCCGCCGGGTTTGTCTTCAACATGAAGCAATGGCGGAAAACGCTCACCGAGATCGGAATCCCGTGCGCAAGGCAGAGGGACATAAACCCGATAATAGTCCTCCACGAGTTCGGAGTGAGCTGTGCGGGGACAAGCCGATACTCTGTCAGCAAGTCACTCACAAACTCATGGAGGGAGAATCGCAGGCCGGCCCAGAGTGTATCAATGTACACTCCGATCCGGCCTGGTGGAGGTTTGGTCACCCGATCCTCCGGCCCTGCGAGCTCGAGTTGAAACTCGAGTCGGAAGAAAAAACGGGAGCGGACCAGCTCCAATTCCTCCTCGGTCAAAGTGGATCCGACTTCGCCAGGACCAAGCCCCATCTTGAGAAAGAAGGGAGCAAAGATCAAAAATAGAAAGAAAGAAGAAGAGACAGAAGGAGAGAAAGAAAGAGAGGGGAAAAGAAAAGCTTCCGAGCTAATGTGGAAGAGCGACCTACTATGGGGATCACCGGAAATCACCTTTAGGTCGCCAGAAATCGCCTTTAGGTCGCCAGAAATCGCTCCGGGCGTCGTCGAGGAGGCGGCGGCAACTAGAGAGCGAGAGAAAGGAAAAGCGGCGACAGAAGCAAACAAAAGCCTCCTTTTCTAGGGCTAACACGGGGTGTTTATATAGGCCTCTCCAACGGCCAAGATCGGCAACCCTAGATACCGCCTTTCGCCTGGATTGCGCCACGTATCTACCTCGGAAGCCGAGGTGACGCACTTACTCAGGACGTGCGCCTCGGGTACGGAATCGAAGCGCCGTTCCATCGGATCTCGCGGCCTCATCATGGGCCCGCTACGCCGGATTGCCTCGAACGGCGAGCAAGTGTCGTCCCCGCTCCCCTCATTAAAGAAGTATTGGGACGCACGGAGCGCTGACACAATTTTAGCCCCCCAAGCTCCCATTCAGCCAATACGAGACTGAGTGCATCCGACCTCAAGCGGCTGACCTAATTCTCAGCCCCGGGCGACCAACTTGGCTTTAGGCCCCAAACGGCCGATCTAACATCCGACCTCAAAGCGTTCGACTCATTAAAACATCCCCCATCCAGATCACACCACATGTCCACCTCGAGAGTCGAAATAGTGCATTTACTCGGGAAGGGCGCCTCGAATACGGAATCGAGGCGCCACCCCATCGGGTCTTGGTCCTCATCATGAGCTCGCCATACGAAACGGCAACGAAGGGCGAAGAGGCGCCCCCCCCCCTCCCCCCCGCCTCCCTTCCGTTATAAACGCTTCGGAACGCGTGGGGGCGTCAGCATAGTTCGACTCTCCTCGATTCCTGCCACCGTAATAAAGAGTACTACTTCCCACGTCCAAGCTCGTGAGCAGCTTGAACTCGGAAGTCGGGGGGTAGTGTTGGGGGAATCCAGTTTCCCCCCGAGTACATGAGAGCCTTACCGGTACGGGACCGGACGACGGCCGACCTCGGGCGGCCGAACTTGATGCCCGACTTCGGAACGCCCGACCCGAAGGGCGCCCGACCTCGGGAGTCGGACTCCACCAACTGTCCACTGTGAGAACTTTCTTCTACAGCCCGACGCAGGATCACGCCTTGGGCGGATTACTTCACAATTAATATGCCTGACCCACACACGCCTTAGGCGGCTTACTTGACAATTAATGCGCCTGGTCCCAGGACACCTTAGGCGGCTTACGCCGCAATTAATGCGTATGGCCTTCATAAATCTCCGACCTGTTCTACAATAAATGCATGGCTCCCGGCCGTCTGCAAATCTCCAGATCGCTCTCGCAAATCTCCGACCTGTTCTACAATAAATGCATGGCTCCCGGCTGTCTGCAAATCTCCAGATCGTCACATCGAGCCAGCTCGGCCGCAAGGCAATTTCTGATTCCGACCTCGACATGGCATTAACTCCCGCAGCCATGCATCAATTCAGGCAGTGTACCTGGTGGTACGATGACTCACCCCATCACATCACAGGTAACCCAGTATTCCCCTATAAAAGGGACACCCCGCTGCCTTAGCGGGAGAGAAGGAAAAAAGAGCATTTTCTCTCTCTGGAGCTGATATTCCACCTTTTACTTCTGTCCGCCTCTAACTTAGTCATCGGAGGGCCGGGACCGGAAAATCCGGCCACCGGCTTTTTGCAGGTTCTTTCCGGAGGACGCCGCCTGCGCCAGCCTCTTCTCGTCGGAGCTCCAGCCTTTTCTGTCCAGTGGCTGCCCCCGGGCTCAGTTTCCAGCAACACATGTATTTCGGAAGATGAATAGGAAAGTAGATTGAGTCACCGGTATTTTGGAAAGAATTTTTGGACGTACGTTGTTGATTTACCGTTTTTATTATATTTTTTATTTTTTTGTGGCTTAGAATGTATTTATGTTAGAGTTATATAAGTTATCGTTTAGAGGGGAAGGAAGAAAAAAAAGAAAGAAGAACAAAAAGAAGTGGAGGAAGAAAAGAAAGGGAAGAAGGAGATAATGGAGCGCGTACGCTGTAACCCCAAAAAAACGAAAAAAAAAAAACGTACGCGGGGATTTAAAATAGCGCGCACTATCGGACCCCACTTCGAGCCTTTTTACAAACGTGTATAGCCTTCCAATCTACTAGGATGATTACTATTTGACCGAAGTCCTTTAAAAACAAAAAAAAATTAATGAGAGAAGAGGGGAAGGACCATCAACATCAGCATGTGATCAAACACTTCTTTCACCAAGTACCCTATAAAAGATAAAAATAAAAAATTATATATATATAAAATACAGCTAGCATTCCACGCGTCATCTTATCCGGAGAGATCGATGTGATATGATGTGGGCCCGTCTGCCACCTCATCAAAGAGAGGCCAGCTATACCCTGACAAGCGACAACTGGCATGCATCTATTCCGCGGAACCGAACCCCCTGACGGTTCCAGCTGTATCTTTCGCGCGAAAGAAGGATTCACCTTCGTTCGCGCGAATCCACCGTCGGATCGTCCACTATCCGCTTCGAGATGTGTGCAAAGATGAACGAAGGAATTAGGACTGCTCTACGATTTGTGCGGTGTGCAATCCAACGGTTGATATTGTGAAAAAAAGAACGATCATTCTTTAGCGCGAAAGATACAACCCGAACCCTCTGACAGAGCACGTCAAAGAGAGAGCCGCCTATCCACCCACGGGTCCTTACTATTTTAGCTTCCCAAATCCCAAGTGAGCGTCCTTGCCAGTTTTCACGCATTATTCTGCAACCGGACATGGTATAATAATGTGAAATAAAAAAAAATTAGAAGTGAGAAGCGAATGCAGCGTTTAGCACTTTTGTTATTTTTCTTTTTTATAATAAAAAAATTAAAATTTAAAAACTTATTTCTTTTTCTAAAAATTTTTGATAACGAAAAATTCATCAAGGACACTAATTGCTATTTATTTTTCACAACAAAAATATTTGGCAACCAAACATAAAAATTCCTCCACAATACCTTTTCCGTAGTAGATGACGCATATGCGACCGCCTGTGAACATCAAGTAGAAAACACATAAGATACACAATGATTTCTAGTACCGATTCCATATTGTTCATCTCATAGACTTTCCCTCCAACAAATCTTAACGTAGGTATCATAGCCCACTTTCCATCTCATAGATTGGATCCGGGGTACGGATAGATATAGAGATGGTTACCCACTTATTTGTGAGACATGCAGGTTGGCTATGAAGATGGATAAGTTTCAGTCAGTACACATTTTTTGGGAGACAAATAAGGTTGAAGACTGAGTTGTCTCCTATGTTGCATGGTATTTCGGAGAGTTTTACTGGACATTCACAGTAAAACTTTTGTCTCATTTATATTTTTTGCTTTCTTCTAATTTCACTACTGATATAATTATGTTAGAATTATATAAATTGCTGTTTTAACCGAAAAGAAGAAGGAAAAGAAGAAAAAGTACCGTACTTTTGGCATTCGTATTCTTTCCATTCTCTCCGGCCACTACGATATGGGAATGCTATTATTGTCGATGATGATGTTTTGATGGTTGATTAGACTGGAAGGCGCCATTAAGACGGGCTATAGGAGGCAGGAAGAGATGAGAGACTGGAGGATAAGACGGAAGAGAGAGGGAGGGAGCTCTCCCACCAAGGCTATCTCAGGATCATCTTGCTGACCATTTTTGTGATCTCCACAGCACCCGAGCACAGGCGAAGGCATCGAAGAGAGTGGTGGCATCGGGGTAGGAGACGAGTCAGAGAAGTTAGCGAGAGGAGAGGAAAGTGTAGGAGGAAGCAATGGAAAAAAGTTGAGGGTAACCAATAAAGTTCAATGACAGCGATGACCCTCTCCGACGCTCCTACAGCCCTGCTGACGGAAATAATTACTGCATATTGGTCATGGCAATGCCGCAAAAAGACTTCCAAACTTTAATAGGTCATGGAGGTTTTCTCCTCAGCTGAGCTATGAGCTTGTACCGGTATAATAGGATAAAGCAACCACGATATCGCTCGAAGATGTTCCCAGGTACATATTTCAAGTATATCAACCAGCATAGCACAACATATCCAGGATGTCATCTAAGTGAGATATTAGCCCGCATATCAGTTTATTTCTTTATTGTGCAATTGCAATATGATAAAGTTGATAGCACAGTTCATATTATCTCAAAAATAACTAGAGTAATCTGAAGTATTAACCAATAGGGTATATAAAAATTGATCATAATCTCCTAGTCCATCATTTTTAATTTTCAATTAATTCTTAATTATAAAATATTAAAATTGAAGAATACAAATAATATATTTTTTTTTCATTTGCCAATATGTTGTTGATTGTTATCTAAATCACTAAAAAGTCATCGGTATCCTGCCAGATCTCCAACCTTCCTTTACAGGTACCAATTTCCCTATGAAATCTTGGTCTCTAAATTTTTAAAAAATAAACCCACAATTAATTGATAGCAAAAATTTTACTGACAATATCTTGGTTCCATGAACTGAGATGCCAAAATCCAAGAATGAGCTTAAAAAACCCTCAGCTTTTAGAAACCCTAAAATAATGAGCATGAAAGATCAGCTCTTGACAATCCAGTGTGCCACAACAGTTTCCACACATCTCGGCAACTCTACCTTTCTAACAATGTCAGTAGCTTCGTAGAAGCCGCAACCGGACGGGCTGTAAATAAGAACTGTGAGGTTCTTGAAAGCTGTAGCCAAGAATAGCTGCTGCTATGAATTCTAGTAGTCATTGGAAGCCGTACACAAGTAAACACCTTTCAGTTTCCCCAATCCACATGCTGGGGAACAAAGAGAAACATTAAAAAGGTCTAGTCTGTGAAACAGCTAAACCAACATATGCATAGCAACTCTACTATATCTCTCATCCGTGACTAAAATGGGCCAGCAAGTACGAAGTTTGAACAACCAAAAGTCACCGATTGCATTCAATTTTACAACTTCCACCAAAGAATAAAAAAATCCAATGAAAAATGTACTACCTCTAACTTTCACTATATTTCTAGCTTTTCAACGGTACATGCAGAAGCTTTTGATAATACACCAACAGCAAAAGAACTATTAATACTGACCAGAAGTAAATTTCCATTTAGCCTGGGGCTTCCATTGAATGATGAGAGATGGTCAAAGGATCTTCGCCAATATGGTTTCCTCTTAGCAACCTGACTGAAAGGAGAAAAAGAAAAAGCTAAGACTACATGCATAATATTTTAGGAGCAGTCAATGAATCCTGAGAAACAAACAACAAAAAAAAACAAAAACTTTCATGAATACAGTTGCTGACTCACGAGGTAAAAACAACCGATTGTCTTGTAAGCTCCCTACAAAGTTGGAGTAAGAACTGGCAATTCATCAAATGAAACACGGTCAGGCTGGAAAGCTAGGTATTCACCAGGCCAAAACATTTTACAGGAAAATATAAAGAGATTTATAAGAATACGTCTTTCCTAAGAATAAAAGAAATAACGGTATCACGGTGACATGACATCTTTCAAAACAAATTCATCTTATTGCACCATTCCCAAGTACCCACTTTGATTATTAAATAATACTGAAAATTTAGGAAAAAGCCAACCATAAGTAGTTTGGAAAAGGCAGGATGATTATGATTATGGATTAATCATGTAGGGGAAAATAATCCAGTTAATATCTGACAACATAGACTGTCCGGTTCAACTTACATAAATCAGAGCAACAGTGAAAGTTTATTAGGCTCCCCTACATTAACACAGCAAAATGAAAACATATGCTTCCAACATTTCCAAAGAAGCTAATAGAAAAATCATGATTATTCAGGTGAAAAGAAAGGTAGATGAAACTACAAAACTGATGCTGCAAAGCTGCTTGTTGGCAACTATTTGAGACTACCAACAAATAATAAGAGAGATCAAATGTGATCATGACGTCATACGTCACCACCTGAATATTTTCAAATGAAGTGGCAGGTTTGGGTCCCTCCTAGGAGTATTCTGTTATCCACTTGCAGCTTTGACAACAGGCCCCAATTCAGCCTTTTCATGGACCCAAACCTGGATTCCTTGATACTACCAGCACCATAACTAGTAGTCACTGTGCACTAGATGGACTAGATAGAAAAAGTGTACATTCAGAGAAGATTGATTGATCACCAGATAACAAAATTTGGATTCTACACTTGTGGAACGAACTGCTTTAGGCTGACAGAGTTCCTTCATTACTTGTAGCTAATTCTTCATCACCCTCATTGCCATTAATGAGGATTGCACTGTCTGTAGAATCGTCTGCATCAGCTTCAACAGCTTCGACTTGGCCATCCTCTTCGACATTCTCATCCATTACCTGTACATGCATCTCATTAAATTACAATATAAAGAAAGAATAGAATCTGGTGGGAGCAGAAAAAAAAAAGCACTAAGTAAATAAGTGAACAAAAAGCATGCGTAAAACAAAATGTTATACATAATCATAATCAAAGACCAACTTGGCAAGGGTCTAGATCAAGGACCACTGTGATAGTACCAGGGTCTATATTGGTTGTTTGGTGGTATGCTTTGGTATGCCTCCATGTCATTCTATGTCGGGTCCATACCGATACAACAGAGAGGGTGGGGGAGAAGAACGGGAGTAAAGAAAAGAGAGGTAGGGAGGGAGGGAGAAGGCTGTTGGAGTGTGGCGTGACATGGCAGAGAGTGCGGGAGAGGGAGAACAGGAGAAAGGAAGAAGCCACAAAAAGCTCTAGCAAATTGAGAGCGGTCCTCTATGGCTAAAAGCCAATGGGAAGAAACTCTTAGCACTACTACGGGCTTTTTCTGGGGGTAGGCACACATGAGGTTTGGTTTGTTTAAGGCATTTGGTGGAAAGAGACAAGGGGCAAACGAGTCCACTAGCTTCTCTTTCCGGCCTCACTAATACTGCAAACAAGCATGCAAAGCTCCTCTGAGAGAAGATTTTAGATGGGGCACCCCCAAGAGTGAAAAAGAATTCGATCTTTTTAAGCCGAAGATCAACTAGGAGAGGGAGAGGGAGAGAGGAGTGTCTGCTCCTTCACCGATCGTCCGCCACTCTGCCTCTCTTCCTCCCCCCCTCTCTCGTTTTTCCTCTTGTTCCTTCTCCTTCTCTCCCTCCTTTGCCGATTTTTCAATTTTAAGGCCGGAACTATTCCGGTCCGTCGTTGGTACGGCTTGGTACACCTTGAATGAGGTAGTTCGGGATGGTTTCACCTGACACTGGTGTGGATCACTGAGCATCTAGTCCAACCATTAGGTTAATGGGTTAGGCCTGATTTGTATTTAAACTATGTCTAAAAAATCAAAAAATATAAATTTGTATATACAAAATATTTATAAATTTTCTATATCAAAAATCAATCTTAAATTATAGAGTTTTTTGCATGAATAGGCTCCTAAATATTGGATTTTGCATGAATACCCTTCCAAAATTAATATTTGCATGTATACCCTCGTAAAACATTTGTTTTACTATTCTACTTTTTTTATTTTCGTTTTGCATATGTACCCATACTATCTAATGACGTTAAAAAATTAACGGTTTCAAATTAAAATGACTAAAATACCCTTAATGGGTAGATATGCAAATAGATCACGATCCCGATAGCAAGAAAGAAGACAGGGACAATAGTATAATTTTAAAAATTTTATTTTATTTTTAATTAATATAAATTTGATTTTTCTTAATACCATTAGAATAACTGTTATATTAGGGGTATGTGTACAATAACAGACTTTTACGAGGGTATACATGCAAATATCAATTTTGTAAGGGTATTCATGCAAAATCTGATATTTAGAAGTGTATCCATGCAAAAAATCCTAAATTATGTGGATTTACATTCCAAACTACTTTATAGTTTTAGTATAAATAGAAAATAATCATATATCATCAAATTTTTTCAAGAAACTTGTAAGAAACATGCACAAAATGTACACAAAAATTATAATTATAAGTTATTTTTACATTTAATTATTTTAAATAATTAAGTTTTGAAGATTTCATAAAAAATAAAATAATGTATATTCATTTTTTTTCATAAACTATCTTTATTTTTCAGATAAGAATAAAGATTTAGTTATAGAAATGTCATAATATACTTCACATAACTCCAATATGTATTTAAATAAGTATAATGAAACATCCCACTAAACTAACTTTTAGTCATCATTCCCTGGCTTAAAGTTATTTGGTTGCACAGCAGTTCAGGGTCTTCAAGTGCAATTTTGAAACATTTTTCCTTGTTTTCTCCAAAAGCCGGTTTACCCGTGTCCACCAGTTCAATTATGAAACTGACCCATTGAGGAAGCAAGTTAGCCACTTTTCCTGTCTGACTGGCCAGTCCGGTCTGGCTTTTATACTTATGATCACAATATAGCAGGCCCAATGGCAACTATTGTGTTGGATTTTTATGGATCCTTGCTGTGTCATTCATTTTGAAATACAAAAGAAGGTTATTTTTTAGTTTCTTGTCTTAAGCTAAAACTGTGGCTATACCCAGTTTCAATGCCAATTAGCTACGCCCCAGAATTTTAGAACTTCCCCATAAAGCAAAATGAAACCGTTCAAGTTCTGCATAGACAAGACACCAAAAGTCTTGCCTATCATCTCTGATACAACAGGGAAGCACACAGAAGTGTTCAAATCAGTCGACACCGACAACCATCTGATGCGCACGCGCGCACACACTAAAAAAGAGTGTCGGTCTTGAATGAGAATGCATTATTTGTAGAACCTAACCATGCTATAAACCTTGGCAATAGAAATGCTGAAATTGATAAAAATCAATGTTGGAAGAGTTTCATAAAGCAACCAAATACAACATATTGGCAATGCTAATCTTTCTATATTACTAGCACAGGAGAGAGAAAGATATTAAAAAATTAGATAAAATCAAAAGTTCTCGAAATTAGGGTTTTTGAATCCCTGAATGCAGAGAATTCTAGAGAGAGAGAAATTTGGACTTGGTATGGTAACTCGCACTCCCTCTTTTTTCTCATCATAATTTTATTTGTTTTTACTCTTGTACATCGCACGTGCCGTTTGCCTGTATTGTTCTAGTGAATTTGCACATCTCCCAAAGTACAGCAACTAGTTCTCTAACCATCTAACCATGCCTTTTTATGCTAGATGAATTACATAAAAAAAGTCATCTCTTAGTGTTGACATAACTATGCCGTGATTATTATATTAGAAGGACCTTATTATAAGAATTCTAATTGATAAGAATTAATTTCTAAAACAAACTTATTATAAGAACTTTTTACAAGACAAGTGCAATATGCTGAGAAGGGTGACGGGGGACTATGTAAGCACAACATACCTCTTGGCCAGAATCTCCATTTTCGAGCGGCAAATTCTCTTCATCAACTTGCATGTGTTTGAATGCTTCAACAAGACTGATATTTGACTTTTCAGCGTAGCTTAAATATTCATTAGCAGGAGGATAATTATGTCTGTGGTAATGACAGAATATTCAATCAATACTAAGCAACAGATAAATTCTCATTAATTTCAGAAATAGGCCAGCTCCTCGAAAATTAATTTACATCAACTACCTACATGTTAAAAAGAAATTGAAAGAATCATAATCTTTAAATGGTTCAATTTAATTTTTAATCAAAATTCATACAAGTATTATGTATTCTGCTTGCAACTGACAACTCCAAGTGAAAACATGGATAAGCGTGTAACAGTGTAGCTTTTGAAATTTTAATTACAGAAAAAACCATACACAGCATTTTGTCACATGAAATTAATGGTACTAAAGAATTTGCCAACTATCCCATATATGCTTGGATGCCAGAAAGCTTTGTAATCTCTTTACAGGTTAAACCATGAAGTAGGCAAGGACAGTAATTATTCAATGACAATTTCTGTGGGGTTTTTGGTCAACTTGCTTGTGAGTTGCCTTTGCCCTGACTTATCTATCCTCATAGCATGAATCATCATTCCTTCAACTAACAGGAACCTCAGCAAACAGCTAATAGATTAGCCACACTATTTGGCTTGTACAAGAATAGCCCTGGAATGAAAAACAGGAGAAGGAACTAAGATGCCGACATAACCTACCTGAAACAGAATGTCAATGGTGCAGAAAGTGAGTAAACAGAGGTTATGTTCCTAAAAGTTTGCAAACAAATTGGTGAAATAAAAATTCTGAATCCTAACAATGCCATCTTAAATGCAGAGTTGTCCCAATTTCCCTTAAATATGAAATAACATATGTTTCTAAGATACCCTTCAAAAAAAAAAACATATGTTTCCAAGCTACGATAGCAGAGCTTCAAATAAATTGAATAAAATGCAACTATGGTACCAAAGAGGCTTATATTCCTAGTCAAGATTTTCTTCTATAATTGCAGTTTTATGAGAAACTATGTTTAATGATCACGTATATAACATGTTTGATCCGTCAGGCAAAGGAATCAAGTGATGTAAGTAGCTATTCACACAATAAACGTTAAAGCATGGAACCGTTTGTCACTATAACTGGCCATACTAATCTTTAGATGCAAAAGAATGACTATGGAAGGGAATATTATAAAACAAAAACATGTATACTAAATTGAACAAGCTAAAGAAAGAAATGAGGAGAAAAACAAAGAAAAGAACAAGCAATGATCAGATTAGGGACACCTTTCATGGGCAAGATTAGACTCAACGGCAAGAGCAACCTGCCAGTCTTCAAATAGATTTGGATACTCTTCAGGATCAGCCAAAGACTCAGCAGCTTTAGGATTGACCTTCAGAGAAATAATGATAATCACAATCAAGAAAACAAATTGTGGCAGCTTAAGCCTATGCAAACTAAATTCATGTATCAAATAAAGACTGGCAATATTTATTTTTCCGGAACCAACATGCAGTTTCAGGAATCCATTGCATTGAATCACAAATAACAGCTTGAGAAAGTGAAAAAGAAGGAACCTTGTTAAGATCGTTTTTCCAAATTGCAACAATCTCAGAGACTTTGCTTGGCAGGTAGGACCGTGCCATCAATGCTGCTTCAGGTATACGATTGCTGTAAAAGAATTTATGATAACAGTGAAAAATTGTCATTCTGTAGTGAATACAGTTTCCTTAAATGCCTAAAATATTATAACAAAAAGAACAATGAGATGAAGAATTGGTAATTAAAATATAGAGTATAATGCAGCATTACCTCTCCACCAATAGCTGAAGGCAGTCTTCCAATCTACCTAGCAAAAATAGACAAAGAAATGCAACATTGTTTTTCCCTTGCTCTTTAGCAAGAGATGCAAGTTTAGTTATTCCCTCAGCATCACCAAAAGCAGAGTAAAGAAGCAATAAACCACTCAAATCCACTGCATGCGACAAACATTCCTCAGCCAGCTCTAACTGCAAGAAATGAAAAAGGGAATCACTTAAGAATGGAAAATGCAAAATATCATTTCTTTACCTTCTCAACCTCAATAACTATTTCCCACATAAGGACATGAAGCACATTAGTAGCAACAACTCCAGCATAAGTCTAAGATGAAAATTCCAGATGACAACAATCCAAGTTATAGAATTCAGAATTTGTGCCCCAAAAAGCATTGTTTATCATTATGAGACAGAATATAAAGGAGCTTCAAGTTCCATTTCGTCATCGGTATTGAGGAGTAATCTAGTTTTATCATGTGGAAATACCAGCTTGATCTATTAATTTTGACTGAAAGCCAATCTATGTAAAAGATAAATAAAGTCAGCTAACCTAAAATACATCCATTTCCTATTTATACTACATATCAACTGGATGTTCAAAAATGATAAAAAAGCACTATGCTATAGTAAACTTCTATATCAACCATGTTACAAAATACAAATCTTATTTTTCCCATACATGATGCCTCGAATGGTGTGAAGGAAAAACTGCCTCCAATTGAGCAGCAGTTCTAGCATAAGCTCATGCACAGTACAAGTGCCTCTTGTAAAAAAGGATGACCCCACCTGTAAGGGCATGCTGCCACCCATCGATTGAATACACATATGTGTAACTTTCAGATAATCATAAGCATGACAGATTTGCTGTCATTATAGGTGGGGTACCACCTTCATGTATTGTGGCCCATGTGGCACAATTCAGCATGTGGATGACAGCATGCCATTTTATCACAGGACGACAAATCTATTTCTATGCCTCAAGTTATCTAAGATAGCAAGAAATTTTGATTTCTGTCTTGATGGCCAATGTAGAAGGGCTAGTGCAAGGTGTGCATATGTGACTGCATCCTGAAATCAGTCAATCTGCTACACTGCCTCTAGGTTGTTAGAGTAAAAATACATATTCCTTTTTCTTCTTTCTGAATTCATGGCTAATACAAACTTTCTAGTATTTGCAAAATTGTCCATTTAGCAATTTATATAATACTCACTTCATTTCCAGATGAACCTTATTAAATTACTACGTTCTAAAATACATTCATATACTTGTGTTATTGAACATGGCTTTAGAAGGATCCAAACTTCAACAGAAATACATATTGAAATAGATTTATTTCATGTAGCGCCACAAGCCATCAAAACTGAATGAGACACCAACAAATCATATAGAAACCTGCCTTAGCAGCAAAAGTCAACACCAGGTAAGAAAATCTCTACAGTTATTGAGTACCTTCCCAGTAGACATAGCTAATTCTCCCAACTGTTTCCATTTAGATTCACTTTGCACTTCAAGGGCTATTGCCTGCAAAGCATATTTGTCATCAACTGTGCAAAAAAAGGATTGCAAGATGGCTCGCTCACATGTTGAACCATGAAATTATCTATAATGTAGGCATTCAACCAACTATAGCATACCTTTGCAACCTCTAACCTCCCAAGCTGAATAGCAAGATCAAATTTGTAATTTGGATCAGTAGCTACTTCCAAAGCATCCTCTAGCATACCCCGAGACTCCAAGAAATGAGCTACACTGGCAATATAAATGTTCCAATTGAAGAATGGTTTATAACAAGCTTACAAAACTAGAAGATTAAGACAATAGCAGGAGAAGAAAGGTTATACATTCAGGATGATAAAACTGACCGCAAAATGCTCGACTGACATTCAGACTATGCCAGAGTAAAGATCCACATTAAATTATCAAGATATCTTCAAAAGAAGAAACTCATAGAGCAGCTATCTAGCTATCTTTTGCATTATATTCACAAATATCCCAATATCCCATTGCAGAATAACAAATTGAGCACAATGTAACTTTTAAACTAGCAGTTGGTTTACATGTCATGCAGAGAGAAAAGAGTACTATGCCAAAAGCATAAATTCAATCATGTAAACGGCCTTTTTTAAAATTAAAAAAAAAACACTATGTTCCAGTTGATTTCTAGTCTAGGGTAAGTAAAACTAAGAAATTATAGAAAAATATGGATATACCTATTGTGATGTTCCTTGGGAATTGATGGTAAAATTTCATTTGCACGCTCCAAGTCCCCACGCATCACAAGTGTTTTATATTCAATCAAACTAAGGAGTAAGGTGTACCCCATGACACTGCAACAGAAAAGATTCATGAATCACAGCAATTCATTGCTATGAAGGACAGAAGACTCAAGAAAAAGTGTCCAGTAAATTTACTTAAACTCCTTGTCAATAAGATACACCCGACTTTGACTAGCAAGATATCCAAGCAAGTACATAGGGCGGTCCAAGTGGAACATGGTGGTGACCTATAATTAACAGAACAGGTAGTAACAAACAATGAGTCACAAAACAATGTAGGTACCCAATTTTATATTTTACAAGCATACATGGCTACAAAGAACTTATCAGAATATACCTCACCACCAACACAATAGTTTAATCTCCAAGATGAATTATTGTAGATGAAACAGTCTCCAACCCATAGTCCTGTCCGGACCCGCTCATTTGTTTCATGAAGAAGCTCAAATGCATCGTCAACACCTTGCTCATCCATGGCCTTTCCACTTTCCAGACAAGAAGAAACAGTGTCTCTCTGTAGGAAAAACCTACACTTGTATCAACCCATCCATCACATGCATGGGTATACATGCGAGTATAAGAAAGTTTTTAAGTCAACAAGCTTACATTATACTTTAGGATGTAAAACGATGTGTCACTGGCAATTGTAACTAGGTCACCACTATCAGCCCAATAGAGATTCTGAAACAGTCAATCATGAATATAATGAGTACCAAAATTGATGCAGTTGGAAAACCCAAAGCTTGCTTGGTAAAGTTTAAACTTACTTTGACATTGACATCAATCCGCCGAATTAATCTGCATTCAGCCCAATCATAAAAGCAAATAAAGTCATTGGAACACATAGCCAGTAGAGTTCCCCCAAAAATACGTTCTGCTGAGAACGTAGGCCGTATACTTTTCTTTTCCTGAAATATGAAAATCTTCAAGTTCGGTTCCAATACCCATAAAACAGAATACGACACTGCTGCTTGCAATTTATGATTATAGAGTTTGCAATATTATGATGACAAGCAGACATGTGCAAGCATACATTTGTCAGTGACATAAATACCCCACAGACAATGAAGCGCCTAAATGATGATGGGTATCTCTAGCCTTAATTATTCTGAAGTACCTGATAGATGAGGCATAAACATCCTAACATAACTTCTTTCGAAAAATAATTTTAAAAAAAATTCTATCAGAACACAGATTCATTGGACCAGGATTACAAAACCATGAGGTAATACAAATCACAATCTAGACATTATGCCAGTTAAGAATTCACCTGGATTCAAAAATGATAGTAATATTCTAAATAATAAATATAATTATGATATGTGTGTGCGTGGATGAGTGAAGACACAAAGCAAAAATGAAATAATATAAGAGCCATATGCAGCAGATCTCAAGAAATAAATAGAGACCTAAAGAAACAGCATAGGGGATCAAATCCATGGAGGCGGACTTGCAGACAACAACCAATCAACAAGATAAAGGAAGTTAAATTTTTAATTCTTGATTATTCAGAGAAACTTGAAGAAAAAACATACAAACTTTGGTGTCGTTAATATCTCTGCAACAGTGCTTTTGCACTATATTTGACATGACAATATAGACGTTGCCTCATGTCTCAGAGAAATGGTGTTTCCTTTAAATAGGAGCTCCTGACCATCAAATGACTATGGGATTGACCAACCTCCACCCCCCAACCTCAAGAAGACGAAGAAGAAGAAGAAAAAGAAAAATATTATTATAAAACTAATTCTTAAACTTCAAGAGAAATAACAGAAGTGTAATATTTCCTGGGAAGGAGAATCTGAGGCACATCAAAACACAATATGACAGGTTTAGAAACAGAATCCCACTATGTTCAAGCAAAATCTTGCTGTGAAAATAAATAAACGGAAAAAGTTGCTACAGAAGCCAGAAAATTCGGCACTATGCAACATTTCCTGATTACGAGAGAAGAAACTAGATATAAGGCAAACCTGAAAGTTCTTGCTGAATATCCTAATTCTTGAAGTATTTTCCCTAACTGCATACTCTCCATCAGATGACCAGACAAATTCCAGAGCAGAGCCAAACGATCTATTTCTCCATGCCAAAGCGGTATATATAATGTATTCTCCATCTCCACAGACAACAACAAATCTTCCATTCGGATTGTGCTTTAGGCTCTGAATAAAAATAAATCAACAAAAAGTAAACATATGAATATTGAATAAAAATTGGAACAGCCAAAGTGCTGGCGACAGGAATTATGCACACATTATCTGTTATATACTCTGAATCAGCAGAAGTACAGAAAAATCAGCAAGTGAACTTTCTGGTCAAAAACAAACATTTCCTAGCTTCCCAAAATAACCATACTCATTTCAACAGTTAAAGCTAATATCTATTGCTACCTCATGGTAGGCGGTGTTTGGTTGGAGCTTGAGACCTAGAAAAGGGCCTCATGCCAGCCAAATACTATTTGCAAAATAGGAAAGAAGAGAAATAAGCTATGCCCAATCAAACCATCTTATGCCCATTTTTTGGCATAGGCTATTCCATCTCTATCTTGGAATAGGCTTATGCTCATTCTTTATGTCCATTTCACCATAGATTGTACCTCTGAAATTAATTTTACATTGTCCACTACATTACATATATATTATAATATGATAATCAATATATTATCTATAGCATTACTAGCGTGTTATATAAAATATTACTAGCATAATATAATATAACACGCAATATATTATATATAGTATTACTTGCATAAAATATTGTTATTCTTTTTGTACTGTAATAAGATGTTATAATAATATACTATCATAGAATAATATTATAATATGATACTGTAATATCCAATATTTAAATATAATTTAGTACGCTATAATAATAACATATAATATAACATTATATTATATTTATTATACTGTAATCATGTTTGATGATTCATATTAAATTTTTAAATTAAATTAGTGAATAAAAATGTCATAACATTATATTATTATAATTTATGATATAGATAATATATAATGCTATTCTTTAGTATTGATATTATATTTAAAATATTAATATTATCACATACAAAATATAATATAACAGGCCAAGGGTAGTTCTTTCATTTCAAAAAATTGATAGTTTATTCCAATTTTCACCTTAATCTAAAAATTTTGACAACCAAAAGAATCTAGCACAAACACTCTGCATAGCTATGCCACCAGGCATAGCTTTCATTATTCCCATTTTCCTTGTTCCTACCTAATGCCACCACAGAGTTTTTCTAACTGAAGTGTATAGGACTACTGATTGTCTTAAAACTTTTATTTGAAATATGATGTCAATTATAAAATTTTTATTTAAAATGTGATATCAATTATAAACTCTAGACTCACTGAAAGACTTCATACGCAAAGTCGATATACTTACCATGGTCTTAAATTTAGTCTCGCGGAAAATGTACTGGGAACTTGGTACAAACAATATAGACACTGTAAGTACCTCCATCAAGTCTGCTTGCCCATTGAAGCCCCATCCACACCATTCCCTCTATTCAAGCTTTTAGGATGCATTGTACAGCATTTGCTACTAAGGTACAATTTAGGTGTGCCAAAGGTCTATCTTGCAATTGAAAAAAAGCTATATCACATGTACCCAAAAAAGAAGGAAAAAAACCACATCATGCAAGAACACTCAAAGTGCAGCAAAGAAAACTATGGAGAAGATAACAGAGCATAATGCTGAGACTTCGAGAGTTACCAATAGTATGTTGGACACTAGATCCCCACCTATGTTACATTTCTAAATCAGAAACTCCTACTTACTCATTGAGTTGAAAATTTTGGTGTTATACTCAATCTCCTATCTAGATATTTGACATATAAAATTTTGATATAGAGCACCATAATGATTGTCTTATATGGTAGATTATACAGATGTCTTAAACCCTTTAATTAACAAAAATGTCATATTACTGTTCAGGCATCTTCTCCGAAGCTAAATGGCTAATATAACTAATAAGTACTTCAGATATTGGCTGCCTATTGAATTTCTAATGAAATCTTGATTTACTTGGAGTCCAACTGCAGAGTCCACTAAAATAACGGATAAAACCTTCATCTCATAGAAGGGCTTTTCTGTTCTGCAAAAAAAGAGAAGTACAATAGCAAATGACAAACAAGGCCTTAAAATGTCATACCATTGAACAAGCCATTTCTACAGCTCCAATAAGCACAGAGCCTAAGCAGTTATCACCAAAATTATGGAGTGAAGAAACTTTTTTTAGACAAAGAAGTCGTGACGTCAGATTTTTATAGAGAAGCTCATAACAAAGCTTCCTCTGTCCAGAACTAGCAATATTATTCCACGTGAACATCAAATGAGGTAATTCAAATTGGTTACTGCCACTCTGTCTTTCCAGTAGAAGATTTTTTCTAAGCAATCTTTTTCTTTGGGGCTAAGAAAAGAGGAGCCGAAGCCACCCAGGTTACAATCTTTCAAGGCACGACACCTTGAGAGTCCGCCTCAGCAAGGCCTAACAGTCTACATGGAGATCAGAAGACCAGAGCATCCGGCCTTTCTTCAATCACCATACCCATTTTCTGACTAGTTTAAAAGTCAAGAAAAAAAAATTCAACAACAAAATGTGGCACAAGCAACTGAATGCTGAAAAGCAGGCATACTTGTGGATAAAGATCACAACTCCCCAACTCCTTCACAGCCAAAGGCAATCTTTCTCCGTCCGTCACCTGAAAGAGTTAATCATACATCTCAGCCAACTCCCATAGGATATAGAGCAGCTTCTATAGAAAATATCATGCTAACTAACCTCAAAATCTGCACCAATTGTTTTCATGTTTACAGTTTGAATTTCATTATGCTTAGCCCATATGATTTTCCCACTGTTGTCCATACTAGCAACAGGTACTTCACGGCCAATTTTTATCATAATGGTTCCTTCATCATAACCAATTACGACCCTGCAATTACAATCATCAATGCATTAAAACGAGAAAATGACAATAAAGTCAAATCAGTAAAGAAAAACTACTAGGTTTTCAAAACCAATTGAAGGACAAAAATTTCACCACATATAGACTTAAAATAGATATAGTAAAAGTATCATAAGATGATCCAGGCTAAACTTAAATGATTATAATGCCTCCACAAGCCACTCGTACCATAAGCATAACAATCAAAAAAGCAAGAATTGAGATTTGATACATTTACCTCCTTGATCCTTTCATGTATCCCACTGCCCAAACCCGTTCAAGTCCATAATTTAGTGTGTTCTCAAGGCTGAAAATGACCAGAATCAGAAAGCAACCAAGGAGGAAAAGAACATCAATCAGATACCTTAGTTCCTCAACCAAAAAGCAAGACTAGCATCGTGCACCATAATAATGTCCTTCGAGCAAAAACATAAACATAAAAATGAATATATGTAATTTCATAACCAACAATATTTCATCTGTATCTACTTTAGTAAATCATTCTCAACTTGAAATATAATGATGAATAATACTAGAAACACTTTTGATCAATATAAAGTTGACAAGAAAAAAAGTAGCAAATAATGATTCATTGCCAAGGTGCCTCAAATGTGGAGGTAAGTACCACAGTTTAAACAGCTGACATTTCAAACCAACAGACAAGAACCCATAAACTTTTTGAATGATGAAGAAGCTAGTAGACGTGGGTTCAGCAGTACCATCCATCTCACCAGGTCAACCTAAAAACTCAAATTCCAGTGAACATGTTATCAGGAAGTGGCAGGCACTAAAAAGAATGAAAATGCAAGCAATGCAGTGAAAGGCAGGTCCCTACTAGTACATGATCATGTGTCAATAAAATATAGCCAAGACCAAGGTCTGCAGAACCGCACCGGCCTCTCTCTTCCTCTCTTCCTCTCCCTCCCTCTCCCGCTCTCTCTCTCTCTTTTCCTCTCTCCTGGTACCGACTCGTCCTGCTGGGCAACCGGTACTGTGCCCGGTACCAATTTCGCCGACGTTGGTCAAGACCTTGATGAGCATCATCATATCATCATTAACATGGTTAATTTGTCATTTATGTGTTCTTCCTTTTCGTTTTCAAAGTAATTGCAACATCAACAAATCAACATATCTTTGCAGAATAATCATTTTATGGATCACAAGTTGCCTGTTTCTCCAAGCAGTATTTTGTGACGAACTTTCTGGGGACAATATTAACTTGCAAGAAAATTTAAGATCCTAAGTATTTATCTGTTGTTATAAAAATTGAAATATATTCCTATATTATATTCAACAAAAGCACAAACTTTCACTTTCCATCCTACGACAACTATAGTTGACCTATCAATCTGCAACTGCATTCTTGATTTCCTTTTGAAGCCATCCTTCTTACTTCTGTTAGTGCATGATACGTACTGAACAATGGTACAGTTTGTATTGTTTGTTTTTGATCAGCAAACTATAACAAGCTTGACCCTTATGTAATTCCATAGAGATGTTCAACTGTCAGTACACCACCACTGATTCCCATCACATTTATCATCCAAATGGTTTCCCTCTTCATATGCATGATTACCCCAAGCATAAGTTATCCCATATTAGCATTCCCTCCAAACTTTGCTATCATTCTACATGGCCAATACATCCCCAATTTGCATATCAGTTACCTCAAATATTCATATTGATAATATATACGCATTTTTTTGAGATAGAGAGTAAGAGAGAGAGAGAGAAAGAGAGAGTAGGGGGGCAGATGCAGAGCCCAAAACACAGTAAACAATGTGAGGAACCTCCATGATCTAAAACATCCATCACTTGATAAGATTCTAATAGCAATAACTAATGCATGAGAAAAAATAAAAATAAAAGCAAGAACATAGATCTATGTGGCACCACAATCGATGATATCACCAAGGTTGAAGAGATATGAGAGTACTCGCTAAAATAAGGGTACTACATGAGATGGAAATCACAAGGATAGACACAAAATATACTAGACTGAGCCATACAGCATTCCCCAAACTCATACCAGCCAAATATTGCTCAAATAGGATTCACTGGCTCATTACCATGATATGGTGTGAACTGAGTCTGATTTCAACACCTTTTTTGCTAAAGAGCATTTCCTGCTCATTTGAAGGTTTGTCCTAGAATGGAAGAGACACACATCAAGACTAATAACAGATACAATGTTGTCCCCCAAATGCCACATTAGTAACTACAGGCTTCATTTCCCCTCCATATAATTTTGTTCATGATATGTTTAGTCACTCTTACTCCAGCGCCCATGTTGTCCTTCACATATAGCCATCAGTGATTCTAAGCTTTGGCTCTTTTTCCAAAAGGCCTCTACCAAAGGCCACTGAATCGATCCCAAGATGGAGTAAGAAAGTAATGGTCAGGCATCCTTTCAGCAACAAGCTGAAAACACAGGGAGATGGATCCTAGTCTGGTATAGAGAAGTAAAGCATTCAGCCTTCTGGAAGCAACAGCTCTACCAATTGAAATTAGAAAATGCAAAGTATAGACTGGAATTTTTTTTAATAAAAAATATGAAGGGAATGACATTATAGAAATAAGAAAACTTAATAACTCTGCAGCACACTTCCCTTACAAACTTTCAACTTAACAATACTGAAGACAAAGATTATAGGTAAATACTATAAGCAATATATTAAGTAAAAAAGTTAGCAGATTATAATAAAAATAAAGAATATATGTTACATATGCCTTGTAGAAGACTCAAGTTCTATGCATGTCATACATCACTTATGTAGACAAAAATTTGGTAATTGTGTTTCAGGTTCAATCTTCGACTTCTTGTCTACGCCTTGGATATAAATCAAATCCCTATTTAGATGTTAAAACTTGTTTCCTCTTTGAATAGATTCATTCCATCTATGGAATCTTGGAGGTTCACTGGCATGAGCTGGAATGAAATAAATGATAATATAAGGTGTTCCTATCCACCAACTGGCCTCCTAGATTTCATGGCGGGCCTCACTCTTACCTTGAATTGCGTTAGCCATAGAGATACCACTAATAATAAAGTGTCCATATCAAGTTGAAAGTGAGCCTTAAAATATTTTTAAACTTTTAATAGATCATACATTGACTCATTGAAGAAATCATATAGAAGGAATAAGGCTTGTCATCAAATAAAAAAGCTATAGAAACAATGTAATGTGTGACATGAATAATCTCTTTTACAGAGACTTTTCAAATTAGCATAAAGCAGTATAATACTTTCATGATAGAATTGCATAGGTATCAAGAACAGAACGATCATCGTTTAGGTAATACAGAACTTACCGATATGTAGTCCCATGCCATATCCTAACAGTTCCATCTTCAGAACCCGTTATTATAATTGGCAGCTCAGGGTGAAAACAGACAGCTGAAACATTGTGCGTGTGGCCTTCCAGTATTTGAACACAACTCTTGGTTTGGTAATCCCAGACCTGACAGCATAAAATCTATCATCAGGAATGCATCAAACTAAACTAAAGACATAGGCCAGCAATGTAGAATTAAATGGCAGACCTTTGCAGTATGGTCATCAGAACCAGTAATTAGATACGGCCTATCACCACCAGTAAAGTAATCAACACAATTTATTCCTTTGGAATGGGCATCTAATGTAAAATTTGGGTCTGGCGAACCAAGATTCCAAATCTGGAAGATAAATTTGGTAGAAAGATTAGGTAAACTGAAATATGATGACGAATGATAGCCAAAAGGTAATATTGACTTCACCAATGTGGGAAAAAAATAAAGTGAGACCTTTATTGTACGATCAAGGGAGGCACTTGCAAATGTATTGGTGTCTTTTGGATTAAAAGTGACTTGCATCACATAGTGAGAATGTCCCTCAAAAATCTGAGTACACATCCAACCCTTCTCCCAGTCCCAAAGCTTTATCAACATGTCATCAGATGATGACAGAACATATGGAAGTGTTGGGTGGACAGCCACACACCTAATGTAATCTGTGTGTGCTTCAAAAACTTTAACCTTGTCCATTGTATTATAATTATACACCCGAATGAACATATCATCTGCTCCAGCAACAACCCACTGTTTGCGTGCTATAAATTTTGCTGATCGCACTGCAAAGTTAACATGTAAACTTCCAAATGAACTGCAAGCCATACTTAAAAAAAAAGTTACAGATATGAGAAGATCAACATACCAGGTAATTCAGTCATCTCAAACGATTGCACAATAGTCTGTAGGAAAAAACAAAAACTTTAAATTAACTTAATCAAAAAGTATAGCAACAAACGACAACTGTCTAATGACTCTTTTAAAAAAAAATTTCTAATAGTTGATTAGGTAAACTTCAATGAAACAAAAACAAGATATGCACAAAAAGGTAAAAACAGCAGAACTCTGAAGAAATATTTAAGAAGGTATCAGAAAGGCAGGAAGGTGGCAATCATATGCATGTGAAACATTTTCACTTTTATTTAAAAGCGTGGGGGGGAAGGGGTTTTTTTGGGGGGGGCACAAGGCGCTAAACCGGGAGGGCAGACAGGAAAGCCAGAGCAACCAATGTTAGGATGTTAGAGAATAAGAGAATTTGACAAGTCACTACAATATGGCAAAGAAATGGAAAGGACAAGTAACTACAAGAGGGTGTTCTGTAGAATTGGATGTTAAAATTTTGTAACCTTTGCTTCTATTTTTGGGACAGACTGATTTAAATTTAGAAAACAGCATAAGCAACACATTAGCAAACTTATTGACTCCTTTAAATCCCTCTGTCTCTTTTCAAGAAATTGATGAAGCTTCTCTTGAACAAAAGATGCATGTGGAATTTCATTTTACTCAGAAAAGAAGGCACTATCAGGATGAGTAATTTTTACCCAGGGAGTCAGCTAAAAATGTACAAATAGCTCCGACCATTAGACATTAAGTAAAATAATTCACTACTAAGCTGATCCTTAAAAAATCAATTAGACTTTACTGATCCTAAACCTGTCATATAGATATTAAGTAAAACAAATCCCTTCTGTCTTCACCCATGATTGGTGAACCAATCCAAGTGAATTTGACAATATGAACCTAAGTTATGTAGAACATGTTCATGTCAATCCAAGAACCACATGAGATGAGTGAGATGATGACTGTACCAATGGTTATCTAATTTAGCAAACACTTTGCCATATACATATACATACGTACATATATACATATACATACATGCATACAAATATATAGACTCCACACCTAACCAATGGCATGATTAGTATGACATTAAATCTGATAACAGAAGACAGAAGTGTCTCATCTTCATATAGTTATTTTAATGCACAAAAGTATGGGAGTTTCATTATTAATAATATTTTTGAAAATAATGATGACAATGTTCGGTAGCAAAGAAGCATAATATTCAGCATCATTATTATGCAGTATGTTCCTTAAGTGATCAAAATTGGTTTTAGAATAGGCAGCAAAACATAGCTATTATGAAGTTTTTGCCTAATCAAGAGTAGCAGCAAATTCTGCCGTTATGTATCCACCATCTCAAGAAATTAGAAGATGGAGGTTACATGAGATAAGCTAATGGAAGAGGAAGAATTCGGTGGACAAAAGTTACTTGCCTGTGTTTGGTAGTTCCAGATGCAGACACTTCCAGAATAAAGACTTGCAAGAACCCTACAGTAAGAATTATAAACAAGCAGGATTATCAGTTATGAAAACCTATAAACACTTTGCTTACATTTACAAAGAATGCAAAACAAGCTATGTAATTTTCAGAACACAAAAATTAGATGCAAATTTACAAAATAATCATCAAGCGCAATTATTGAGACATCCGATTACCATGGCTCTGTTGGATGCAGATCCACAGATTTTACTCTTTCTGACCTTTGAGCGAGTTTCCTCTGGTTCATAGATCATCATAAGCAATATTAGTATAAGAAATTCAAGAACCAGAAATTAAAGATCCAACTAGAGGATCAAGAAATGCATAAGATCTAATTAATTTCTATTAAAATATTCACGAGGATGGATAAGAAGTACCTTTATTTCTAGTCTGAGAGGCTGCAACAATCGCCAAGGCCACAAACAAATCAAGAGAATAGCACAAAGAAAAGAAAATTCGTCAGCTATCACTGGAATCCTAGATCTCAAGAAAACCCAAAGTCGTACCAGATCCAAACCGATAAATCGGTACAAGAACTACAAATGCATGAAAATTCGAAGGATTTACACATGATTCGAACAGCTGCTCGACAGTTCCTATATCGAAGAGATTCGGACCAGATCTAACCTCTCATCAAGCAAGAGAGGCGATTCAGGAGACGCGAGTTGAGAGAACGTACCATCTTGGCCTCCGAAGCCGCGAGGCGATCGAGAGGCGCGGGGCTGCGGGCAAATCCAAGCGGATCAAGAAGCCAAAAACCCTAGAAATCTAGGATTTGGAACGGCCGAGAACGGAGGGGACGAGGGGGAAAGCTGGGGATCGACGAATCTTCTCCGATGAAGGAGAAGAAAAGAAAGATCGAGGGGGAAGCAGAAATATAGATGCTCTGGCTTCGGGAGCGATGGGAGGAACGGGGGGGCAGTTCGCAAGATTGGTAACCAAGAACAACGGGGAGAACAAACGAAAGGACATAGATTTTGGTAAATTTACGGAACAGCCCATCCTTGTAATTAATTCCTAATAGGGGATAAAATGGATCGCCGATAGGTGATCATTCCATTCCGACCGAGCAGACCTCAGCACCAATCAGGATCAGCCGACCTCGCCCAAATCTCTCTACTACTACGATCTGCAGCAATCTTCTCTAACGACATGCCCCGAACTCGGGGCACCAAGCATCTCCAACGACGTGCCCCGACCTGAGCTCGAGGCGCCAAGCATCTTCAACGACGCGCCTCAGCTCTAGCTCGGGGCGCTATCGAACCTCAGAATCGGAAAGGCCAAGCCAACCTCGGAGTTCGCCGAACCGACCTCATCAAACATATATCGTGGCCTCCAAGTTGGCCCGATCTCATTGCTCATCAAACTAACCTTAAATAAATGTTGCGGCCTCTGAGCGAGTCCGACCTCACCCACGGCCGCATCCACGTGCGCACCTATGCTCGCCCCTACGCCCGCATATGTGATCGTATATTATAACCTTACCGCGCCATGCTTTACTTGCTGGCAACTCTACGACATGATGACTAGGGGCCATACCTTGCTGCCAAGTGCCATACTCTGTTAACGCCGGCAATGCCATACCGTGTGCAGTAACAACTCGAAACCTGTGCCCCAAGCAAGCCATGGCCACACGCCACCTGGCCTTCACCATTTTCTCCCATAATGAGGACAGGCCATACCTCCGCCACTTGGGCACCTCTGTGGGGATGATAAATAGCTCAATCAGGTAATGCTTAAGGACTTTTGGCTGCTCCACCTAAGACTCACTCTAACTTAATCATCAGAGGGCTCTCACCAGAATCCCACCTGTGAGACTTTGTGCAGGTCTGTCAGCGCACAGGAAGAGACGTCCTTCTTCCATCCTGATCGGTAGCTTCCCTGACTCCTCCAGTGTGGTCACCCTTGGGCCGAATTTGAACCACAACATTTCGTACTACAGAAAGGGCCTAAGTCGTGATCATGAGATTGAGGAGCCACGGAGCTTCAAATACATCGAGGAGCCGGGCACCAACTCCCGGCAACTCGTTTCAGAGTCCACCCCTTGCAGCACCTATACCGGTGGACCAAACTCCTCAGGTCCAGCCAGAGCAGTTTAATCTGCTCATCTAACAAGTCCAAATGCTTGTTGCGGCCATTCAAGGCCTGCAGCAGACAGTAGCCCAGTCTACGCTTCCTCTTCGCGGGTGCGAGCTCTCAGGATAGCGCTCGCAACTTTACTCCCCTGCCACGCGGCATATGATGGTCAACGAAAGGGAATACGACCGACCAAGGAGTAGATCTCCCCAACTTGAGAGAAATTTTCCTCAGCCCAAGAGCTCGGCTCGTTCGAGGTCTCTCCAGAAGTTCAGAAAATACACTCCCCTCACCTCTACCTGTGCCGAGATTCTTATGAAAATTGAGGGTCAAGCTTACCTCTGACCACCACCGAGGATGCGACCGCCTGAGTCGCAGAAGCGCTCGAACAAATATTGCCGCTTTCACAAAGATCACGGCCATGATACGAAGGACTGCTATCAGCTCCATGATGAGATCGAGGCACTCATCCGCCAAGATATGTTAGGCCAGTTTGTTTATGCTCAAGCGGACTAGGGGGAGCTCGAGGAATAGAGCCTAGAGCCGCGCAAGAGGCAAAATAACAACCGCCCCATTGCGGGCACCATCGATGCCATAGCCATGTATCCTACATCTTGGTGGCTCCTTGACCTCGGAGGGCGGTAACGAAGGCCTCATCCCTACCAGCCCAGGTCTAGCAGCCCGGGGCTCACAAGCTGCCACCCCTGGATGGGACTTTAGCTCCTCCAGATTGGAACTCTGATCTCAAAAGTATATTATCAATGAAAGTTGTCTTTTAGGCTTTTTTTTAAAAAAAAAAATGTCTTTGAAATGTCTTAATGGATTCGACACGATTTGGTTGTTTTCATGGCAAGCCCATAATTACAATATATGACGCACCCCGATCCAAGCTCGGGGCGCCAAATATCTTTGACAACGCACCCCGACCCGAGCTCCGGGCGCCAAATATTATTGATGACACGCCCCGACCCGAGCTTGGGGCGACAAATATCTTCGATGACATTCAATAACATTTAACGCCATTCGATAACGTATGGCGACCTCAACTAAGAGCTGAAGAGGCCCATCAACACAAGCGCCCTGATCTGAGTGGAGGCATCCTGCAAAATTAACTAAGAGCCGAAGAGGCCCATCAACACAAGCGCCCTGATCTGAGTGGGGGCATCCTGCAAAATCAACTAAGAGCCGAAGAGGCCCATCAACACAGGCACCCTGATCTGAGTGGGGGCATCCTGCAAAATCAATTAAGAGCCGAAGAGGCCCATCAACACAGGCACCCTGATCTGAGTGGGGGCATCCTGCAAAATCAACTAAGAGCCGAAGAGGCTCATCAACACAGGCACCCTGATCTGAGTGAGGGCGTCATGCAGAATCAACTAAGAGCCGAAGAAGCCCATCTAGAACGACGCACCCCAGCCAAGTTTGGGGCATCTATTTCAATGACGTGCCACAACCTGAGCTCGGGGCGCCAAGTATTCTTGCCGATGCACCCCGACCAAGATCGGGGCACCCTACATTGTGTCGATCCACAACCGCAGGCGCTAAGAGCCGAAGAGGCCCCATTGATCGCAGGGAAGGATGTCTCGAGCCTAAACTCGGGCGCCCTGCCGTAACAACTGCGAGTCAACAAGACTCCCTCGACTTCAAGAAAAATATTCGAGGGCGACCCGACCATAGATCAAGCACCCCGATTAAAGCCTATGGAAATCTACAAGGCAAGAAAACTTATGACGACCCCTACCTAAAAGATCCTCTAACACACCGTGGTGCAGAAGTAAAAGAGGGACCCTGATCTCGATTCTCATAAGAGGGTTCGGAGCAGACCTAATGCTCGATTTGGGTGCCCAAAGTGCCTTAGTGGGCAAGCCCGGGAGCAGCTAGCTCTTCACCAACTTTCCAAGGTTATGACTAAGTTGGAAGTAAGGGCCGAGCATAGTAACTTGGCCAAAGTTACCTGGCAGCGTAAAAGCTAAGTCAGCGCCTATGTTATGTAGTTAGGGTTCTGTTAGCCGAGCATAGTGATTCGACACAAGGCACAAAGCAAGGCGAACCCAAGTACTTGGCCAAATTTCAAAAACACAAAATGCTAAAGATGTATGTTCTATTGATGATTAAAGGCCAAAGGCCGAATACAAAAGAAACCAACCTTGAGGCTGGATGGAATACACAAATAAAAAAAAGAAAAATGGGTACAAAGGACAAAGATCAGGTATCTTGGGCAGCCTCAGGCCCGACTTGAGCAGCGGCCTCGATCCCAGTGGCGACTTCGGGATCAGCTCTAGTCCCGACCTCAAAAGTAGCTCCTAGAACGTCTTCATCCGCAGCATCGGTGACGAGCTCACATGCCTCGGCTGGCTCATTCACCTCCGCCGAAGTCGCTTCCTTGGCAGCCCCATGTAGATCGGATGAAGGCTACTGAGGTCGACTTCTGGGCAAAGTCGCTGAGCCTGATCCCGACAGTTTTCAAAGCCCTAGATTAGAGCGTCAGTTGTCCCCTCCGCCAGCTCGTTCACATATTTCTCGAACTGGCGGAAGTTCTGGATGGCCTTGCGGACTTGCTCCTCCGTGAGCCTTTCAAGCCGCTCAGCCCTTAGCCTCATAACCTCGGCTTCGCACCTCTGGTCGCCCAGTGCAGCTTCAAGCTCGGAAATACGGCCCTCGACAGTTGAACAAGCTCGGGCATGCTCGACCTCCATGTCACGGATCTGGACGAGCCTGGCATCGATCAGAACTTCGGCTGCCCTTTCCTTCTTCTCGGCCTCCTGCTGCCGCTGCTCGGCAGCCGTCACCCTCTCCTCGTCCTCGCGCTGCCGCTGCTCAGCAGATGTCGCCCGCTCTTCGGCCTCTTGCCGCTGTTGCTCAGCGGCCGTTGCTCGAGCCTCGGCCTTCCTCCTCTAGTACACAGCGTGCTCCACCCTCGGCCAGAGTACCCTCATTTAACCCCGGCTGGATCAGAGCGTCAGTTGCCCCCTCCTCCAGCTCGTTCACATATTTTTCGGACTGGAAGAAATTCTGGACGGCCTTTTGGACTTGCTCCTCTGTGAGCTTTTTAAGCTGCTCGGCCCTTAGCCTCATAACCTTGGCTTCATGCCTCTGGCCGCCCAGTGCAGCTTCAAGCTTGGACATACAGCCCTCAGCAGTTGAACAAGCTCGGGCATGCTCGACCTCTATGTCACGGATTTGGACGAGCCCGGCTTCGATCAGAACTTCGCCCTTGCCTTCTTCTTGGCCTTTTGCTGCCACTGCTTGGCAGCTGCCGCCCTCTCCTCGGCCTCGCACTGCCACTGCTCGGCAGTCATCGCCCGCTCTTCGGCCTCTTACCACTATTTCTTGGCGGCCGTTGCTCAAGCCTCGGCCTCCCGCTTCTGGTACACAGCGTGCTCCACCCTCGACTGGAGTACCCTCATTTAACCCCGGTAGTCAAGCATGCCAGACATTAGCATGTCAACTAAGTGGAGGAGCTGGCACAAAAGATAAAATATCATCCGAGGTCAAGCACTTAAAGAAAATGAATGAAAAGTGGGAGGGTGACGTTACTCACCATGATGCTAGCAGTATAGGCTTACCCGGCGAATTCATCAAAGTCCAGCCCCTCCATTCGAGCTTGATCGCGTGGAAGTATGGCACAGCGAGCGATGTTGTCAGACTCAAAGGCCATGTCGTCCTCGAACAGATGACACCCGGCCCAGAACGGTCTCCTCTCGGACTTAGAGAAAGTAGGGTCGACCCCAGCGGGGGTCGGAACCCCAGATGAGGGCCCAGCCTCGGAAGTGGGCTCGACCCTGGAATAGGGCTCGACCCTAGTGGAGGTCGGCATCCCAGATGAGGGCCCGACCCCAAAAGTGGATGCGATCCCCAAAGAAGTCGGGACCCTGAGCCCACTCCTTGGCTTAGGGTCCGATCCATGCTGGCGGACGGCTTTGCGAACTCTCCGAGCTCCACCTCCATGTGCTCCCGCTGGCTCTATTGCAACCCCCTTTTACTATCAGTGGGGGCACCTCGGCCTCAGTGAGTAAGGCCTGCTCGAGCCCAGGCCGGGCAAGTTCGGCAGTGTCGACCTGAGTGGGCTCGTCCCGCACGACACCAGGAGACGATGCAACCCTGGCCTTCTTCAGCCTCCGCTCTGGCCGAGTCCTATCCGAGGCAGCCACCCTTTTATGGTATATGGCCATCAAAGTTTCAGCATCGAAAAGCATCCCTGCAATTTCTGATAACAAGAGCCTTAGCGGGAATCAAATAAAAAAAAGAAAGAAAGATGGCTACGCCGCCCTTGCCCTCAGGATGAGCCGAATTCAGACCGACATTCAGTAAAGCTTCCTCACTGAGTAGGTCAGAAAGCTTCAAAACCCCTCCGAGTCCGAGCAGCTCGTCTAAACGTTTGTGCTCGGACTGCGACAACTTGGGGAATTTGTTATTTATTGTGGCCCGCGGCGAGCCCCAGATCGGGTCAAACCTCCACGACCGCTCGGAGAAAAGAAAAAAGAATTTATCCTTCCATCCGTAAATGGAGAAAAGAGCACCTCGAAAAAGGGTGCGGTCTCTCCAAATAGAGAAGTACCACCATCCTTTGTCTGTGGGGTTAGCTTTCAGTACAAATCAACTCCGGAAGACATTCACCGAAGTGCGAAGACTATAGGCAAGGCAGAGGGCAAAGAAGCCGATGATCATCTTTCAATAGTTCGGAGCGAGTTGTGCAGGGACAAGGTGATAAGCCGCTAGCAGCTCGTTCACGAACCCATGAAGGGAGAACCTCAGCCTTGCTCGGAGTGTTTCTACATACACCCCGATCCGACCTCCAGGAGAGTCGATGACTTGAGCCCTGAGCTCTAGGAGCTCAAGGGTGAACTCATGGGGAAAGAAGAATCGAGCCCGAATCAGGACCAGCTCCTTTTCCTCTATGATCAAGCCGGTCCCATACAGTCCATAATTCACCTCGAGCTCGACCTTCTCTGCTTCCAAAGAAACCAGAGCTCGGGATGGACTTGTGCTAACCATGAGGGCTCTCGAGGGCGATCCCATCGCCTTGCTCATGGAAAATCAAAGTAAAAGAATACATAAAAAGCTCCTCCAAGCGATCGAGAAGGATGAAGACACCTACCTAAGGCTTCACCAGAGAAGAAAATAGAGAAAAAGAAGAGGACTGCCGGAAACTGAGAGCAGAGCTGGCCGCAAAGTTCACCGAGAAGCTCTAAAATACTTCGAAAGCCTCCCAAAAAGCTCAAGAGCGATAATGGCGGCCGGGAAGAAAAAAGTAAGAGAAATCAAATAAGGGCCCTCAGGCCTCTTCAAGGCTTTATATAGCCTGCCTCATCGGCTTTGATCGGCCTTCCCGACTAACCAACCTGTCAGATCCTCCCATATGGCAGACCTGGAAGTTCCTCCAACAACTTTCTCAGCATGTCTCCCTAGATCGAGATATTAAAAGCAAAGATCGCCACGATAGCCATCTTGGAGGATGGAACATTGATGATTGATCGCTTCAGAGAATGAGGCATTAATGATTGGCTCCTCGCGTTCCACCCAGCGATGCCTCGAAGAGAAGCGCGCATGCAACATATTAAAGAGCCCCTGCCTGAAATGACATGGCAGCCCAATCCACCCGAGCTCAGCTTGAAGACGTCGGCCCCCAATAACACGGTGTACCCAGCTCGGTACATACATCTTTATATACAATTAGCTATGACGTAAGACGACCGACAACTCAGCCACTTCCTTCGTCCGAGCCAAAGAGCGACTCGACCTCGGAAGTCGGGAGGCAAATGATAGGGGATAAAATGGATCGTCTTGCTCAGGATCGAGGATCATCCCATTCCAACCGAGCAAACCTCAGCACCGACCAGGACCAGCTAATCTCGCCCAGATCTCTCCACTACTATGACCTATAGCAAACTTCTCCAACGATGCACCCCAACCTGAGCTCGAGGCGCCAAGCATCTCCAACGACGCGCCCCGACTTGAGCTCGAGGCGCCAAGCATCTCCAACGACGCGCCTTGACCTAAGCTTGGGGCACCAAGAATCTTCGACGACGCGCCCCGACCCTAGCTCGGGGCACTATCGAACAAACCTCAGAGTCGAAAAGGCCAAGCCGACCTCATCAAACATATATCGTGGCCTCCAAGTCGGCCCGACCTCAGTGCTCATCTTGCCAACCTCAAGTAAATGCTGCGGCCTCCAAATGAGTCCGACCTCGCCCATGGCCGCATCCACGTGCACACCTACGTGTGCCCCTACGCCCATATACGTGGTCATACATTATAACCTCACTACGCCATGCTTTGCTTGCTGCCCACTCTACGATATAATGACCAAGAGCCATAACTTGCTGCCAAGGGCCATACCCTGTTAATGCCTACAACGCCATACCGTGCACAGGAACAGCTCGAAACCTGTGTCCCAAGCAAGCCGTGGCCATGCGCCACCTGGCCTTCGCCATTCCCTCCCATAATGAGGACGGGCCATACCTCCGTCATCTGGGCATCTCCGTGGGGACGATAAATAGCCCAATCTGGTAACACCTAAGAACTTTTGGCTGCTCCACCTAAGATCCACTCTAACTTAATCATCGAAGGGCTCTCACCGGAATCCCACCGGTGAGATTTTGTGCAGGTTCGCTGGCACGGGGAAAGAGACGTCCTTCTTCCATCCCGACCGGTAGCTCCTCCGGCTCCTCCAGTGTGGTCACCCTCGGGCCGAGTTTGAACCACAACAATTCCCATTACCCACTCTCGGTGCTGTAAATCATAATGCCTGAAAAAAAGGGCTTGTTGTCTCCAACCCTTACACTGGCCCCCTATTAGATCGGGCCTTCATTAGAAGGCCATGAGTTTTAGGAGGATTCTCAAAGATTACTACATTGCTTCTGTTGAGAAGATGAGCTTCATTAAGGCTCCATTTGGAGGAGTTTTTGGAGGGCCAAAAAGCACTTTCTGACCCTCCAAAAGTACTTTTGGATGAAAAAGAGTGTTTGATAAAAATTTCGAAAAGCTGTTTTAGCTTTTTCAGAAAACTGAAAACAACTTTTTGGAAGATTTCCAAAAAGACTGTTTTAACCTTTGTCGGAAAGCTATTTTTTTACCAAAATACCTCCATTTAAAAGTTTCTTTTTTTTTCCACAACTATCCATCCCGCCGCCTCTTCCTCTCTCACCCATCCCCCTCCCCCTCCCTCTCTATCTTCTTCTTCCTCTCAACGCCGCCGCCTCTGTTTTTTTTTTTTTTTGGGAGGTGATGAGAGCACAAAAGTGCAATCGCCATACCATCTTAATTAGTATTTTAGCTAATCATTAATGATAAAATTTACTAATTAACGTTGTATTTGTGTTTGAATGCAAGTAATCCAAGAAATCCAATAACATTGGGTTTGAGCTCAACTGTGATTCCAGCCCGTGCCAGCCAGTATGCCAGCATCTTTCCTTCCGGATCAGGTCCCGCTCGCTCTTCCGTGATCAACGTCCTAGATGATCACGCGTCCATCCATGATCCCACGCATCTCCTCCGACCCAGCAAGCTCCCAACAGCGGCATTCAAAACGCTTCTCCCAAGCATCTGGGTCAATCCATTCCATCCACATCTTCAATGAGTCCTCCTAAAATCCCACGGATCACGCCATCATCACAGCCGTCCGTCTTTTCAGCTCCAAACTGTGATCGGATTCACAGCAGCCTCCTCCTCCTCAGCCCGCATCTTCTTTCATCCTGTGATCCATGAATCACCCTTCCCATCCACCGGATCCACGTTCTCCCCTCTTCCGGATTCCCAGCTCCTTCTACATCCTCCGTGATCCACCGCGCGTCTCCAGCCATCCGCAATGAGCCGTGAAGCCAGCCCCTCTCCCGTGATCCAAGTCTCCCATGTCCGCTCCTCCCAGCACCGCGCCCGATTGCAGCACCCTCTTCCGGATTCCCAGCATCAACCCGTCTGCAACGTCCCAGCTCTTTCGTGACCCAAGCACCGCGTCCGTGATCGGTTCCTCCCGACGATCCCACGGCGTCCTCCCGTCGTTCCCACGGCATCAGCCTCCATCCCGTGATCCCAATAACCCATGATCTCCGTCCGTTGCAGCCTCTGCATCTGGACATCTCGCATCCGCACCGGATCTCTTCCACGAATCATCGCCTCCTCCCATCTCCTCTTCCTCCAGCCACAGCAGCAGATTACTGAAGCCGATCCAGTCGCAATCCGCGATCCATCCTAGCATCAGCGCCCCTGCATCGCGTCCCTTCCCAGATCATCCATCCGTGAAGGAAGCCCCAGCGATTCCGTGATCCCAGCCTCCACCGCGTCCGCCCTCTCCTTCCTCCAATAATCCAGCCATCCAGGTGCTTGCTGGGGATCTATATAAGGGAGCCATCGGCGAGGGGGAGAGGAGAGCTCGGTTGGGATTGGGTGGAGCCAAAGAACAGAGGGGAAGAGGCCATCGGTTTGGGAGAGAAGAGAGAAAGAAAAACAGAGGAAGCTCTGTTTTGGGGAAGAAAAGAAAAAGAAAAAAAAAAGTATTTTATGTTCCACCGAGAGGAAGAAGTTTTCTTTGATTATTTCTTTCTTTTCTTTATTTTATTTGCAGAAGAAAGGCAGAATCAAGCTACCAATCTTCATTTCTACCTTTGTAATCAATTTATTTTTATAAAATCTATCATTTCTCTTTCGTGCAATCCTTGTTCTAGGTTCAGTTTAATTTTCATTTTCTTTATGCAATCGTTTAATTTTTCTTTTTATGCAATACATTAAATCTTCCTTTATGCAATTTGTGTTCACTTCAATATTCTTGTTTTCATCCATTTTAATTTATGCCAAAGCTTTTCTTTGATTAGTTAAATATATAAATGCTTTTCAAATTTAAATACCTATCTTTTAATTAATTTCAATTAAAAAACATTCTTCGGTAGACTAGAGAATCCATCAACATCCTCAAAATAATGTTTTTCTTCTATCATTTAAAAATCGATTTCGAATCCGAGTGAACGTTTTAATTTTTATGCAACTCCAATCGCCTTCCTGTGGATTGACCTCTTACGACCACTATTCTTCGAGTAGAACAGGTAAGAGTAAAAATTAATTTAAAACTTTGTCTGTCGGTTCTAACAATGATCTGTTTAGCATATTTTTAGGTAAACAGGAATCGGACAACAAAATTTTGGCGCCGTTGCTGGGGAGGCAAATCGAGAAGTAAGAACGATCACGAAGATAAAATTAGATTTTGGATGCCCGGAGTGAACGCACTCCAGTAGTAAGTTTTTATTTTTATTAATTTTTCTTATTTTGATTATTTTTAGTTAATAATTTCGTAGTTATTAAATTCTAAAATTTGAAATTTGAAATTTAAATTTTTATTTAAAAAAAGTAAAAAAAATTAAAATTCAAAAAAAAGATAATTAAAAAAATAAAAAAAATTCCAAAATTCAAAAATTCAAAAATTTAAATTCAAAATTTGAATTCTGAGATTCGAAATTTGAAATTTAAATTTTAAAAAAAAGTTAAAAAAAATTAATTAAATCAAAAAAGAATTAAAAAAATATTATTTTTGCTAGTAATTGATAGGGTGCAATCCTCCGAGGTTATCATACCTCTATTGGGTTTTCTCACGGAGTAATCTCCAGAGCTTATTCAACGGACATTCGGAGATTGACTGACGCATAAGGATTGTGTTTAGTTTACATTCAAGTTATTGCTATATAAAAATTTAAATAAAAAATTAAAAAAAAATAAGAAAATAGTAAATATAAATTAAATTAAAAAAATTGCTTGCTCATTTAATCAGTACAACCTAATGACATTGCATAAACTTTAAAAAATTATTGATTATTTGCTGCATTTAGTATTAAGCATTTGCATAAAGTAATTTAAGGGTAAAACCTATTAAAAAGATAAGGTCAGGAAGTCATTACCTGTCTTTAGCCCAAAAATCACCATCTTGCATACATATCCTAAGCCAAATTAAATTAAAATCAATTAGACGTTGGCCTTAGGGTTTTCGAGCTCAATTAGGCTCTTGGAAAGAAGCGGCTGAAAGCCACTCCAGTGAGAATTTAGTAATTGGTGATGTCCAAAAAAGTTTTACAACAGTAAGAACTGTTACGGATATTGTAGTATCGGTGTATCCTTTCTGGCACCACCACACATTTCAGAACTTTTCTGGTCACTGGTTAATGGATCGCTTAACTGGTAAGCTCAAGCTTAATCTGAAAGGGAGATTAGGAGCTGTCTAATCTAGAGAGAATTTTAGAAACTTTTTAACCTGATAAATCTCTGTGCAACTAGATTTAAGAAGTTACTAAACCTCACTTAATTCTAAGACTAATAGGGTCAAATTGTTGTGTGGTGTTGGTTGTGGTCATCTGTGTCTAGCCCTTCTCTTCTTTTAGGATTTCATTCATTGTAGGAGTCAAATCTAATGAATTGTTGATAATGTATGCATGGTAGAAGGTCATTAAGGGATAAGTTAACCCCATTTGATCCTGAGATTGACAGAACTTTTCATCACAACCTGCGAACTGGAAACCAACCGTCAATCTCTACAATGGGTGAACATATTAGAACTTTGAATGAGTTATTCGCACCTGCATCTACTAGTCTCCCTTCTTGCATAGTATTACCAATTAATAATGCAGCCCAATTCGAGATTCAGACTGCAACAATAAACATGTTATCCAAGTTTCATGGGTTCGAGAGCGAACAACCCTATATTCATCTAAACAAATTTTTGACAATCTGTCAAACGTTTAGAAATCAAAACTTAGATGAAGAGGGTATTAAATTAAGGTTGTTTCCCATGACTTTAGAGGATCGTGACGCTGCATGGCTGTATTCTCTTGCTTCTAATTCCATCACATCATGGGAACAACTATCTAGGAAGTTCATGGCTAAATTCTATCCCATGGTAAAGACTGAAAAAATTAAGGATGCCATAAGAACTTTTAGAGGAAAATCTGAGGAGGAATTTTTCCAACTTTGGAAAAGATTCCATGATCTTTTGGTCAAGTGCCCGCACCATGGGCTTGACAAGGCTGATCTAGTCCACTTCTATTATAAAGGACTAACTCCGGCACATAGAAACATGATTGAGTCCATGCACAAGGGTAGGTTCATGAACCAAACCCCAGATCAAGCCCATGAATTTCTTGTTGACTTAGCCGAGAACGCCCAAAATTGGAGTAGCTATGGTGAGGAAGTAAATAGAGATGAGTTTGGGTCTAGAAAATCAGGTAATTATGAAATAAAAGCAGATCCAGAACTCAAAAATGTCATGTCCAATCTGGTGACTAGAATAAACAACTTAAGTAAAAAGTTTGATGCTTTCACTGTTTCCACTAGCTCGAGTTCATATAAAGAGTTAAATCCCATCATGTAGAACACGAGCCACATGACTTATGTATCTTGGGTAACAGTTCTGAGCATTTAGTGGAATGTTGTCCTAGTTTACCCAACATTAAGGCTGAGCAGGCAAATGCTCTAAATTCATACAGTGCCTTCAAGAAGCCCACTCCCAATTCATTCAGCCCAGTCTACCACCCTGATAATAGGTTCCACCCAAATTTCTCATACAAGCAAAATGAACCTATTCAGCATCAAGGTGGTCCACCAGGTTTTCAGAGGAACTTCTCCAGGATAGGTCCATCACAAATGAACCAACCTTTGGTTCCATCTGTACCTCCTTACAATACCCCTATCCCACAACAATCTTCACCATTAGAAACCATGATGGCTAATATGATGAAACAACAATAAGATTTTATCCAACAGTAACAACAAACCAACATGACCCAAATCCAGACTAACCAATTCCATGCGCAAGCGATTGCAAAACTTGAGGTTAGTCTGAGCCAAATAGCTAACTCTCTAGGGGATAGAAAGAGAGGTGAATTGCCCAATCAGCCAGTGCCTAACCCTAGTAGGCAACAGAATCAAGGGCCGAGAGGTCAGTTTCAGATTGATTCTAATGGAAACCCTACCCATGAAGTCCAGGTAATTACCACTTTACGATCTGGCAAGCAAGTGGACAACAAAGTCCAACTTCCTGTACAAGAAAAAGAAGAAAAGCAGGAACCGAACCCCACTCAAAAAAAGGCACAAGAACAGGAAACACAAGGAATAGAGGAGAAACCAATAGAGACGTACACACCCAAGGCCCCCTTTCTTAGTAGACTACAAGACTCAAAGAAAAAATCTCAGTACGATGAAATCATGGAAGTCTTTAAAAATGTCCAAATAAATTTATCCTTCCTAGATGCCATCAGACAGATCCCTCCTATACAAAATTTTTAAAAGATCTAACCACGGTGAAAAGAAAAACCAGTATTCCTAGGCAAGCTGTGATGGCGGCACAAGCCTCATCTCTTATTCAACAATAGATTGCCCCAAAATACAAGGACCCTGGTTGCCCCACTGTTGAAATTAAAATAGGAAAAACCATCATTCGGAGAGCTCTTCTAGATTTAGGAGCTAGTGTAAACCTGTTATCCTATTCTGTCTACACCGAACTAGGTTTGGGGGAATTAAAGCCCACAAATATTACTTTGTCATTAGCAGATAGGACTGTAAAGTATCCTAAGGAAATTGTAGAGGATGTAATTGTAAAGGTAAATGAGTTTTACTACCTTGTGGATTTTGTAGTCCTAGAAACTGAACCAGTGAAAAATCCAGGTAGTCACATCCCGGTAATCCTAGGCAGACCATTTTTGGCCACATCAAATGCTATGATAAGTTGCCGAAATGGGATAATGACCTTAGCATTTGGAAACTTGACTGTCCAGCTCAATGTCTTTCACAGTAGTAATCAACCATCTGAGATGGACGATTTAGAAGAAATTTACATGATTGAGAATATAATCAGCAAGTTCTTCGAGGAATCAAGTTATTCTGATCTACTAGAAAGATGTTTGGCCCAATTCAGCCAAGATTGTGAGGAAGGAGAGTCGAATCAGGAGGTTAATGCATTGTTAAATTTTATTCCTGTAATAGATACTAGCAGATGGGCTACTAAATTTGAATCATTACCTATACCTGAATCCCAGCTAGTACCTTCAAGTGTCAAACCTCCCCAGCTTGAACTTAAAGATCTGCCTGAAAACTTAAAATATGCATTTCTCGGAGACAACAACACCTTACCTGTTATTATTGCATCAAATTTAACTGAAGAACAGGAAGAGAAGTTGTTAAATATCCTTCAGAAAAATCAAGAAGCAATCGGTTGGTCTATAGCTGATATCAAGGGGATTAGCCCTTCAGAGGTTCAACATAAAATCCATCTAAAAGAAGATGCAAAAATCTCTAGAGAACCACAAAGGCGACTTAATCCAATCATGAAGGACGTAGTTCGAGCCGAGGTTATCAAGCTTTTAGATGCAGGAATTATATATCCTATTTCTGATAGTCAGTGGGTAAGCCCAGTTCAAGTCGTACCTAAAAAGTCTGGCATCACTATGGTGAAAAATGATCACAATGAGTTAGTCCCCACTCGAGTCCAAACGGGATGGCGAGTATGCATCGACTATAGGAAGCTTAATGCCATAACTAGAAAAGACCACTTTCCACTACTCTTCATTGACCAAATGTTAGAACGTCTAGCCGGCCACTCTCATTACTGCTTTCTTGATGGTTATTCTGGATATAACTAAGTTCCAATTGCACATGAGGATCAAGAGAAAACCACATTTACTTGTTCTTATGGCACTTTTGCCTATCGTTGCATGCCTTTTGAGTAATGCAATGCACCGGCTACATTCCAGCGGTGTATGATGAGCATTTTCTCCGACATGGTGGAGAAATTTTTAGAAGTTTTTATGGATGACTTTTCTGTATTCGGATCTAATTTTAATGAATGTCTCCATCACTTGACCCTTGTTGTAGAACGATGTAAGAGAAAAATTTAGTTCTTAACTGGAAAAAATGTCATTTTATGGTCCAATCAGGTATTGTTTTGGGACACATTGTGTCACAAAGGAGAATCGAGGTGGATAAAACCAAAGTAGAATTAATTGCCAAGTTACCACCTCCCAAAACTGTTAGGGAAGTCAGATCCTTTTTAGGGCATGCGGGTTTTTACCGTCGTTTTATCAAGAATTTCAGTAAATTGATGAAATCCTTATGCGATTTGTTGGCGAAAGATGCTACTTTTAATTTTTCGCCAATTTGTATAACTACTTTCGAAAGACTAAAGTCTGAACTAACTCAGCACCCATCATAAGGTCCCCTGATTGGAATCTGCCATTTGAAATCATGTGTGATGCATCTGATTATGCAATAGGTGCCGTCCTAGGTCAGCAAATGGGGAAGCTTCCCCATGTGATTCATTATGCGAGCAAAACTCTAAATGACGCCCAACTCAACTATTCTACCACTGAAAAAGAGTTGTTGGTTGTTGTCTTTGCTCTTGACAAATTTCGTCTCTATCTGATAGGATCCAAGGTCCTTATTTATTCTGATCATACCGCCCTCAAGTACCTTCTCACAAAGAAGGATGCTAAGGCAAGACTCATTCGTTGGATCCTATTGCTCAGGAATTCGATCTTGAAATACGAGATAAAAAGGGATCTGAAAATGTTGTAGCTGACCACTTGTCCAGATTAATTGTTGAATCATCTGGAGAACCATGCCTGTGTCCGAGACCTTCCTTGATGAACAATTAATGATGATTTTCCATACCAGTGTTCCATGGTATGCTGATGTAGTCAACTATCTAGTTACTGAACGAATGCCCAGTTTTGGGATGAACCATACTTGTTCAAATACTGTCCTGATCAAATCATTAGACGATGCATCCCTGAATACGATCAAAGGAATGTCCTTTTCTTTTGTCATGACCATGCTTGTGGTGGTCATTTTAGTGGAAAAAAACTGCTACAAAAGTTTTGCAGTGCGGATTTTATTGGCCCACACTTTTTCGAGATGCGCATGACTATTGTAAATCTTGCGATCGATGTCAACGATTAGGAAAACTTTCAAGAAAGAATGAGATGCCCCTAAACCCTATCTTAATTATAGCAATCTTCGATGTTTGGGGTATTGATTTTATGGGTCCTTTTCCTATGTCGTTTGGGCACCAGTACATTTTTGTGGTAGTTGACTATGTATCAAAATGGATTGAGGCTATCGCGTGTAAGACCAATGATCACAAAGTGGCGATCAAGTTCCTTAAAGAATCTATCTTTGCTCGTTTCGGCACCCCTCATGCTATTATTAGTGATGGGGGGAAACATTTTTGTAATAAAATCTTTAAAACCCTTATGAGAAAGTACAACATTAATCACAAGGTCAGTATACCATATCATCCACAAACAAGTGGACAAGTCGAAATTTCCAATCGGAAGATCAAGACCATCCTTGAAAAAACTGTTCATACATCTTGGAAGGATTGGTCTCTTAGGTTAACAGATGCACTGAGGGTATATCGGACGGCTTACAAAACACCAATTGGAATGTCTCCATATAGAACTGTCTATGACAAGGCCTGCCATTTACTTGTCGAGTTAGAACACAAGGCTTATTGGGCGATTAAAAATTTAAATTTCGATCTTGACAAAGCGGGAAAACATAAGAAGCTTCAACTCGATGAGCTTGAAGAAATTAGAAACAATGTTTACAAGTGTACCATTAAGTACAAAGATCGCATGAAGATCATGCATGATAAAATGATCATTCGTAAGGAATTTCACCAAGGATAAAAAGTCCTTCTATATGATTCTCGATTACATCTATTTCCTGAAAAACTTAAATCTCGCTGGACTGGCCCATACATAGTAGAGAAAGTGCATCCGCATGGTGCAGTAGTAATATGCAATACCAAGGATGGTAGGTCCTTTCAAGTCAATGGATATCGTTTAAAACTATATCTTGAGTATCTGAGTCCAGAAGTTGAGGAGACACTTCTGATCAACCCTGTCTATCATGAATGAATTAGAATTGTCTGGCTGAAGACATAAAACTTAGCACTCTTGGGAGAAAACCCAATATGTAAATATTATTAAAATAATAATAATAATAATAATAATAAATATATATATAATAATAATAATAATAATAATAATAATAATAATAAATGAAAAATTTTACTAACATGCAGGTTTGAGGGTTTTTGGCTCCAATTATCAATTTACCTACCCATATCAGGTAACTTCTTCTCTGTCCTATTACTACGATAAATTTTCTTTAACATTGAGGACAATGTTAGATTTAGGTATGGGGGTGAAAATATTTTTGATTTTTCTGCCTAAAAAGATTTGAAAAAAAAGGAGAAGGGATTTGTTATTTTTAACTCAAGATCTAATCTTTTTGGCAGTATAAACTAGGAATTGAGTTGAGTAATATGATAGCAGTTCTAGCTTGAGTTTTCGTCCTACCTGTCTTCTGCTAACATGATAGAAGACAATTTAGCACTTACACGTAAGCACATGAATAGTAGGGTATGTAAACTTGCAACTAATATGAATACTTTTAATCTTCTAGATAATTTAAAGTTATATGTGTGATGAACATCCTATTATGAAAAAAAAAGAAGAAAATAAAACGAGTTTATTTTAAGTCTTCTCACTGAGTAACCGGACCTCTTGCTTGGCAAGCAGCGAGTGTTCGCGTAAAAAGGTGAGGATGGCTGAGATTAAACTCTGAGTGACTAATTTGGCCTTGGAGCCTAGTTGACTTGAGTTATTAAGCCTGTTAGGATGTCTCTACACCTAGTGCCCTGAGCCATCTGGATCGGAAGTCATTGGCCTAACACTCGCTACATGGGTTAGCTAGAAAGCTTAATAAGGCTAGATATTGCACAAGTCATTCTTTTTAGCATTCAGTCTGAAATAATAATAATAATAATAATAATAAATAATAATAAATAAATAAATAAATTTGGGGTGTTCATCACTATTTAACTCTAGAAAGTTTTGAAATTTAGAGTGATCATGTGAAAGTAAGTGAAAACCACTCATTTATATGATATTATCTTGCACCTCACTACATTCTTGACTTGTTAGCAGATAGATGGAGAGTAATAAAACTTGAGTTAGAGTCTGCTTAAATATGATATCAACAAGTCTCTATTGTCCTTGCAATTCTAGTTTCATATAGTAATACTTGTTCAAATTTCGAGTTAAAAGTTGGAAATCCCTAACTAATGAAGTTTGTGGGTAACTTCACTGCAAACCCTCACGAGACAACACTCGTCCACTAGGGTAACCTAGGGGTTTAACGGCTTGTTGCACGTGCTAAGTGCAATCGTAATGCTCTACGAAAGTGAGTATTTATCTAAGTATATTTATAACACTTTTGCACTCTCATTTTCGCACTAAATTGCTAGAGACTAGCAATAAGCTAGTTGGGGGAGGGGGTGTGATGAGAGCACAAAAGTGCAATCGTCATACCATCTTAATTAGTATTTTAGCTAATCATTAATGATAAAAATTACTAATTAACGTTGTATTTGTGTTCCAAGAAACCCAATAACATTGGGTTTGAGCTCAACTGTGATTCCAGCCCGTGCCAGCCAGTATGCCAGCATCTTCCCTTCCAGATCGGGTCCCGCTTGCTCTTCCGTGATCAACGTCCTAGATGATCGCGCGTCCGTCCATGATCCCACGCATCTCCTCCAACCCAGCAAGCTCCCAACAACGGCATTCAAAATGCTTCTCACGAGTCCTCCTAGCATCCCACGGATCATGCCATCATCGCAGCCGTCCGTCTTTTCAGCTGCTGTGAACCGTGATCGGATTCACAGCAGCCTCCTCCTCCTCAGCCCGAAACCGTGATCGGATTCACAGCAGCCTCCTCCTCCTCAGCCCGTGTCTCCTTTCATCCTGTGATCCGTGAATCACCCTTCCCATCCATCGGATCCACGTTCTCCCCTCTTTCGGATTCCCAGCTCCTTCCACATCCTCCGTGATCCACCGCGCGTCTCCAGCCATCCGCAATGAGCCGTGAAGCCAGCCCCTCTCCCGTGATGCAAGCCTCCCACGTCCGCTCCTCCCAGCACCGCGCCCGATTGCAACACCCTCTTCCAGATTCCCAGCATCAACCCGTCCGCAACGTCCCAGCTCTTCCATGACCCAAGCACCGCATCCGTGATCGGCTCCTCCCGGCGATCCCACGGTGTCCTCCCATCGATCCCACGGCATCAGCCTCCATCCCGTGATCCCAGCAACCCATGATCTCCGTCCGTTGCAGCCTCTGCGTCCGGACATCTCGCATCCGCACCGGATCTCTTCCACGGATCATCGCCTCCTCCCATCTCCTCTTCTTCCGGCCACAGCAGCAGATTACCGGAGCCGATCCAGCCGCAATCCGCGATCCATCCCAGCATCAGCGCCCCTGCATCGCGTCCCTTCCCAGATCTTCCATCCGTGAAGGAAGCCCCAGTGATTCCGTGATCCCAGCCTCCACCGCATCCGCCCTCTCCATCCTCCAATAATCCAGCCATCCACGTGCTTGCTGGGGATCTATATAAGGGAGCCATCAGCGAGGGGGAGAGGAGAGCTCGGTTGGGATTGGGTGGAGCCAAATAACAGAGGGGAAGAGGCCATCGGTTTGGGAGAGAAGAGAGAAAGAAAAACAGAGGAAGCTCTGTTTTGGGGAAGAAAAGAAAAAGAAAAAAATAGTATTTTATGTTCCACCGAGAGGAAGAAGTTTTCTTTGATTATTTCTTTCTTTTCTTTACTTTATTTGTAGAAGAAAGGCAGCATCAAGCTACCAATCTTCATTTCTACCTTTGTACTCAATTTATTTTTATAAAATCTATCATTTCTCTTTCGTGCAATCCTTGTTCTAGGTTCAGTTTAATTTCCGTTTTCTTTATGCAATCGTTTAATTTTTCTTTTTATGCAATACATTAAATCTTCCTTTATGCATTTGTGTTCACTTCAATCTTCTTGTTTTCATCCATTTTAATTTATGCCAAAGCTTTTCTTTGATTAGTTAAATATATAAATGCTTTTCGAATTTAAATACCTATCTTTTAGTTAATTTCAATTAAAAAACATTCTCCGGTAGACTAGAGAATCCATCAACTTTCTCAAAATAATGTTTTTCTTCTATTATTTAAAAATCGATTTCGAATCCGAGTGAACGTTTTAATTTTTATGCAACTCCAATCGCCTCCTTGTGGATCGACTTCTTATGATCACTATTCTTCGAGTAGAACAGGTAAGAGTAAAAATTAATTTAAAACTTCATTTGTCGGTTCTAACAACGATCTATTTAGCATATTTTTAGGTAAACAGGAATCAGACAATAGGAGGCAGCCCGTGGCTGCCCACAGTGGCAACCACCACGTCGGCCACCACCTATGGCCAGTGACCCCTCCGCAAACCATCGTGACACCACTTGTGGCACACGACCGTGCGGTGGGATGGTCGGGCTCGACCGTGGGGTGGCTGGGCCTTCGCAGCCGCAGGACCGGGGAGGCGAGCTGCAACGAAGCCCCTATAGAAGCGATGTCCGCCTGCAGTGGTGGTGGGCGAGCCGCCTCGGCTCCCTTCCATCGAGACTGTCGCTGGCCAACCGTTGCTGGCCACGGCCTAGCCCCCTCCCACGGCCGTGGCGGCCCGACCCCCTTCCGGCGCCGCCAGCCTCATGGGAGGAGAGGAAAGGAGAAGAAGAGAAGAGATGAAGGAAGGAGAAGAAGAGAAGAAAAAAGGAAAGAAAAAAAGAAGAAGAAAAAAAGAAAAAGAAGAAAAGGAAAGAAAAAAAGGAAAAGAAAAAAAGGAAAAAATAAGGAAAAAATAAATAAATGCATAAATAAATATATATACGAATGAACGAATAAATAAATAAATAAATAAGATAATAAATAAATATATTTCAATGAAATAAAATAATAAATAAATAACTAAATAAAATAAAAAAAATGAGTGAGTGGCAAATAATCTTATCTAAATAAATAAATAAAAATATTAGTAATTATTTAATCAATTTTATCACTTAGCTAGAAAATTTGTTAGAGAAATAAATGGTCATCAGAAGGATGAAAAATTAATTTACACTAATAATCATAATATTTTATATATTTATTATTATATTATACTATAAATATAATATTATATTACATTATATCATAATACATTAATATTATGTTAAATAATTTAATAATATATTAAATTATTATTCTATAGTATACAATATTATAGTACTATATTATAATGATATTATATTACATTATATTAATATTATACTATATCATATATTTATGTAGTAATACATATTATATTTTATTATGCTTTGTTGTATAATGCTAGTAATGTCCTTTATGGTCATTTTGTCACATAAAAATACTTTCATAGTTTATTTACCAAACACGTGTTAAAGTACCATAATACTTTAGAAATGTAGTTACCAAATAGCAAAGAGCTTTTATAAAAGCTCTGTTTCAGACAGCTCTACTTCCAAAAGCTCTACTGCCAACAACTCTCTCAAATAGGGCTTAAATCACCTAGCACATTCAGTCCAAAACCTAGACCCTAGTTGAAATTGGCAATCAAGGGATCCTCGAGGGTTGTAGAGCAGAATAAGACCTAGAATTACCTTAGTGTGCACCTAACTGGGCATAGGCTCGAGAGAGCCAATTGTGTGGCAGTCATGCAGAAGGTATGGGAACGCCTAGAGAGTGGCAATCCAGATCCCTATTGATGATGGATAGAGTGACTTTGGTCAGATCCATCCTCAATTCCATATTTGTTTACCTCCTCTCTAACAGCATACAATCGAAGATCCTACTGGTGCAAATTGAGCAGATGTTTAAGAGCTTCATATGGGCATCTTATAGTGGTTAGGGCAGGGTGCATGTGGTTGTTTGGGGCTCGTTCTGTTAGCCCTCCATAATAGAAATCTCGATATTCAGTCACTGCTTGTTAAGAGAGAAGCCATAATTGCTAGACATGGTGTGAGGTTCCTGCTTGAGCCAGAGAGCCTCTGGAGCTCGGCGATGAGGGCCAAGTATGGCTCATAGACCCTTGATGCTAGCATACGGGCTAGTCGGAGTTGCTCGTTCATCCGGAAAGAGGTTTGTACCCATGCATCGGAGGTCTCCTCCTGCATTAGATAGCTGGTCGATGGATATGATGGGTGATGCATGGCTCTCTGACTTTTTCTTGAGGGGAGATGGATTACAGAGAGTTTGTGATCTGTTTCAGCCTAAGGAGAGGAGGTGGAATATAGAGCTGGTGGCCTATCTCTTTTGTGAGCGACCAGCTGAGAGAATGTTCTCTATCGCAATTCCTTCCTATAGTAGCCCTAACTTGATAGTTTGGAGGTCCTCTCTTGCAGTCCAATGGTGAA